>NC_136421.1:300662245-301134745 GCF_052625555.1 Lactuca saligna
CACTTTGCATGTTTTGACTTCTAGAATAAATGAGTTTATTAGGAATAATCGAATTATTCAAATTGTCCACAATCGTTCATATGTTGGAAGTAGATATGAATGAAGATTGTCATGAATTGGTGTGTAGATTGTCTAAATGGTGTTAGACATAGCAAGGGTTGCTGCAACGTTCATGGGTGCTTATGAACTGGTTTTGAGCATTGGAACAAACCCGCGCTTGCTGGAATCACTTTATGGAATACGATATAAAAGGTGATCGCAAGACGATAATATCATATAGTCTTAAAACCTAGATATATGGTTTATTATTTGTTGATTGATTGTACATTGATAATGCGAAAACGCATCAGTAACTTGGTGTTATAAAACGCATTGTTGTGTATAGTTGGTTAATGAATAAGTAAATGCATATAAGTCGAAGTTTATCTGTAAATTTTATCCTAAGAGGGTAGAAGAGATATCTTAGCCACTCGATGATTTGATTTGACTTATGTGTCGGGTCCGGTTAGAACTGAATTGATGTGTTTGATTAAGTTCTATGTCGAATAAATCGGAGATCGAGAAATCAAATGCTAGACTAACCATTCCATAGGATTGTCAGCATGATATCTAACAGAGGACAGTACGATCCCTTATCTAAAGGACAAGATTGATTAGATCAGAGTTTGATAGCGTCTTTGAGAGCTACGATTGCAAACCGAATTGTACTTGTATAGTTACTAGACTTATCCAAGTGGGAGACTGTTGGAATAGTGTCCAAGGCTGCAACTATATTAGGCAAGTATTTGACCCGGTTGTGTATGGTCCTTTTGGGTTGCCTTCACCATAGCAACTTGATGGATGATTTGTTAAGAGAGAGTAAATATTATAAGGAATAATATATGGTTATTTGATTAATATAAGTCATAGATTAATTGGAATTAATTTGGTGACTTAAAGAGATTAATTAAATAAGAGGGTATAAACTGTCAATTGTTTGATAGTTACACTTTAGACTATAAATCCTTATCCAAGATAGGATGGATGATTTCTAAGGCTTGGATAAGCCAAAATCGTCCATAGGGTTATCAAGGAAAGGATATGGATTAACTTAAAGTCTAAGTTATCCAATTAGGGTTAAAGTTGTAATCCTTAAGGAGTCTACAAGTATAAATAGACCCAAAGGGTGAGGGAATTCGACACACCACTTAAAGTAGAGATACTTTGGCCGAATTCCTCCCCTCTCCTCTCTCCTAAATCATCCTTCTTGCTATTGGTGTTTGTAAGCCATTAGAGGAGTGACATTTGTGACTCTAGAAGCTCCAAGACAACAAGATCAACAAGGAATCCGAAGGTATGATTCTAGATCTATTTCAATGTTGTTATTTAACCTAATTACCCATTATAAGTCTTGGATTCAAAGAATTTTTAATTAGAAAGCCTAGATCCGAGCATTAGGGTTTTGCATGCGCACATAGGAAAGTTCTTATGGCTAAAACCCATCAGTTTCCAGGATCGACACCAATAGCGAAAGCACCATATCGATTAGCACCGACGGAGATGAAGGAGCTTATGTTGCAAATTTAGGAATTATTGGACAACTGTTTCATTATACCAGGTTCATCACCCTGGGGAGCTCCAATGTTATTCATAAAGAAGAAGGATGGAAGCATGAGGATGTGCATAGACTACAGAGAACTGAACAAGGCAACGATAAAGAACAAGTATCCATTGCCAAGGATTGATGACATGTTCGATCAGCTGCAAGGTTGAGCTATTTCTTAAAGATTGATTTTATGCCAGTATATCCTCATCTGAAGGTGGGAGAGCAGGATGTTGAGAAAACCACATTCAGAACGAGATACAGACATAATGAGTTCTTGGTTATGTCGTTTAGACTAACCAATGCTCCGGCAACATTCATGGATTTGATGAATAAGGTTTGTAAACCATTCCTCGATAAATCTGTGATAGTGTTCACATATGATGTTCTGATATACCCAAAGAGCCAATAGGAGCACGACAAGCATCTGCGAGAAGTATTAAAAGAAGGAGAATTTGTATGCAAAGTTCTCCAGTTATGATTTTTGTATTCGAAAAGTCCAATTCTTGGGTTATGTGGTTAACCAAGAAGGAATAATGGTTGAACTAGCAAAGATTGAAGTTGTGATGAAGTGGCAACGACCAAAATGTTCCACAGAGATCCGTAGCTTTCTTGGATTAGTTGGATGTTATCGAAAGTTTATCTAAGGCTTTTCTTCGATAGTTGCTTCATTGATAAATTTGACCCATAAAAGAGCTACATACACATGGAGCGAGAAACATGAAAAGGCATTCGGCAAATTAAAGAAGAAGTTGTGTGAATCACCATTTCTTTCTTTACCTAACAACATGGTTGTAGAACTCGTTACTCGGTACCTGCTCGGCCGACTACCGAGTATCGAGTACTCGGGAGTACTCGGGAGTACTCGGATTCGATAATTCATGTAAAATTATTTTTAGGGAACTTATATATGTCAAAATCATAAGTTATAATCTTAAGTTGATTGAAATATATAACAAAATTAGATACATGTGAATACACAAAAACTAAAAAACACATAATGGTCTCACTTCGTGAATAATTACTTAAAATTTAAGATATATATGTAGTAATAATCACATGTATGTGTGTTAAATAATAAATTATTAAGTATATTATACATATTGATCACCGACTTGACCGGGTTTAACAACGTTGCCCATTTTAGTAAGGGGCCCGATCGGGGAGTACTCGGGATTCTGTAACTCGCCTCGGTAAGGGGCTGAATAGCGAGTACTCGGAGGAGTAATCGGCCAAGTCGGCGAGTTTTACAACATTGAAGACTTCGCAGTCTATAGCGATACATCTGGAGTTGGGTTAGGTTGTGTACTGACCCAAAGGGGTAAGGTGATAGCATATGTATCTTGACAACTGAAAGAGCACGAGAATAACTACCCCACTCATGATGTGGAGTTGGCAGCAGTAGTATTCGCATTAATGATATGGAGGCATTATCTTTATGGCACAAAGTGCAAACTTTTCACTTATCATAAGAGTCTCTAGTGTGACAACCCTATATTTTTCCAAATCAATGTAACACTCAAAATTCAAATACAACGAACTAATTGAAATCAATGGAATTAACCTCAAAAATAAAGTGTTCAAAAATCTAAAATTGGGATGCATCAAATGATAGATATTGTGCCAAGGTTTCCAAAAACATAAAGAACGTTCAAAACCGAGTTATAACGAAAAGATTATGACCACTCAAATATTCACGACACACCCGGTAAAACATTATTAAACGTAAAAAGTGAAATTCCAATAAAATGAATTTTAGCCTTAGGTATCTAAACAAAAGTCGTAGATCACGTTAAACCGTGAACGTGCATAAAAAGATCGCCCAAATTGGACCTCGTATGAAGAAGTTACGAATTTTCTAAGTTTCGTAACAGCAGTAGAGAGCTAAAAACTCGAATTAAAGATCGAACGATTTTTAGCTAACGCAACCTAAATGAGAATTGAAGGTCTCCACAATAGGAGTAAGATGGTAAAAAGACAGACGAAAACAGACGTCGGATAAAGAAGTTATGGATTTTTAACAGACTTTAGTAGTCCCGGCCAACTAAAAACATACTATTAAAAATAAATTAAAAACTAGCCGATGGAGTCTAAACGAAAGTTGCAGAGCATAGTCTCACCTACACGTGAATATAAAAAACGCAAAAACGGAGCTCGTATGCGAAAGTTATGAAATTTAGAAGTTTGAAATACGAATTACGCCCAACGTAAATTAAGAGTACACCCAGCGTACTCAGGCGCAGTGTCGAGTCCCATCGGCTAGCAGACTCTACGCTTAGCTAGGCTCGAGTCGTAAGCCAAGACGCATGTGAACGCCCAGCCTAACTAAAGTACGCCAAGCGTAATGAGTGTGCCTAACGTACTCCCTCTTTCAGCTCTATAAATAGAGGGCATGAGCTTCGGGTTTTGGCACACTTTTCTCAAACTCTCTCTCTCTTTCACTCACTTGTGAGCTCCAGAGGCCATCCCGATACCCTCGGTTCCATACCCGAGCCCCAACGAAGGTTCTACGCTACTGAGATCCTCGAGAAGCTCGAAGACGCAGCTTTCCACAGTTGAAGTTCTGCTCGATTCTAGTCTCACTCTCTTCAAACCAAACAAGTGAGTTCATACCCTTACTTTTCACGTCTTTTCATGTTTTGGGGGGGAATACAAGTGCAATACAAAAAAACGTATCGCTTTATATAGATTTAAATACAACTTCTATATTATTATTATTCGATATCAACATTTTACTTTGCATGAAAAGTTAGTATTTCATCGAGTTATTATCACCAAATGGAACACACTTTCGGAAAAACTATAATGGGTATAGTTTGCGAGTTATTCATACATTCTTACGTAAACATCTTGAAAAACGAAATACTTTCATCTGAAGTGAAATAAAGACTTTCTTTTCATAAATCTATTTATACTAAGTGTTGTGAGATATTCAACTTCAACGTACTCTCAAGTATGCATTTCAAGTCCTGTATTATAAACCATAATCTCTTGGAGGGAGAGCGTGATACTTGTCTATAGATTTATACGGGATTGACAATCCCGCACCTAAACTGTTAGCTACAGTTAGACCGGCAGGTCTGGGGTGACAAATGTCATAACACTACAACACCTGAAGAACGTTGTTACAGGCAGTCTGTGTCAATAGCATGGTTATAAGACTCACACGGAAGTATAAAAATAAGCTTGATTTACAAGACTCATGAATGCATTCAGTATTTACATTATTTTGAGTATAAATTCACCTTCATCATTTAGGTACGAAAGATACTAATGCCCTCCAATTTTTAGGACTTTTTCAAACTATATGTGGAAAATATTGAATTTTATGGAAATCACATTCATCTATTTTCATCTAAAAAGACATACTTTTTCAGTACAAAAACACTTATGAACTCACCAACTTTATTGTTGACACTTTTTCGAAACTACTTGTATTTCTCAAGGAATCAATATTACAGGTAACCACCAACTTTTGAAGAAGGAACGCTAAGGCGTCTATTATTAAAACATTCTAAATCATCATATTTGTAATATTCTTTTAGAAACATGTATTACGCAACAATGTACGTTTTTGTTATATATATGATGGTTGTGTTACTTTCTTTATGTTATTCAATTATTATGGTACTACGTGAAGTCACCCACCCCTGAATGTTTCTGCCATTCTGGTTTGGGAGTGTGACAGATTGGTATCAGAGCATCGTTTATAGTAAACTAAGTATATCGAACCACATAAAATATACAAACTATAAATACAAAAGGGACCAAAAACCCTCTGAGAAAACGTTTTCATAAACAATATTTTTTTTTAATAAATTAAAATATACATTTTTACACGCATGCATCGGTCTCGTATCATAGAAAAGTTTTATAAAAAGTATTAAGGCAAGTTGCAACACTACGACTCGGCATCGGGGTATGTAATCAAATCGAGAATAAATATAGCCTGATCAACTATATTTATCCTGGATTTGACCAACGTACGTCGAGGAATGGTCGTAGTGGACAACAAGTCAAAAACTTACCAAATAAAAATACTAAACTTGCAAATTTGAAATACTATAGGAGTGTTTTATAAAAATAAGGACAATAAATAAAATCGTGCACACCTCAAGATTTGGTTAAACTTAGGATGTCGTCGAATAAAAATTTCTTTTCTCCCAAAAAATTTCATAAAAGTCTCATACCTCTATTCTAGTACAGACAAAATGATCGGATTCCATATATCGGGAGATCCCTACTACCCGAACCAAGGTAACGGTGGATGGATAGAAGAAGATTCGGAAGAAGACCCATAGGAAATCGAAGAGGAAGTCGAAGAGGAAGTTAAAGAGGAAGAGGAGCCTATGGAGGAGGAAGAGGAAAGTACAGATGGAACAGACTCCGAGCCAGAAATAATCAGCCCACCAGCTCCCTGTTCTCCCGCAATTAGAATGGCTACCAAGGTCCCACTCCCGTTTGGGGAAGCCATATCCACCATTGGAGCCAGCAACAGGGTGTACGCCCTCCCTTTGGCATGTACCAGGAGTTCTACGACGTCAGTGGTGGAGGTTCAGCAGATCGAGAGCTTCTCGTCCTTGTGGGCAAAATAGCCAACCAGACCTACCAATCGGGAGTTCAAGCAGTCTGAATTCGTGAGATCAATGTTGCTGTACAGGGTAACGCCACAGACATCTATCGTCTGGACGGACTACACGAAGATACCCAACTCCACACAGGGACGCTTCAAAGCCAAATGGAGGCAGCACTTTCAGAAATAAGAGAGATGAACGAACAACAAGCGGTCTTTGAGAGGCGTTTAATGGGAGTCAAACAATCGGATGCAGAGTCTAGCTCCAACGCACAACACACCGCAAGTAGGACTTGCCCAACTCCAACAATTTTGATATAGAATAGGACCTCGGATAAAGTTTTTACCTTCCTTAAACTTGTAATCGGAGACCTTTAGATAGGTCAAATTTTCCTAACCACAAAGAAAAATGTAACGCACCGTATGTTTGACATATATATATACATAAATATATATATATATATACACACACACACACACACACACACACACACACACATATATATATATATATATATATATATATATTTGAAGTATTTCTTTACATACTCTCGAAATTCATCGGATTATCTAAATTACTATATCCACTTCGAAACCATTAACTAAAGTCAAAACAAATTACATATATAACTAACCCTCTAGTGCATGATTGTCAAATCATTAAAAACTTATAGTCTTCATTATTATGTCTTTACCAGAACATGCCTCCTCGTAGATCATCACGCAGAAACACAGCTCCAACACCACCTCCACCATCCCCTCCAACTATGGATGCAACTATGTTCCAGGCTGCTGTAACAGCCACTGTAACCGCAGCGATGGCACAAATGAGTAACAACGGGTCAGGAGAAGGAATAAACAGCTTTACAAATGGCCAAAGCCAAGGTCGTTCCGGGAATGTACTTACAAAGACTTCACCAACGGCAAACCCATTCCCTTTAATGGGAATAGGGAGTGATGGCTCTATCCCAATGGATAGAGAAAACGGAAGTTGTGTTCGAAATATGCGTGTGCCCCGAAGAAAGCAAAGTAAAATTTGCCGCATGTACTTTCTTCGAACTGGCCCTAACGTGGTGGAACGGCCACGTCAAGTCACTAACCCTGGTGGTGGCAAACTCCGTGGGATAGGAAAACCTGAAACGAATGCTACTACGAGAGTACTACCCAAGAGGCGAGATTCAGAAACTCGAACAGGAGTTGTGGGGCCTTACGATGGTAGGCTCGGATATCACAGGCTATACAAATAGATTCAGTGAATTGATAATACTTTGCCCAAGAATGATGATTCTGGAAAGCCAAAAGGTGGAAAGGTATATTTGGGGACTGTCACCCCAGCTTCGAGGAAGTGTGCTATCCTCCAAACCCACAACGTTCGCCAGCGCCAAGCAACTAGCACAATATCTCGTTGACCATGGGGTCTGTCAAAGTGTCATAACCGTCGTCGCCGAACCAACCGAAGGAAGCAACAACAACGACAACAATGCCAACAACAGCAGCAAGAAGAAGTTATGTAACAAGAGAAAAGGTCAAACTTTGCAAGAACCTTCAAAGAAACAAATGGTGGCTGGTCCATGCCGCTACTGCCCCCACTACAATTCCCACTACCCCCGCGCCAACGAAGCAATATGTTGGGAACCTGCGAAAGTGAAACAAATGCAATTACCATCACCAAGGTAGTTGGCGGGAAATGCACTGTAAAAACTACGACAGGAAAGGGCACACTACCCGTTTCTGTAAGGCACCGGTGCGACCAATCACCCAAGTTTCTGGTAATGGAATAAGCCAGGCATGTTATGGGTGTGGAGAAACTGGGAACTTCAAGAGGGATTACCCCAAGGAAAATAATACTGGCGGTGTAGGAAGAGTGCTGGCGATAGGACAGAATGAAGCAATAGCTGACCCCACGGTGGTTAGGGGTACGTTTCTCCTCGACAACATTTATGCATGCATACTCTTTGACTGCGGTGCGGAGAGAACTTTTGTGAGTCATAAATTCAAACACTTACTTAATTAAAAACCCCAACCACTCAATAAAATATTCATTGTAGAAATGACAAACAGTAAAACAGAAAGCGTAAGCGATATGTACATAGGATGTACATTAAATTTAAATGAGCACTTGTTTCAAATCAATCTTATGCCGATTTCAATAAGAAGTTTTGATGTCATCATCGGTATGGATTGGTTAAGCCTTCACCATGCTGATATACTTTGTCACGAAAGGGTCGTTCGCCTCAATCTGCCAAGCGGCGAAACTCTTGTCATTTATGGTGACAAACCCAGTACAAATTTACAAATCATCTCCTGCGTCAAAGCACAAAAATATCTTCGCAAGGAATATCATGCCTTTCTAGCCCACGTGGTAGACAAGAAACGAGAATCGAAGGACATTAAAGACATTCCGGAAGTCTGCAACTTCCCAGACGTCTTCCCATAAGATCCTCTGGGAGTCCCACCAGAATGCCAAGTCGAGTTCAGGATCGACTTAATTCGCGGAGCTACCCCAATAGCAAAATCGTCGTACCGTCTAGCCCCAGCTGAGATGCAGGAACTGTCCAGTCAACTAAACGAGCTGCAGAGAAAAGGCTTCATCAGACCGAGCTTCTCACCTTGGGGAGCACCGGTCCTATTCGTAAAGAAGAAGGATGGATCCTTTCGCATGTGCATCGATTACCGGGAACTGAACAAACTCACGATCAAGAACCAATATCCCCTACCACGCATAGACGATTTGTTCGATCAACTACAAGGAGCAAGCTACTTCTCAAAGATTGATCTAAGATATGGTTATCACCAACTGCAAGTGCTGGAAGGAGACATCCCCAAAACGGCATTCCGAACACGCTATGGTCACTACGAGTTTGTAGTGATGCCCTTTGGATTGACAAATGCACCAACGGTGTTCATGGACTTGATGAACCGAGTATGTCGTCCCTTCCTGGATAAATTTGTGATCGTGTTCATAGATGATATACTCATCTATTCAAGAAGCAAGGAAGAACACAACCAACACCTCCGCCAAGTTTTGGAAACATTGAGGGCAGAAAAGCTATACGCAAAATTTTCAAAGTGCAAATTTTGGATTCGAGAAGTAGATTTCCTAGGTCACGTAGTAAGAAAAGAGGGGATACACGTGGATCCTTCCAAGATCAAAGCAATCGAGAATTGGACGACTCCAGGGACCCCAACTGAAATCCGACAATTCTTGGGACTCGCTGGGTATTACCGAATGTTCATACAAAACTTCTCGAATATTGCTAAGCCGCTTACCACCCTAACTCAGAAGAGTGTGACCTTCGACTGGGGAGAAAACAAGACATCGCATTTCAAACACTAAAGCAAGCCTTATGCAGTGCGCCCATCTTAACATTACCAGAAGGAACAGAAGACTTTGTGGTCTATTGTGATGCGTCAAACCAAGGACTTAGGTGTGTTCTGATGCAGCGAGGGAAGGTCATCGCATATGCCTCAAGACAACTAAAGACACATGAAGTAAACTACACGACGCACGATCTCGAGCTAGGAGCAGTCGTTTTCGCTCTAAAGATACGGAGGCACTATCTCTACGACACAAAATGTACAATCTTCACCGATCATAAAAGCCTCCAGCATATCCTCAACCAGAAGGAACTCAATATGAGACAAAGACGGTGGGTAGAACTACTAAACGATTACGAATGCGAAATTCGATATCATCCCGGAAAGGCTAACGTGGCGGCTGATGCACTCATCCGAAAGTAATACTCGGGCCGCCGAGTGAAGTCTCTAACTATGACAATCCATTCACACATGTCCACACAAATCAAGGAAGCCCAAATAGAAGCCTTGAATTCCGAAAATGTGGCGGGGAAGCCTTAAGGGGAATGGATAAGAATCCTGAAGTCAATAATGATGGAGTTCGTTACTTCATGAATCGGATCTGGACACCGAAGTTTGGCGGATTCAGAGAAGTCATCATGAACGAAGCCCATAAGACATGATACTCCATACATCCCGGTTCCGATAAGATGTATTTGGACCTCAAGAAATTGTATTGGTGGCCAAACATAAAAGCCGAAATTGCTACCTACGTGAGCAAATGTCTGACGTGCGCCAAAGTCAAGGTGGAATACCAAAAGCCCTCAGGATTGTTACCACAGCCGGAAATATCCGAACGGAAGTGGGAGCGGATAACCATGGATTTCATAACCAAGTTACCCAATACGGCAAGCGGACTCGACACCATCTGGGTGATCGTCGACAGGTTAACTAAATCCGCGCACTTCCTACCAATCAAAGAAACAGATAAATTGGAGAAGCTAACTAGAACATACCTCAGGGAGATTGTACGATTGCATGGTGTGCCAATATCCATCATCTCGGACAGAGATAGTAGATTCACCTCAAGGTTCAGGCAGTCGCTGCAAAGATCTCTAGGAACGAGACTAGATATGAGTATCGCGTATCACCTACAAACCGACAACCAGAGTGAAAGAACCATACAAACCCTAGAAGATATGTTGATTGCTTGCGTAATCGATTTTGGCAATGCTTGGGACACCCATTTACCATTGGTCGAGTTTTCGTACAACAATAGCTACCACACTAGCATCAAGGTTGCCCCGTTCGAAGCCCTCTACGTCCGTAAGTGCAGATCACCTCTATGCTAGGCTGAAGTGGGTGACACGCAGCTAGGAAGAGGACAAGCAACGGACAACACTCTTACTAGGCCAGAAATCATAAGAGAAACTACGGAGAAGATTGTTCAGATCCGGGAATGACTGAAGGCTTCAAGGGACAGACAAAATAGTTATGCGGATAAACGACGAAAACCCTTGGAATTCTAGGTTAGAGACAGAGTCATACTAAAAGTCTCGCCCTGGAAAGGGTTAATACGTTTTAGAAAGCGTGGGAAACTGAACCCAAAGTACATCGGACCATTCGAGATCCTTGCCAGGATCGGTCCGGTGGCTTACAAACTCCGATTACCTCAGGAACTCCACATTAAATGTTTTGGATCATTAGAAATGTAACACTCATCCAACCACAAGATAATTGTCAAGGTTTTTAAAATAATTGTTGATTTATATGATAAACCAAGCTGATTTTAAAATTGTTGATTTATAATTGTCTTGTTTATGAGTTTAGTTGTGTCATGAATTATGTGATAATTTAGTTGTTAGAAAAAATGATCTGATTGATGTTTAATGACCTCCATAACTTGTCCTCAAGTTATAAAAAATGAAAGGTCTCATCATTAAAATCAAATTGAACTCATAGGTTATGAATGTGAATAGTTTTGACAAGTTTCAAAACTTTCCCTCAAGTTTTGGAATATGTAAAGCATCATAAATGAAACTTTAATTCCAAACCCTAGAGTTTTAAAAGTTAAAATTCAACCCTGATATATATATATATATATATATATATATATATATATATATATATATATAAGAAAAAATCAATCTTACCGTTAGTAGGCCTCATTCACGAAGCTGACCATATGAGGGGGGGGGGGGGTATAAGGTTACTGCCTATAAAATGGTGGTTTAATGGGTGTCCACTCTCACCCACCGCTTCCTTGACTGGTGGATGGTCGTTAGCCGAACGGTTAGGATAGGACACTAATTCTCCCTCATTAAAAGTATAATGATAAATATAAAGTAACTAAACTTTTATTAAATTCTCAATCTTAGTTACTTTAGGAAAAATGTGAAAATGGTGCTAATCCATGAAATTGCACTTCGCACCTTTTTAAGTCGTTAGTGGAGCGTGTGTGGTTAACCGACACACTAATTTGGAACTGATAATGTCTGGAAAAGGGTAACTTGATGTTAATCATTGATCAATGGAGCTTGTGTGGTTAACCGGTACATTTATTATGTGATTTGTAACATTGGGTGTACCAAGTTAATTTGCATGGTTATTCACACCTTATTTGTGATCCTCGGCATCCCAGTCACAACCTTGAAGAGCACAATCGAGATTTAAGCATGCCATTGAAAAGTTAAATGAATTTTAAAGATCTAGGAATTTCAAACCAATTAAAACTTAATAAACTATTTCATTTTTCATGGTGGAAATTGGTAAATCATCATTTACCTACCTTCAGATATTTTACAATTGGATTACGCCATCCCTCTTCGCAATTGTAGAATATTGTGTTGGGTCCTACTCTTAATATTTCATGTTGGGTGTAATATTAAGGATTTTCATCTAATCTAAACTTTTATCTTCTTCTTTTTCAGATGTCTATCCCAAACAATGCTTCAACACCAATTCCTTCAAGCTCTTTCTCCCTCATGAACCTATGTGCGGGGGGGGGGGGGGGGGGGGGGTAGTCATTTTTTATGGCTCGAATTTCAATGACTGAATTTATAACATTAGAATGGCTATTCATTATGAGGACAAAGAATATATCCTTGGTAAAGAGCTAAAGGATATTGATGTGACCACTGCTACTCCTGAACAAATCGCTGAACACATTACTCATGAGAGGGATACGACAGAGGTGTCGAGTCTTATGATTGGTACCATGACTGCAGAGCTACAAAAGTCATATAAGGACTACTATCCTTATGAAATGTATCATGATTTGATGTAAAGATACCATCAAAGTGCTCAGCAGGATAGGTATGAGATCATTGCCTCGATGATCACAACCAAAATGTAGGATGGTGAACCCATCACAGCCCGCTTGCAAAAGATGCAGAGATTCGTGGACCGCTTGCTTAAATTGAATGTCAATTTTGATGAAGAGTTGGACATAAATATTATTCTACACTCTTTACCCTCTTGTTATGATCAGTTTCATATGACTTATCATATGAACAAGGAGGAGGTCACTCTTAGCAAGCTTCAATGTCTTTTAAGGACTGCAAGAAGCAACCTTAAAGGCAAGTCGGTTGTGTCTACTCCTACTACTACTTCTGCCATTGTTCTGGTAATAGGACATGGAAAGGGAAAAAGAGGAAGGCTCCCTCCAAGAGCCACAAGGGAACGTCTCTTGATGGATCCTCTTCTAGTGGGACCAAGGTTGGTTATGCTAATCCCTCTTCCAATCTGAAGGATGTTGTCTGCTTCCATTGCCATGAAAAAGGGAACTGGAAACGAGGTTGCCCCAAATACTTGCAGGATATAAAGGATGGAAAGATCAAACCCTCCTTTACAGGTATTTACACTATTTAATCTAATATCACATCACATGCTAATTCTTGGGTCCTTGATACAGGTTGTGGATTTCACATTTTTTATGATTTGCGGAGACTAAAAATAAGTAGGGATGTGGAGCACGGAAAGATAAACTTAATCATGGGAAATAGGAAAATGTCGCCTGTGACCAAGACTGAAGTTTCTTCTTTATTGGTTAGTAATGGTTTAGGTTTAGATTTTACCAATTGTTGTTACTCGGCCGATATGGTGAGAAATATTATTTCCTTTCACAATTTATACAAACAAGGTTTTACCTTTTCGTTTAATAATGAAGTTGGTACTATTAATGCTTTTTGTAATGCTATATTTTATTTTGAAGCATTACCTTGCAATGGTGTATATGAAACTGTGAATGTTGTAGATAACCTTGGAAATAATGTGTTACACATTGATTCTTCCAATGATTTGGATAAAGCATGCTTGTGGCATTGTCGTCTTGGACATGTCAACAAGAAGCGCATAGCCCAACTCCAAAAGGATGGAGTTTTGGAGTCATTCGACTTAAGGTCGGATGATACTTGAGAATCTTGTTTAATTGGAAAGATGACCAAGTAACCCTTAACTGGTACTTGTGAAAGGGGTGAAGGTTTATTGGACCTCATACACACTAATGTGTGTGGACCATTTAGAACCGCCACAGGGGATGCTAATCGCTTCTATGTGACTTTTACTGATGATTATAGTAGGTATGGTTATATCTACTTAATCAAGCATAAGTCAAAAACTTTTGAAAAGTTCAAAGAGTTTAAGCAAGAAGTGAAGAATCAATTGGGCAGGAAGATAAAGATACGATGATCCGATTGAGGAGTAGAGTATCTTTGTATCGAGTTCTTTAACTATCTTAAGGAATGTGAAATTGTTTCAAAATCGACGCACCCATGACACCATGACTTAATGGTATGGCTGAGAGGCGCAATAGAACCTACATGGTTTGTCGAGCTATGTTACCTATCTCATTATGGGGGGTATGCCTTAGAGACTACCGCCCATATCCTTAATCTAGTCCCTACCAAAAAGGGTTCCAAAACACCTCACAAAATGTGGACTGAGAAGGTTCCCATATTAGACCACATCAAGGTTTGGGGTTGTGAGGCTTCGTAAGACGCGAGACACACAACAAGCTCGAACCTTGGGGTGAGCGATGTATTTTCATCGGCTACTCATAAAAGTCCGTTGGATATCTCTTTTATGGACCGAGTGACAATTTTGTCTTCGTCGCGAAGAGAGAAGTCTATCGTGAGAGAGAACTCATATGCCAAGGGGATAGTGGGAGGCAAATTGACCTTGGAGAGCTTCAAGATTTAAGTGATGAAGGAACCTCAAACACTAGCACTCAACCTGAGGAGGAAACTCTGGTTGAACCAATTGACAAGTCGTACCTCTGAGGTGTTCCAGTAGAGTTAGTGTTCCGCTTGTGTTATATGGATTTCATATAATATCTGAGGGTGGCACATTTATCAGTGATAGAACACTGATAAATTTGGATGAACCTAACAACTACAAGGAAGCCATGGCAGGCCCCGAGTCTACTAAATGGAAAGAGGAAATGGACAGCGAGAATCAGTCAATGTATGACAATCAAGTTTGGAACTTGGTTGACAATGTACCAGGTCGTAAGACAGTCGGGTGCAAATGCATCTTCAATAAGAAGACCGATATGGATGTGATTGTACACACATATAAGGCGTGGTTGGTTGCGAAGGGCTTTACTCAAACTCTGGGAGCTGACTATAATGAGACCTTCTCACCAGTAGCGAAGATTAAATCTATAAGGGTTATGCTAGCCATAGTTGCATTTCATGATTACGAAATATGGCAAATGGATGTCAAAACTGCTTTCCTTAATAGAAAGTTGGCTGAAGATGTTTACATGATTCAGCCAGAGGGTTTTGTTAATGCAAAGTACCTTAATAGAGTGTGTAAGATTGAGAAATTCATATATGGATTGAAACAAGCATCTCGCAAATGAAATCTTTGTTTCGATGAGAAAGTCAAAGAGTTCGGATTTTCGAGAAGCGAGGATGAGTCATGTGTTTATGTCAAAGCTAGAGGGAGTATAGTTACATTTATGGTGTTGTATGTAGATGACATATTGCTCATAGGAAATAACATCCCAACCTTGCAGGAGGTCAAATCCTGGCTTGGGAAGTGTTTCACTATGAAGGACCTCGAAGAAGTTGCTTATATCCTAGGGATAAGGATAGTGAGAAACAGAAGTAAAAGACTAATAGGACTTAGTCAAAGTACATACTTAGACAAGGTGTTGAAACGTTTCAGCATGGAGAACTCCAAGAAAGGTGACTTACCTATCCAAGGCAATACCAAACTAAGTAAGACACATAGTCTAAGTACAGAGGCTGAGATAGCAGAAACGAGCCATATACCGTATGCTTCCGCATTGGTTCAATCATGTATGTTATGACTTGTATTTGCTCTGATGTGGCCTTCGCTTTGAGCATGGTCAACAGATATCAAGGGAACCCTGGTAAAACTCATTGGACTGCGGTTAAGAATATTATTAAGTACCTGCGGAGGAATAAGGACTGGGTCCTTACCCTCGGTGGATAATCCCTAAAATAATATAAAACCACAAACATTTAAGATTATCTTCCCTTGTAATATAAAATATAATTAACTAATAACCTAATTAAAATGAATTAATCGAATAAGTAACTAATAGTCTAATATATTCTAAACTTAAGGGGTTATATACTTCCAGAGGTTATTATATTGAATCTAGTCAATTATGTTTGTCTCAAATTTTGATGTTTAGGATGCTTTGGTAATGACAATGATGATTCTAAGCAATGGTTATGATAACCAGAATGAATACCCTTGCATTTAAACCTGAAACACCAAACCAAATCAAATGAAGCTAAACCAAAATCAAATCTTAAACCTGAAATTAAAACCAAGCCATAATAACACCTAATTAATCATGGAAAATAAAAGTTGTGACCCTATCATCTCCGAGAGTTATTTTTTCCCTTCTACACATCCTTTACTTTGATCTTGGTTTTCTCTTTTAGGATTTTGGACATACCTTCAAGTTGTGACCATATCATCTTCGAGAGTTATTTTTTCCCATAACGAATGGCTGTTATAAATGATAAGCAACAAAAGACGTGGTTATTGGTGATATTAAAATTGTCAATAAGCTTTATAACAGATTTTTACATGATTTTTTTTACTAAAAAATTGCGAGATAGGGATCATGTCTCATAGTGTATGATTCGTAGTTTAAAAAAGTAAATGAAAATATGGTGTATTCCTGTTGGATATCTAAATTATGTGTGATGTAGCTCCCATCGGATGTATTCTAAATTCTTAAAATTATATAGTTTTTTAGTTACGCCTTTATCGGGTGGTTTCTCTCATGATTCATGAATATGTTCTGATTTTATATAGTTACCATTCTATTGTTTTAATAATAATAATAATAATAATAATAATAATAATAATAATAATAGGCCTGTCAAATCGGACCGTCGTGTCGTGTTTTTGTCTGACACGACACGACACGACAATGTTTTTTTGTAACACACACGACACAACACGATGTAAACACGAAAACGAACAAATTAAAAAACGACAACACGACACGATACGACAAATATAATATTACATAACTATTATTTTGTTTAATTCATATTTAATCATATATAATACGATAAAAACGACAAACACGACAAACACATGTTCAATCGTGTCAATTTCGTGTGGATTTGAAAACACGACACGACACACATCGTGTTTTTTATACTTCACACGAACACGACATGAAAACGAATTCGAATTTTTATTTCATCCCGATTTCATTTCGTGTCGTGTATTTTTGTCGTGTCGTGTCATAAACTGACACCCCTAAATAATAATAATAATAATAATAATAATAATAATAATAATAATAAGGGATAATGTCATAAAAAACCTCATGTTTTTCAGAAATTTGCGATTTTACCCTTTGTCATAATTTAGGTTCGTTTATACCGCAAACTTACAAGTTTTTTTTCGATTTTACCCTTTTTACAAGTTAAGTCGGTCACCTGCTTATGTGGCAAGCCACGTGTGCGCTGAGTGTGCTGAAATTGCTGATGTGTCAGCCACATATGCGCTGACTGGCTTTATTCATTTAATACAAAAATTCTAATACATGTGGGTGAATAAAGTGGGTGGGATTCGAACCCACAACATCTAAATCACAGAACAAGGCCCTTACCACTAGGCTGAACAACATTTCTTGTTTCATAACCTTGTCAGAATTCTAATTCATGTTTTTATTTTTCAAAGCAGATTAGAAATTTGTATTTTGTTTTAAAAATTAAAAGAAAACATATATATTTTTAGAAAAAAGGTACCTATGTTTCCTTGTACAATATATATTGATAAACTCACTTAGTATTTTATAAGAGCAACAGTTTTTACAAAAATATATATTTTCTAGAAGCTTTTACCACTTCAACATTTCAAATATATTTTAAAAAGAATAAAAAAAATGATATTTTTTTATGAGTTTATCAGGTAATATATTTTTAGGGAATTGATTTTTCCACGGCACATTTTCATTGATCCACTGAAAGTTTAATGCATGGACAATTATAACCCCAACTCATTTTCATCTTCATAAAATGCAGATTTGTGTATTTAATGAGGATCATCTTCATTTCTCAATCTGTTTACTTGATATGCAAATCAACATGTTATTTTGCATCTAAATCAACTGTCAAAGTATTCTATTTGTATTGTTTTTTTAGATTTTGCAATACTTATGTAATTTTTGAGTGTTCGCATTA
This sequence comes from Lactuca saligna, assembly GCF_052625555.1. Lineage (NCBI taxonomy): Eukaryota > Viridiplantae > Streptophyta > Magnoliopsida > Asterales > Asteraceae > Lactuca > Lactuca saligna. The sequence goes on from NC_136421.1 coordinate 300,680,385, forward strand.
GATTTCATTTTTCATTGGAAACCTGATTATTAAACGAGGATTCAACATGTGAACAAGAAGCGTTGCTGAACCACCCAGATGAATAACCCATATTATACACCTCATTTTGTGCCTTATAATTATTATTGTCCAGACTAAGAACACAGATTATGAACACACACACCTGCAAATCCATATTGAACACACACACACACACAACTGCAAATCGATATTGAACACACACACACACACTTGAAAATCGATATTGAACACACACATACACACTTGAAAATCGATATTGAACACACCCACACATAATGATGCACACACACACACCCTTACAATCATATGCCTTTGGAGTTTGGGGAGTTCAAGAAGAAGCAGTAAAATCGCTATTGGTATTGGTCACTAAATCGAAACAAGAAACCAAAAAGTATCATGCTCCATGCCAAAACGAAACAAGAATTCATATCAGGTTCCAATCATTCTGGTGTCACACATGAGAATAACACAATTATGAAAGCCAAGAATCCAATTTTTAATGCACCTTTGAATTTTTACATGGCCGATATTCGGTTTTTACACTAAATTCAAGTGATTATTCTGCTTTCCTAGGTCTTTATTTTCGTTCCAGTGATACCGTGACTTCGTACCCGAGCATGAGCGTACTTCATTTTCGCCTAGTTCACTTACTGTTCGAATCAAAGATGAAGACGCATTGATCGATGAGTTTATTGAATAGGAGATTCAACTGTAAATCATTGAGCCATTTGGAAACAATTTATTTTCTCTTTCTTCAGTATCATAAATTACAACTAAAAAATTGATTTTGAGGGGTAGAAGTGTCCATCATTAAACTTCAAGAGGATGAATCAAAAGATAACGTGGAAAAATCAGCTCTCATACTTTTAATGAATCTTTATCTTCTTAATATTTGTCCGCGTTAAAAAGCAATGTAAGTTCATTTTTCAGCTAAAGTTACAAAGTTTCTTTTATTTTAACTAAACACGATAAAGTTTGTTTTAACAAAGTTAAGTCAAAATTGAAACATTTGACATGTCTTCATCTTAATAAACAAATTGAAGCCTCAAATCAATCAAATCTCAAAATTAATTTGAATTTCCAAGCTATGTATGGTCGGTCGCAACAATATATGGAATACCTTTTTTTTTTTTTTTTGGAATATGACCTAAGGGACTTATTATGTATTTTGATTCTACTCTTTTCAGTTCTTAAAATTATTTTTTTGTCATTTAAAAGAACAAAGTTGATGTCGCATTTTTTTTTGTCACTGCAACCTCATATATCACATTACATAATAAAATTTAGGTGTTGTTTGTTTTTTCTGTGACAAAATGTCTGCAGTCTGCGGACCACATCTGTAGACCTCTGCAGTAGAAGAGGTGGACCAAACGTCTGCAGTCTGAAAAAAGAAGACTGTTTGTTTTTTTAACATCTGCGGGCTATTAAAATAAACTGAAATCTAAATAAACTGATTTTTTAAAACTTCAAAGCGATTTTTTTATATATTTTTACGACTTTATTATAAATATATAACGAATCTAGATCAACTTTTATGTATTAAATGGTATTAATTCACATACATATTTGATTAAAACGAACAACTTTGATTGTAAAATTATAACTAAACATTATAATTAGTGATCAAAGAATTTGATACATAAATAGATGGAAATAAACTTCGATTTTTTCAATTAAAATCTATTAAAAACGTACGATAAATATTTTCTCGAGAAACTGATGATACTCTATTAAATAAAGTTTTACAAAATTTTGGCAAAAAAATATAAGAATATATTATGATTTTTTGTTCATATTTATATAAACAACTTCAACGACTATTATTATAATAAATTTTTATTTATAAATTTGTTAAAAATATCATGTTTGTATCGTCAAATGTTTTTTTTAAGTTTTGTAATTTTTTTTTTCAAATTGTTTATCATTAATAAAGTTGGAAAAAATATAAATTGAAAAAAAAACTTAAAAAAATAAAGATATATATGTTTTTTAGGCTAGAAGATGTCTGAAGATGTTAGAAGACTCCGGTCCACATCTGCGCCAAGAAGAGGGTGCGCAGACATTTTTAGGTCTGCAGTCTTCAAAAAAACAAACAGTCTGCGAAGACTAATGTCTGCGCGTGGTCTGCACGGCGCAGACAGAAGAGGTCTCGCAGATCTGCAGACAAAAAACAAACACTACCTTAGAGTCCACCAATCTCTCTCTCTCTCTCTCTCACTCACTCTCTCTCTCTCCCTCTCATAAAATCCATTTTAATTCAACCAACATCATCATATTTCTTACAACACCATGCAACTCAAAAATAAAGAAAAAACTCATATATGTTATCCATTTATCTTTCTCTCTTGCAAACATACATCACCCCGTCTAATTCCTCAAACCTTCAATCACCCGTTGTCGACAAAAGCTCAATCACATACGATTGATAAGGAAGGAGTCAGTGACGAGTAAAAGAAAAAACAGGGAAGAGTTCACCGATTGATGTTGAGTTGTTTCCAAAGACATTTTGGTTTTGATAGTACAAACAGTATAAGCACCAAATTATCATCATTGCATTGCTTAATTTTTAAGGTGCTCAACAACAATATGAAGTGGATATAAACTGAAACGTATGTATGTTCCTAAATTTCTTTGTCATTTGATTTCAAACACTATCTAACACCATTTGCACAAGCTTTATTTTTTGGCACTAAACTCTAAGTTTACATGCACACCAAGTGTTAGATGAAACGCTTGAATCAAATATTTTCTTCAACAAGTTTGTGTTCATTATAACTTCATGTATGGAATGTGTGGGTTGATTTTTGTTATAAGTAAACTTGGTTTTGTATGAGTATACTAAGAGAAATTTTATATTTTGAAAAAAAAAAAAAAACCTTTTGCTTTAGTCACGTTCAACCGATCTCCAAATAATCTTGATTCTTATGTATTTGACAATAGTGAGTTGATGATGTTGCAGGTGATGGAGGCGTGAAGATGATTTTTTTGTGATGATCCAAGAGAGAGAGAGAGAGAGAGAGAGAGAGAGAGAGAGAGAGAGAGATGACCCATATTTATTTATTTATTTTATTTTTAAAGTGAAAAGGAATTAATATAGATATAGAAAAATAATGACTATGAACCAAAAAAATAAAACTCAATGGCTATGTGGCAAATGGTAATCTCGTTATCCATTCATTTTGTCAAAAGTGATCAAATCGAGCCGACAAAAAACAATTCGTTTCCTTAAAAGACAATAAAAAAAAACTTTAGAAACTCAAATGGTAAAATCGAAATACATAGTAGGATCGTTGCATTATCCCCCTCCCGTCCCTCTTTTTTTTTTTTTTTTTTACTTACCATCATGGGAAATGCAAATAATTGGTTAAGTAATTTCAATTGTAATCATAATTATACCATACTAGTTGTGAGACTCATATATTACATAAGTTTATTAAAAATAAATAAATAAAAATGAAAATCTAACAATTTATAAAGTTTAAACTTATAAGAAAAAAATATTTAATTATTAAAATTGAAGTGTTTACTTAACTTTTAAATTTAAACTAATAATTATAATAAATAAACAATCAAAATAATCTGATTCAATTTAGAAATTTAAATATTATAAGCATTAATGAATTGAATATATATTTATTAAATTTATTTAACTACTATATGAAATCATCCCTAATAAATCAAAATTGTTTTGTCACATGTCCTCTTCTCTCTCATTTTGACACATGTCATTTTCTATCATTTTTGAATTTTATATTTTATATTTTTCATTTGTCATTTTATTGTATTTTTCATTTTATTAAATAAAAATTTCATATTTAATATATAAGGTAATATATAAGTAAGATATTTATTAGAAAGAATTTATATATGTAACGTATTCAATATATTAAAGTCTCATTAATTTTAATTGTTCAAAAATTTTCTCATTTTTCTTATAAATTCAAATTTCTCTAATTGTTAAAATTTCATATTTATTTTTTTAAATAAACTCATGTAATACATTGATTTCACACCTAGTTTAATAAAATAAAATAAAACAATAAATAACACATGGATATAATTTAATATAAATTTACCAAAAAATAACATGTATCATAATATGTAAACGAATGATAGTAAAAGAATGATAAGCAACAAAATTATTTCATTCATTAAAAAGGATATAGATACTTATACTATTACAACATACTTCCGATTCACATAACATTATGACAATTGACATAGAGAAATCTTTTTTGTATTACTCAACTAGCGATTTGGATTTACATCAAAAGACTACTTCCCAAAGTTAATTTATCTAAATTCCATCGTATGTTGTATACAAAAAAAAATGAAATAAACTTTTGAATTGTATGATTTATATACGTTCTGTTTGTTAATTTGAACAATATTGTTTTACTACTTAAATATATATTTATCTAAATTCCATTAAATATTTGAAAATATATGATTTATGTCAGTTTATGTTTGTTATTTTGAATAATATTGTTTTATTTAAGCACCCATTTATTCATATTCTATTGGAAAACTTTTAGCATTCTATTGGAAATATCTATGTTTTTAGAAAAATTTAATGTTTACTTACTTTTATTTTATATCTTCTTTTTATTAATTCCTATTTAATATTTCTTATCATTTTGAATATTATTGATTTATTACTTAAATTTATGGTTCTAAAACGCGTGTTATGGTGCGAGACGTGGTATAGCTGCTATGAAAACGTCTAAGACGGTTTTGTTAAGCGTGTCGACCAAATAACGTGTCAAAACGCACTATCGCGTTATGATGTGAGTTTTTTTTCCAAATCGCAATGTTTTTTTTTTTTTTTTCTAATTGGGCCTAAAACAATTGATTTGTTTGTTAATTTTTTTATATTAAACGATAATATAACACTTCTAGAAACCTGATATATTTGACATAATCCTATAACTATATGATTTATCTTTTTTTAATATATGTAAAATTATCACGTTTTGAAAAACGGCATGGCTCGCCAAGACTTAGGTTTGACATTGCCGTCAAGCCACGTTTCACGTTATTTAGAACATTGCTTAAATTACATATTCATTTGTAATTTCAATCGTCTGTATATGTTTGCAAATCCATTGTTAATATTATGTTTTTTTTTAAACTTTTAATGTTGTTTTTAGTTTTATTAACCATATAGTATATAAGTTATAACCTAGTATACAACTGGGGATTTTCTTACATATGATTGTGGTGTGCGTCGACCTTCGAAGTTATGTATAATTCGGATAACCTGATCAATCAAGTTTTTCAATTTTGCTTTGGGAATGAATTGTTTTTAATGGGTTAAGTGAAATTCAATTATCCACAACCAATAAACTGGTACAAACGGTTTTTTACAAGTTCTATCACAACGGTTTTTTACAAGTTCTATCATAACAGTTTGGGTCAGCCGGTCAGACTGATTGGACCGGAAACCAGGAAAGATAGCAGTGCAACTATCACAGGTTTTATTAGGGATGAGCGTAGGCGGGTACCCGCCTCATTTGGCGAAAACCGAAACCGGAACTGGAACCGGCGGTTCCTAGAAAGTTAGAACCGGAACCGGAACCGCTCTAGGCAGTTCTTAAATGTTTGGAACCAGTCCCAGAACCGGCAGTTCCGGTTCCGGGAGCGGGTAACGCGGTCGCATTAATTTTGTTAACTTTTTTTGACAAAACCACAATTTAGTTTGATCTAAATCAAATCAATTCGGACCAAAGACGGACAAAATCATACCAATATATTTTAAACCGGTCTAAGTAACACACCTTTATATGAAATTATATATATATATATATATATATATATATATATATATATATATATATATATATATATATATATAATTTAAGTTACTTAAGAAGTTTCCAGGAGATCAAGTTGAATATTTAAGTTCAGACTGCATATGTGAATCCGAATTTCTCCATGATCAATTTGATGCAAATCTATACTCTCCTGATGTATTAAATGGACTCAAAGTATCTGGTTTACCAAATCATAAATTAGTTTTAAAAATTGGTGTTCCAGTAATGTTACTGAGAAATATTGATCAGAAAAACGGCTTATGTAACGGCACAAGATTACAGGTGTTATCATTGGGCAAACGTGTTATTGAGGCACGTATAATAACTGGAACTAATATTGGAAATCGGACTTTTATTCCAAGAATGTCTTTAACTCCATCAGAAAAAAAGATTCCCTTCAAATTCACAATAAGACAGTTTCCTTTGGCTGTATGTTTTGCAATGACTATTAACAAAAGTCAAGGACAATCGTTGTCAAAAGTTGGTCTGTTTCTGAAAGATCCAGTTTTTTCACATGGACAATTGTATGTTGCCTTATCTAGAGTTCAGAGTAGAGAGGGATTAAAATTATTAATTTTAGATAAAGATGGCAAACTCAGAAATAAAACTTCCAATGTTGTTTATAAGGAAGTTTTTCGAAATTTGTAGCCAACTTTTTTGTAACGTCGTTTTATTCAATTTTAGGAAATCACACTTAATCCATCATATTACTGTATTTTTTTATAATTACGTATTGTTGTATTTTATGTTAATTTCATTACACACATTGGTATTGTATCATCTGCATATGTCCAATTAGAATGATGAATAAAAAAAATAGTTTTCAAAAATCTTCATTCCTAATTAAATACTTCCCATTTAGTTAGTAATTAAATAATTACCAATAAAAAAATTATTTAAATATTCAATATTACAATTTATAAGTTATCAGGATTATTGATATAATATTTTATTAAATAATTAATTTTTAAATTCAATTCAAAAACAGCACCCGTGGGTTCCACGGGTTTTAACCTAGTATATATATATATATATATAAACCGGTTCCAGCGGGTACCCAGCGGGTAGCGGTTCCGAAAAAACGAGAACCGGAACCGGAACCGCTTAAGGCGGTTCCATAACTTTAGGAACCGGAACCGGAACCGGAACCGCCTAAGGCGGTTTCCGTCCCAAAACCGGCAGTTCCGAGGCGGTTTCGGTTCCAAAAGCGGGTACCCGGTTCCGATGCTCATCCCTAGGTTTTATGACTATTTTTGAACCCGAACGAACCAACCAATTTCTACAAAAATCTGGTTGAACCGATTAAACTGAATAAAAACACATGGAAAATAACCATTATGCACAATGAACTTATGTGATATTTTCACATATGTTTAGATAAAACATATAGTAAATTTTTTGAAGTTTTTTGATGTATTGGTATTTGTCTAAAAATATATTTTGTGTCGGTTATATATACTTTATTATTATTTTTTTTGTATATGTGAACAAATGTAAAACTTATAATTATGTGTTATTTTACTGTATTTAAGTTGATCTACAACCTGTTTATATGTGTATTTTTAATGTTTGAATTTGTAGACATCAAAATTTTAATTTATGTGTGTATGTATAGTAGATAAGAAAAAATCAAAATTTTAATTTATGTATGTATCTGTAGTAGATAAGAAAAAAAATGAAAATTATAGAAGCCGGTTGACCCGACAGTCGAACTAGAAACTGATCATTATACCAGTTCAACTAAAAGACCGATTTTTAAAACTTATGTATAATTTTCTCGAAAATTAACATGCTGTCGGCCTAATCACTAATAAGGCGTAACGGTGTTGTACCTGAAATACCAGTTGTATCCAACGTGGCTTAATTATCCCCTGGTGAACAGCGAGCCGCAACGTGGCTTAATTATCCCCCGGTGAACACCGGGGTGTGACTTCAGTTTACCGCAAGTGTAATACCGGCGATGGCTTTCTATCGACTGCAAAATTGAAATTGTGACCGTTTGGAGAAGTGAACATTGCTAAAGAGTTGGCAATGACTATATGACATATTTTATTTCTTTATTAAAAAAACAACTCTACTATATATACAATTCATTTTTCTAAAATTTAACTTACACTATACACTATTTACAGACATTTTTCAATGAAAATGTCTTCCAACAATCCAAATTATTCTAAACAAAATGCTCCAAACTAAAATGTTAACAATTCTTTCACACTTTTCGACTACGATCCACATCACCACCACCGTACCGGCCCCAAATCGATGGTGTTCCTAACTATTATTCACAATTCCAAATGCCCTAACAATTCCATTTCCATTCTCAACCCCAAACCCAACCACCTGAAACCTAATTTCCATCACAATCGCCTTTCAAACCTTCAACCGAAATTGTTTTTTATTCCGAAAACGAACAACAACAACAACAACAACCACCACCTCAACAACAAAAGAAAGGGAAAGCCGATACGAGAAAATGGACACAAAAAGAAGAAGTTAAGTTAGCAAATGCATGGGTCGACATATCAGAATATGGTGACATGGGAAATGGTAAATATCGTGATCAATTTTGGTTACGTATCACGGAGCGATTTCGTAAGGGAATGTGTCGAGATCTAGATCATCGGACCTCCGACCAATGTAACTCGAAATGAAATCTTATGAACAAACTCGTGACACATTGGAATGGAATTTATACAAACCTTGAAAAACAATGGGATAGCGGAGAAAGTGAAGCGAGTTTGTTGAAAAAAAAAACACACGCTACGTTCCTAGATTATATGCTAAAGCCTTTTTAGTTTATTCATGTGTGGGAGGGTATCAAAAGAAGCATTATGTGTTGAGACCTTGCAACACATGAAGAAATTGTTAATCAGTCAAAAAGAAGCCGGACATCTTCATATTCGAGATCACAACAAGTCTCATTGGATGGTCACGTAAGGGTTAATCTTAATAATGATAACGATGACACCGAAGAAATACGCCCGCTTCCTCCTCCAATGGGAGATGACAAAACAAAAGCTCGAGTAAAAGGAAAAAGGAAAGCGACATCTTCAAGTTCGTCAGTTGGAACCAAGCGTTCAGCTAGATAAAAGGAAATGATGACACAAATAACATAGTTGAATTCAACTTTCGAGAGGCATATGACTGAAACCATCCGTCTCATAGAATGTTGTCAATGTAAGATGTGAGACACCTCGACCCCGAATATCAAGAGATGGCTAAAACGGCGAAACAGTCGATTCATGAAAAATATAAGGTAAACCGCAAATTGCACTGTTTTTTTTTTTTTTTAATATAATTTTTAATTTCATGTCCTTTTTTTTAGAATGTCTATAATGTGATTTTTAATTTTGTGCTATTTTTAAATTTAGTATGAATATTACAATTTTTTTTTATTGAAATTTAAATTAAAAAAAAAAACTCATAATAAACCATTTACCACATCTTAATCCAAAAATGAAAATTATAAAAATATAAAAACTAATGTAAGCCTAAGGGACACCCTTTTTGTGTGTGATAAAAATGCATCTAACTTCCATTTAAGGCCCGAGGGGGGTATTTTGGGCTTGATATTAGAAACCCTAACCCATCTATCGTATATATTATGCTTATATATACAAGCATCGACGGCCGATGTTTGTATGTCAGATTTCTTTCATCTTCTTGGGCGATTTCATATTTAATTATCCTTTCTTCATTTCTGGCCGCTATTATTTTGTTTTTGTTTCTTCACAGATCATTGAATTTCGATTTTTGATTCATATGTTTTTTTTTTTTTTTTTTTTTTTTTCTTTTGATGTTTGCCTCTTCAATTTTCTTACGTCAAGGAATCAATGGATCCGTGTACAAATAAGCCGATGCTCTGGATATATGTGATGAAGGTAGCATGGTAATGTGCACGGAGATTAAGTAACTTTTAGGTCGTCATGTCTGCTCCCACTGATTTTTTCTGATTTGGGGGCCTGGATTAAACCTACATTTTTATAAATAAACTGCTTCTGCCGTTTATGTCTTCTACAATCTTCAAATTACCTATTGATTCCTATTCTCTAATGTTAGATTTGTGTAAATTAAACAGTAGTTATTATAACTTTTTGCTAAAATTAAAAGTGTTTTAACCTGATGTATAAAAGCAGGGATCTATTGCCAAATTATATTGTGAATCGATCTCTCGTAAACATCAGGGAAATAGAGCTGGGCATCGTTATTGGGTGAACCTCTTGAATTCTTACATGATGGACAAGGTTCAGTAAACGAAGCTATATTTTTTTGTAAAATATCTATATACATCATATAATTTACCATATACGCCTTATGGTGTTAGATTGTTTAACCGTATATTGAGTGGTTTTTTTTATTTGTAAATTTTTTTTAGTAATTTACAGAAATCGTAGGATTTGAAATTTAAAATCCACAATAATAATAAGTTAAAAGAATGATAATACCTGTTTGTTTTGTAATACTATGTCACAGAAAAAGTTAATAACGAATTACATAACAAAGTTAGTTTAGGTTTTACTATGGTACTCTTTTGAAGATAAGAGGGGAACAAGTTTGTGGTTGTGATTCTGGTGGGAAGAGCTTGCTTGAAGTGGTGTTGAGGTTATATGGTGTTTGTTGACGATGGAGCAAATCCTGATGACTTTATCGATAATAAAAATTCAAATGAATCGTATTATTTTTCTATCTAAAAATCTCACTCTTGAACCTTTTTTCTTTCCCTGATGATTATGTCTTTCGATCAATTTCTTACGTTTTCCAAAGTTAAGATTGAATAAAATTAACCATAATTTTAATTAAACACTTTTAATATTTGTTTTCAGTTGAATGATCTGCTGCATCTTTGATGTTGTGTGTGAATCTGCTCTCAAACTGTGTAGACTCAAATTAATAAAACTAAATCATACATATAAGTCGGAAGACTATGAAAACTACTTTTTATTTTTTACACAAACAAAAACAAACAGATATGATCTACACTCAAATTGTTTATGAATAATTGAACTTTTTGCAAATTGCCTAACATTTCGATTTCATTTGGGATATTGCCCTCGAATAAATTAGGCATCGAGTTCCTGATCAACATAGAAATTATAATCTGAAACTCAGGTGACCTAATAATTTTGTTAACAGAAAGATTGGGGGTGGTCAATTAAAAAAAGAAGACATAGATAAAAAGGAACTGGACCACTTAACCTCAGCTAGCTGCAGCAAGCTGGTTTCAGCTTCTATTGTTTCCCTCTTCATTAGGAAGAACATCTTGAAACATGAAAAGAAAGATTCAAATATACAACTCCTTGCACTTACCACTATGAAAACGAATTTTGCCCTCTAGACTGTTATGAACATGGAAAACATTTTGGAAAGATCATTTACGGTAATACTGATTGTAACGGACAAAGAACTAGAAGGATTCTATAATGTGTTGTCATAAAAACTCTCGTATCTTGGTTAGGTGGGTCTGTATTGGGCACATGCTCTGAAACCAAAATTTCCACAACACGGGATTAATAAAATTTATGATGAAGTATACCTGACTTATAATGATCTTGATGATGAATTATATTGGGTATATGGATGATTATATGTATGGTTTTGGATAATTGGGATAGATGTTCTGGTATTCAGAAATAGAATCAATAGATGAAGAACTTTGAGATCAATTCAAGTTTTAAACATTAAAAAAACTTTTATTTATTCCATATGGGCAAAAATCTTATTTATAGGCTCAAAAGAGCAATTGAATTGCAATCCGCAATTGTATGATTATTGAATTGCAATCCGCGATTGTATGATTGCAAACATATTTATAACATAGTCCCCTATACCATAGAGGAGTAGACACTTTATGTGACATCTTACTGTTACATTCTATATATGACACTTTATCTATTAATACATGACATATAACGTTATCAACACATAACATATATACTACCGATAACGATAAATAGAAATATTACAAATAAAATAAATATGTTTGTGGTCTTGCAATCATACGATTATAATTCAATTATGTAATCGGTTCTTTTGAGCCTATAGGGCATTAGTATGTATGTAATAAACAATATGTTTTGAGTGTTTTAAGACTTAGTTGAATCTTAAAGATCTTTGTCTGTTGAAATAGTTTGTCTATTTCTGAATAGTAGAGTTCTCTGTTGAAATAGTTTATTTATTTCTGAATAGTAGAGTTGTATCCAACCCATACATATAATTAATCTAAACAATACATCATCAATACATTCTGACACATTATTAATGTATAATCCATCATATTTTTTATTAATTCCGTCATGTTATTCAAATTATAAACGCTTTTGTTCTTATCTTTGAGTTTTTAAAACTAATTTTTGAATAAAAACCAACAAATGTTTCTTAATAAACCTGGTATGATCAAAACCTACCTTATACATATTGGATGATCAATCTATCCTACAAAACAACATTTGGAAGCCTTCAAAATAAGAAATAGGAAAATTAAATTTAAAATTTTACTCTTTATTTCTTTTTAAAAAATTTACCTCATTAGGGAAAACATGAAATTTGCTACCACCATTGGTTTGATGTCCATAATGTACACATAATTGCTACTCTGCCATAAAAACACAACACCATATGAACTTTTTTTAATCGAACAAGCATAGTAAGTAGGAAGATGGAGTAGATCCAGACGTTATGAACTATGTGCAGGGTGAAAAATGAAGACAATAAAGACCTAACATATTTATTTAGACATCCAATGTGAAAGGATAGATAACGAACAAACTTGTCCCTATTCTTTGATGCATGTGATGTACTTTAACACATTTTTTTACGTCTGTTATATTGAGGGACCAAAACCATAAAAAGTTTAACTTTAAACAATTTTTAGATTAAAAGAAAAAACATAAGAACCATTTTTAAAGTTTTCTTTTGTTTTTTGTTTTTTTTAGGGGGGGGGGGGGTTAAATTGCACAAATGTCACAATTTTTTCATAAAAAATCAATTTTGACACTGCACATTTTTTTCAATTTACTCATTAAGTTTTTAAATTTTTTGCAATGTGGACCATTTGACCGGTCAATCCGGTTACCTGCTGACATGTCATGATGATGTGTCGGTTTTTGATGACATGATATTTTGACATGATAATATTTGGTTATATGACACTATGAGTGTAACAATTTGAAAACAAGTGGCACAAAAGATACTAACTTGTTACTTTTTACAATTTTGATACCAAGTCTTATTTTTATTTTATTTTTTAATTTTGACACTTTATTTTATTTTTGCTCCAAATCGAACATTTTTTTTTTCTAATTAATGGTTGATATGAAACTTTCTAATAGCTAATTAAGCTATTGTTAAGTAAATCAATACAATTGAAACACATTCTTTTGAATTTATATTTTTAAAACCATTTTAATCACTTTGAAAGCAAATATCTTTGTTTGTGGAATTCGGTCTAACAAGTCTTTAGAGTATTAACAAAAAGAGTTCAAGTATTTAAGGGTTAACAATTTAAATAGAAAAAACATCATAAATGGTCCCTGTGGTTTTTCCAAATCTGAAGTTTAGTCCTCGTGGTTTAGAAACGTCATAGTCGGTCCATGTGCTTTCAAAACTTTTGTCGATTGATCCTTATTGCTAACTTTGTTAAGTTTTGTCCGTTACCTGAAAGTTATTTTCGTCATTTCACTACCACATACACCATTTATGATGTTTTCACTTATTTTAAAAAAAAATAAGAATAAAATAATATACAAATGGGCCTCTCTCTCTCTCACTCTATCTCTCTCACACACACTCTCTCTCTCACTCACTCACTCTCTCTCTCTCTCTCACACACACACACACACACAACAGAAGCTTCCTCCTAACACACGTAAGATTGGCTTGCCTTTGACACGATCCTTGCTCATTGTGTTAAATTTGAAATCCTATTTTCTTTCAAGACTCGATTAGATAAAGCACATCTTCAGGAAGTTATTCAGCCTGGATCGAAGGATGTTTCTAAATACAACAAACCTGAAGAACGTTTTGTGATGAAGGCACTTAATTCTTTCGCACATGAAGGTTTCTATTCAGATGTTGTGGAGACTTCCTTGAACTCGGTTGAATCTTCTCTTCCAATAAACAACACAACAACGTTTGCTTAAGGGCTTGCGTTGAATCTTCGTTTGTTGTAAGCTAAGATCTAGCTTTTCCTCCATTGAATAAGTTCGTCCTTTTACCGGTTAAAAAAAACAGAACAACGTTTATCCCTTTCTCTGATTTTTTTTCCTATCAGCCCATGGAATTTCTGAAAGCTAGAGTGCACAAGGAAGGATTAATAGTTGTATCTACTAATTGATAGAAAATTTCATTTTAAATAATCCTCATCACCCAAATGTTGAAGCTCAGTTACATACAAATTTCTAATTCGAGAACATAAGGAATAAGGGGTTGCGATTTGAATATGTACAAATGAGAAGAAATGTGCATAGGAAACATAGGGCATCTCAGTCTCGAGTCAAAGCGACCCATGATGGTGAAGTTGAAGTTGAAATCACACTAAGAAGATATCGAATCAAAGCAACCCATGAAGCTAAATCGAGATAACAATGTTGTAACGTCCCAAAATTCAAGACTAAAAATTTCTTTTAATAAAACATTGCTTAAAGCAAAATCATTATCCAAAACATAAATAGAGTATTAATTTCCAAAACACATGTTCGTTATCAGAGTAAAACACTCACAGACTGTCTAATCAACTGTGTGTGCCATGCGATCACCCAGAGCTCTTTCCTCCGCTACTGGAAGTACTTGAAACCAAAACTGAAAACTGTAAGCATGAAGCTTAGTGAGTTCCCCACCCTACCACATACCATGCACAACCACATACTGCACATGCTGGGCCACGCCCGCTATTCTGGGCCTCGCCCCCTACCTCGGGTCTCACCCGCTACAACGGCCTCGCCGCTCCAGGCCTCGCCTGGCTTCGAGCCCCGCTCGGATACAGATCTGTCTAACTTAGGCCTCGCCTGTCACTGGGCCCTGCCCGCTAACATATAATAGCACATAAGCATATAACAACACATAAGCTAACATATACTCACAAATCTTGTCATGAGGCCTCGCCTATCTTGTGCCTCGCCCTTGTCCTGCTACTGATGAGTCATGGAACCCCATACATGCCCTTACTGATAGTAATATACGGGCCCAACCCACACCCACTCTTTCCCTAACTTGGGCCTCGCCCCTGTTCTCCTGCTAATGAGATGTGGAACACCATCCACACTCTGCTATTGGTGAGATACGAGACCTCGCCCACGCTCACCTCCCTACCAGGCACATATATGTATCACACAGACAACAAGTATAAACTAACATATAAACCATTCCTTGGGCACCCGCCCGCTATCATTGGACCTCGTCCTGAATATCATACTAGCATACTGTGCTTAGGGCTAACCCTCGGGTCTTCCTACTTGTATCTATATGGGCCAACATTGTGGCCTTAGACCCATTCACACAAAAGGAAACTTACCTGCTCTTGCTGAACTTGCTGATAACCCCTCTAGCTGCTGCTCTTGCTGAACTTCCTACTTGTATCTATATGGGCCAACATTGTGGCCTTAGACCCATTCACACAAAAGGAAACTTACCTGCTCTTGCTGAACTTGCTGATAACCCCTCTAGCTGCTACTCGGCAACTCTCTGAACTCCTACTCCACTAGCTCTCCGAGCTACCAATATCAATGCAACCCTTAGTCTAATTGACCCCCGAAAGTCAATACAGTCAACGCTGGTCAAAGTCAAAGTCCTGGTCAAGGTCAACCTCCCAGGTCAACCCTACTCGCCGAGTCAGCCTACTGACTCGCCGAGTTCATATGCTTAAAGTCCTTCCTTTCGCGACTTGACTCGCCGATTCAGTCCATGAATCGTCGAGTCTACCGATTTCCGAGTCCTGACCTGTCCGACTCACCGAGTCTCCACTCGACTCACTGATTCGAGTCCTAACTTGAAGGGTTTGGGGTTTCGCGACCTAACTCGCCGAGTCCAAGAGCAGACTCGCCGAGTATAAGGTAATCTTCATCTGACTCGACGAGCTGTTCACCCCACTCGTCGAGTTGCTCCTAATCCTCATGCTACTCGCCGAGTCCATTCAGATCCTCAAACATGCAGAGGGATTTTGAGTCATGCATGGACTCCAAACTGTAGATCTACCCTTCCCAAGCCTATTCCTCACGTAAAGTTGCAAACTTTACGTGTAGAGAAGGAGATCTAGGCTAAACACACCATAAACTAAGGTTTAAGGCAAGGAGGCTCTATAATCAACTCAAGGACATATACGTTATGCTGCACAAAGCCAAAGTATGCTTAGATCCGAAGTAGCAACTTCAGATCTGGCTTCCAACTCAAATAGATAACTAATCATGGCTAAAAGAGCCCCAAAACTCTCAACTAGAATAGATCTACCTGAAGGAAACGACTTAGTACCTTTAATAACTCAGAAAGGTTCCACAAACTCCATATCTACGGCCAATCATTGAAGCTTCAATGATTCCCTTATTTCTTCTTCATTCAAATCACCCAAAAATGGCGTGGAAGCTTGAATGAGCAACAATGGGGCTTAGGATTCGGTTTTCTGGGTGAAAGAGGTAGTAAAGGAACCCTAGGGGAGGGAATGGGACATTTAAATAGGCTCCAAGTCCCGAATTTAGGGTTTTCCTCGTTCAGACCAGACTCGCCGAGTCTCCTTGGCCGACTCACCGAGTCGGTCACTTACCCCTTGACCGGGATCCCGCTCGGACTCGCCGAGTTCCTCCTTGGACTCGACCAGTCGTCCCTTAAACTTAGGGTTTCCTTTCCTTTCTTGGACTTCCTGACTTTGGGTTTTACAACTCTCCCCCACTTAAACTAAACTTCGTCCTCGAAGTTTGCTATGGCCCACCGCCTGCGATCTGCTTCCAATACCCTACTATTAATCCAACACCCGCTGCCTACCTTCGTTTGCCTTTCTCCCGGTCCTCCTGAAGACCATTAATCCTTGCGGATAATAATCTCGGGTCAACCTTGACCTTGCACATTCTGGAAACACAATTTACCCAACCGACAATCCTTCTGGTACTCTTCAAGTACCGCAATTGAACCCATAGGGGTTCACCCCCTTTTTCCTTGTGCGTTTTCTTACCTTCCCAAAGCGAATCTCCATAACCAACTATTTCCTTTGCCACTGTGAAGGTCCTATCCTTCACCCAATTTGTTACTCCCGCTACCTCCAGTACGGGTCTATACCGCCAGTGTCCGCTGGACCCTTCTTACAACCATAACTTGGTGTTGAGCGCCCCTCGATCAACTAACTGAATTCCACCATAGACTGCCTATCAACACTGCTTCTAACAAAAAAATTCTGCAATTCCTTATCTGCCTTCCGGATGAACTAAGACCATCCTGGTCTCTATCAATCTATCAATATTTGGATTACCGGCTCCCACCGGTTGCTATCCCCAACACAACTCCTAGTCGCTCCCAGCGACTTTTGAAGAACTGCGACTACCTATAACTACTCAATCTATTATGCTATTCAGGCACTACAATCCTGTGATCCTCGATCCCCCATCCGACACTACGATCCCTACCAGGTCTCACCCATGCTACTAAAACTCACGGGCCTCGCCCACGGGTCTCACCCGCCTCTATCCTTCTAGTCTCACTTGTCTAAGCACTCTCTCACGGGCCTCGCCCACGGGTCTCACCCAACCATACTACTGAGCAACCCTGCTCTCAGGTCTCACCTATACTGCTACTCTCATACGGGCCTCACCCACGGGTCTCACCCAACTACATCCTGAAGCGGCCTCTCCCAAGGTCTCACCTCTCTAGGGCGATACATGCAACTCCCTACTATTCTCATCCACTACCCATTCCTGATCCCTATCTAATCACTAGGAGATAAGGGCCTCGCCCTAACTCCGCTAACGAAGCTACTATGGAATGCTACGGCTTACCCGCAGTCTTACATCACCTTCCATCTCTGAATGCTGGTGAATGCTACGGCTGCCCCACAGTTTCACAACACCTTCCACCACAGACCGCTGCTGGAGGAAGCTGCGGCTCCCCCTCCGCTCTACCATGTTCTACATGCTGCCTCTGCTACCGACTACTAACACTAAAGCATCCCATGCTATCAGTTCTCAAGATCCTCCTTCCGACTCACTCGAGTCCTACATGCAATCCTTCATCCTGAATTCTCAACCACGTACTAACCATCACCAATTCATGCACTAACTGATGGGGAGCTTCTCAAACTCCCATCCCTGAACTCTTCAATCCATCGAACGTTGTACTACTTCTTTTCCTTCTTAGAGGTTGCGTACTCATCCTGGATCTGCGTGCTCTTGCCCTTGTACTCTCGGAGGGTTCTCCCCCACTTCAATCCTGCTTACTCCTCACTGCTCAATGCTCGAAAGAATCCCCGATCCTTGCTACTATTCCATAATCAATCTGTTGAGGGACCCCAAGCTTACCATAGCTAGGGATATAACTAGTCCATTTCTAAAACTTATACGGCTCCAAACTAGCGAGACATACAAAGTCCCTCCAAGGCATGCTACAGTTACTGCACCCTAAGTAACCTTCTACAATAGAACCCATCCCTTAACTACTATTCAAATATCCAAGGTATGCAAACGACATATAACTCGTTCACAAGAAAACCGCACAAAATAAAATACCCATACCGATAATGATGAAGAACCATAACAATATAATCATGCACAATTAAAAGAACTGAAAACGGAAGTCGCATACCTGCAATGTCCGGCACTACTTGCGTCTCCAGGGTAGTCATCTGAAAAGCCCTGCCTCCTACTGCAGGCGCCTCCGTGCAGCCCTGACGGCCGTCTGTGATCCTTAAAGTTGCAGGGGCAGGTGCCATCACCCGTCCTGCCAAAAACAAACTGGGGCACTGGGCCTTCTTAATGCCCCGCTGATTACAGTGAAAACATATCAAGTCTGATCCATGTGTGGTGGTAGCAGTACAATCCCTGCTAAAATGACCAGTCTGGCCGCACTTGAAGCAGCCAGACTCACCACCACTACCACTCCTGCACGTGCCCCGTGCACCCTGCCACACTTCTTGCACCAGTTGCGGTCCTGATAATCCCTCGGTCTCGAATCCGATCCTTTGGGCCTTTTGCCCGAGCCTGCGCCTACCTGAACCTCATCCGACTTCCTCTTCCGAATATGCTCCAAGTCAATCTCCCTCTCTCTAGCCGGAAAGATCATATCTTCCAGCGTCTTACAGCCGGACCTGCTCACGAACTCCCTGATGTCAGCCCTCAACATCTCATGATATCGGGCCTTCTTCATCTCCTCATCCGCGACATACCGCGGAACAAGAAGGGCCCTCTCCCTGAACTTGACAGTGATCTCCACCACAGTCTCAGTGGTCTGCGTCAAATCCTGAAACTCCCATGCCAACTGCTGCACCTCAATAATTGGCGAAAACTCCGCCCTGAACCTGGCTGAAAAATCACCCCATCTCATCGCGTCCAACGCGACATCATCACCCAAAGCATGACCAATCTCTTCCCACCAATCCCTCGCTTTGTCCTTCAGAAGATAGGAAGGGAATATGACCTTGTCCCCCTCGGGACACCGACTCGTACGGAATGCGTTGGCAACATCAGCTAACCATCTGCTGCTAGTGATGGGGTCCCTAGCCCCATGATAATCTGGTGCCCCACAAGCCCTGAACTCTCGAAATGTCAAAGTACGTGCTCCCATCAAAGCCATCATCTCGGTACGGAAGGCTCCCAGCCTCTCATCCAAAATCTCCAATATACCCTCCTTGACCGTGCCAAATATCACAGGAGTCTGGTCTAGAATACTGCG
The DNA here is from genome assembly GCF_052625555.1 of Lactuca saligna. NCBI lineage: Eukaryota > Viridiplantae > Streptophyta > Magnoliopsida > Asterales > Asteraceae > Lactuca > Lactuca saligna. The sequence continues at coordinate 300,700,082 of NC_136421.1, forward strand.
CGTAACCTCCACTGATATCAACTCCCTCATTCGCTCCTCAAGCGGCTCGGCTCCTGAACCCGAGCCTGATCCCTCTCCGGCGCCTGATCTGCCTACTGGTCTCTCTCGCAATGTCATCATGCTGAAAATATAACACAACCACTATCAGAATACTTATCACTGCTGCGAGACCGAACACACACACTACTAGGTTCCCGGTCTTGTCTCGGCCTCTCCCGAATCGAGTACGAATCCTCTGCTTTCAGTAGTACGGGCTCATACTACCTTCCACATCTATCCGTACTTGCCTCAAGAACTGCTTCGACTCCACCAGGCCCCTTTTCTACTACTATTGCTCCCAACACTACCTCATCCTAGGCTTGCCTTAGGGAAACCTCTGACTCAAACCAAACCAGTCCTCAACTGCTGAAGGACTCCTTGTGATGCCAATTAGCCATTACTTGGATACCATCATATGTGACGAGGCTCAGATAATCCTTCGAGTAAAAGACTCGTCCCTACAACGGTTGGACTCAAACAAGAGCTGCGCAATAGGGCCAAATCCAGTACTCTGAGATTATTCAACCCTGATAACATGTGACGTGACGTATCCACCTAATGACTAACTCCCATCACTCGGAATCCCACAATGCACAAAGCAAGCAGCATTCAGACAATGGGAAAAATCTAACCATAACATACTCAAGCAATCATAATATCATACCAAGAATCTGTACTAGCATGCAAAACAAACTCATAATATCAGGCATAACCTAAACAGGCTATCATACTACTATCTAATCAGCACTATCATGCAACTCAAGGCACATATAATAGGCACATAAGGCATCCTCCCTAGATCCTTAGTCCTAATCTAGCATGTTGTTCTATTAACCGATATTCATAACATAAACTTGTATGTGTGTTTTGGGGTATTTACTTGAGCTCGGCTGATTGCATGCACCACACCCTTTTCTCTTATCAAAATTATTTTCTTTCAAAATTCTTTTTGCTTTTCAAAAATTGTTTTCTTTCTCAAAACTTTCTTTTTTACAATCTGTCTTTTCATTTTGAAAACTTTTATACCAATTCCTCAGTTTGAGTTCAGACACACCCGAGAGCATGTCCGAATCCCTCAAACCAAGGCTCTTATACCAACTTGTAACGTCCCAAAATCCAAGACTAAAAATTTCTTTTAATAAAACATTACTTAAAGCAAAATCATCAATCCAAAACATAAACAGAGTATTAATTTCCAAAACACATGTTCGTTATCAAGTAAAACACTCCCAGGCTGTCTAATCAATGGTGTGTGCCATGCGATCACCCCTAGCTCTTCCCTCCGCTACCGGAAGTACCTGAAACCAAAACTGAAAACCGTAAGCACGAAGCTTAGTGAGTTCCCCACCCTACCACATACCATGCATAACCACATACTGCACATGCTGGGCCACGACCGCTATTCTGGGCCTCGCCCCCTACCTCGGGCCTCGCCCGCTACAACGGCCCCGCCGCTCCAGGCCTCGCCTGGCTTCGAGCCCCGCTCGGATACAAATCTGTCTAACTTAGGCCTCGTCTGTCACTGGGCCCCGCCCGCTAACATATAATAGCACATAAGCATATAACAACACATAAGCTAACATATACTCACAAATCCTGTCCTGAGGCCTCGCCTATCTTGGGCCTCGCCCTTGTCCTGCTACTGATGAGTCATGGAACCCCGTCCATGCCCTTACTGATAGTAAGATACGGGCCCAACCCACACTCACTCTTTCCCTAACTTGGGCCTCGCCCCTGTTCTGTTGCTAATGAGATGTGGAACACCATCCACACTCTGCTATTGGTGAGATACGAGACCTCGCCCACACTCACCTCCCTACTAGGCACATACATGTATCACACAGACAACAAGTATAAACTAACATATAAACCATTCCTTGGGCACCCGCCCGCTATCATTGGACCTCGTCCTGAATATCATACTAGCATACTGTGCTTAGGGCTAACCCCCGGGTCTTCCTACTTGTATCTACATGGGCCAGCATTGTGGCCTTAGACCCATTCACACAAAGGGAAACTCACCTGCTCTTGCTGAACTTGCTGATAACCCCTCTAGCTGTTGCTCGATAACTCTCTGAACTCCTGCTCCACTAGCTCTCCGAGCTACCAATATCAATGCAACCCTTAGTCTAATTGACCCCCGAAAGTCAATACAGTCAACGCTGGTCAAAGTCAAAGTCCTGGTCAAAATTCAACCTCCCAGGTCAACCATACTCGCTGAGTCAGCCTACTGACTCGCCGAGTTCATATGCTTAGAGTCCTTCCTAAATATAATGTATATAGTTGGGTTAACTTGCGAATCAAAACATGTAACCTATCCCGACCCATGAAATAAAAGGGTTGGTAGGTCGGAAATCTCAACCCAAACCTGTCTATTTTCGTGTCGGGGTTGAGTTGAGAATTGTCACCCCTAGTTAAAAGTAGTAGATTAGACATTGTGAATGCCTAGTGTGTGAAAACATCTTCCAAAATTTGTCTTTTCGACCATAATGCATGGAGTAACACGAAAACCATATTTGGGATGATCCAAAAAAACTTAATTTCGATTTAATGCAAAATCTAAAATTCAGAAACACATAATACCTTGCTTTGTTTGACGTTCTTTGAAACGAGATTTTTGCATAGTAACATTAAATGAAGAAATATATCTATAAGAACCAAAAATCACACACACACACACACACACATATATATATATATATATATATATATATATATATAGAGAGAGAGAGAGAGAGAGAGAGAGAGAGAACGAGAACGACCCCTTGGTAATTAAAGCAACCATAAACCATCGTGTTCATGATATCGCATTAACTTACATGACTGTGCACTCTGCACCTCCAAGATCATATTAAAATTACGTATTTAATGAAAAATACGATTATAATATGAATGATACATATTTATACATAAGATTATGGTTTACATGTAATAACCTTGTATCTATACTAAAAATAGGGTTTTTAAATGTAAAAAGATGTATTTATACAATTTCAAATGTAAAAAAAATATTTATATGATTTCAAATGGAAAATAGTCAATATTGAACGAAAATTAAGTGTCAAAATTAAAAAATTAAGTGTCAAAATTAAAAAAAAAACTTAGTGTTAAAATTGAAAAAAATAAAAATTTAGTATCTTTTGTTATTTTTTTTTTTTAAAAATTTGACAGATCATACCAACTAAACGCCACATAACAAAATAATATCATGTCATGATATCACGTCGCCAAAGTCTAACACACCATATCAAATTGGATTGTACGGTCAAATGGTTAATGTGTAATTAGGTTGACCGGTTAAATAATTAACTATTAACATTGCAAAAAGTTAAGAAACTTAATAACTAAATTGAAACAAATAATAATAAAAAGTGTCAAATTCATTTTTTTTGTAAAACATAATGAATTTTATGCTATTTACTTTTTTTTTCGTTGATTAGAAATTTAGAATGAGATTGAAATACCCCAAATATTTTTAGTTTTGAAAAATAAACCCTAATTTCAAGATACTGTTCCGAGATAATCCTAATGGCATGTGTACTTCGCTGAGATTCGGACTTAAGATTGAACATCAACCGCAGCAGACCAATTCTCACACACACACACACACACACACACACTCTCCACACTCATCCATCCAAACAATGTCTTATGTGCCTCCTCACCTCCGTAAGTCAGTCGCCGCCACCGTCACCGCCACAGCAACAGCCACCACCACCACCACCACAACCGCCACCCCCACAAACGTAGATAACATCACCACAAACCACAAACTTAACTCTAAATCCAACAACAATGCCTTTTCTAATTCAACTCCTAGACGGAGCTCAGCCAACAACCACATCCAACCGTCGAGAGCCCTCGCTGTTCCTAACGTAGTGCTTCCTCAATGGAAGCCTTCTGAACGCGTTCTACGTCTTAAACCCGAGCAGGTTACGTATTCGACGTTGTTTTTAGGAAAACTTGTTTATTTTTCAACTGTGCGTGATAACTGTTTCTGTTATGAGATTGATTGAGAACTAACGCTCTTAGTTAAAGATGAAATGATCCTTACGGCATAACTGTTTCTTGTTTTGGTTTTAATTTCAGTTTTAGGGCATTTTTAGAGTTTTTAAGCGTCTCTATAGTTGAATCGTGAAATGATTGTATTCATACGAAGCATATTTGGAGTCTCCGATTATCTGGTTTATCAAAAGACGTGATAATTTTTTCATAGAATAAAAATAATAAGTACTACTTCCTCAGTTTTGAAGTTTGGGACACATGTTGAGTTTCAACCTTTTAAGTTATCCTCTAAAATTCTAGCATTCTCACCAAATGTACAAATTTATTAGGTTCTATCATATATATGCTATAAATTTGAGATTTAAAATCTCCAAGTTTCCTCCAAATGAACAGATACATCTATGATTTTGGTACATAGAGGGAGAATCAATTAAGATAATACGCTAGTACACAATCTATGATCTAGGACAGCTAATTGTCGACTTTAGGAGTTAGGGTAGGGATCTTAATCTCTTATGTGCTTATACAAAATGAACTAAAGCGTGCCTTAAACAGTATAACATGTTTACTCGTTTTGAGATTTCATACAACCAAGTTATGCACTTTGAAGAATATGTTATCTCATTATGTTAGCTAGACTCGGTGGCAACTTGGTTTACTCAAAGGAGATTTAAAACTAAAAGTTGGGCATGGTTAATGTCAAATTTTCTATGACAATTTAAATGATGGTTAACAGAGATAAAGAAGTGCATTTATAAAATCTTGTTTATGTGGTATCTATTTGAAACTGTGGACCTCTTATGTCAATCAAGTAGCCCCTCCATGTTAAATATGTTAAACATGGAGGGCTCACTACTGTCATAGTTTTATGATTACTTTTCACAATAAAGCATGACTTTCATTGAAAGATGATCAGTTGGCTGTTTACTTGTCATTGATGTTTCACTAGCTTTTATGGAGTTTGTTTTTATTAATTTTGCTAAGATATACAATATGTTTTTTTTTTCTTTATTTTTATAATTCTACAGATAGAAGAGGTCAGATTACGACTCAATGTTGATGTTACTGTCACTCCTGACTCCCCTGCAGCACCTGCACCAATTGAATCCTTTACAGATATGGTAACCAAATTAATATATTTGACATGCCTTTTCTGTCTCATACAATATGTTATTTGATTAATTTCCACTAATTGATGACTGATGTAATGCATTTTCTCTAACATCTGCAGTGTCTGGCCTCAAGCATCATGAAGGATATTGCTATTCATGAATACACAACACCTACTTCTATACAGGCCCAGGCAATGCCTGTTGCTCTAAGTGGAAGGGATCTTTTAGGCTGTGCAGAAACAGGCAGTGGTAAAACTGCTGCTTTCACAATACCCATGATACAGGTAACACTTAATGAAAATCATCAAGTATACTTGTGCTATAATAAATTATTTTATACAATAAGCTACTATTTTTGTGATAACTTGTGGTTTTTTCATTTCTGTTTATTTCTTTCACATTTGCAGCATTGTATAGCTCAGCCTCCTGTTCGGAGGGGAGATGGTCCTTTAGCACTAGTGCTGGCTCCCACCAGAGAGCTTGCACAGCAGATAGAGAAAGAGGTAAGGTATCTTATGGTTGATTTATATGCACTTCTACATAGCTTCATAAACACTACACTTGTTAAAGTTCAAGTGTTTAATATTACAACTAGTGACTTCATCAAAGATTCCTTTTTGCTTATTGCATACACTGTACTACTTTTTCATAAACTCTGAGCTATTATCTATATGTTGAAGAGGGCTTTAGTGATTAGTATAAATTTATTGTGAATCTTGAAACTGCTTTTGACTTGTGTTTTTGATTTGATTATATTATATGCATGTCCAATATAGAAGGTTTACATGTTTCATGGGGTTGTTACAGGTGAAAGCTTTCAGTCAATCAGTGGAGTCTTTCAGAACTGCAATCGTTGTGGGTGGAACAAACATTGCTGACCAGGTGACTGATTTTGCATTGGTGTTTTATGTGGATTATATGACTCTTTATCTAAACAACTGTTGCAAGAAGCAAATTTTCATGTTTTTTTTGACTAGTGGTTAATTGTTTGAGTCGCTTTATACAACTTTCAATATACTATCTTGTGGGTTTTTATAGATGCATCAGAAGTTTATATTTTTGCATTTTGTTTTGTGGATGTTTAATAGAGGTCTGAGCTAAGGGCAGGAGTGGAAATTGTGGTTGCTACTCCTGGAAGATTTATTGATCATTTACAACAGGGAAACACATCTCTCACACGGATTTCATATGTTGTTCTTGATGAAGCAGATAGAATGCTTGATATGGGGTTTGAACCTCAAATAAGAGAGGTAAATTGTGTTTTAATGTCAATGCCATTGCCAACTTCATAGAGTTGCTTTTTGGAAAATAAGCGCTGTTGAAATATCTTTTATATATGTAGCATTTAAAATTCCAAGTGCGTTTCAAATGTATGTATGTAATGTATATACATATACATACATATATATACACACACCCACATATAGGGTCTTGTAATTTGATGATAAACAGAAGAAGGTTTAATTTGTTTTATTTTTAGGTGATGCATAATCTTCCAGAAAAGCATCAGACACTGCTGTTCAGTGCAACTATGCCAGTGGAGATTGAAGCATTAGCACAGGTTTATCTGATATTATATTCTCTTTTGGGTCATTTTGAATTATATGTTTTATTAATCATGATAAAAAAAAGCCATTGCATTTTATGACAAATCATCTCCACAGCACAATGAAGCTTTATATTGGTAGTAGATCCTAATATTATGTGAAATTGTTTCATGAATTAAACTTCCCTTGTGTGGTATGAATTTCAGGAATATTTGACAAATCCAGTACAAGTGAAGGTTGGAAAAGTGAGCAGCCCAACAGAGAATGTATCCCAAACATTGGAGAAGATTTCCGAAAGTGAAAAGGTATGCCAATTTTGATTTTAGGTTCATTAAATCATACTTATAATAATATATTTCAGTTACTTTTGATACCAATCTCTGCAGCATTTGGAATTAATGTACATTTTGTACTTGTAATTGCAGATTGATCGGTTGCTATCTTTGCTTGTTGAGGAGGCTGCACTGGCTGAAAAATTAGGCCACCCATTTCCCTTAACAATTGTATTTGTTGAACGGAAGGTAAAGTATTTGTATTTTGCTGATTGATGATTATTGAAAATTGGTTATTTATTGTTTGGATGTGGATGTAGACGAGGTGTGATGAAGTAGCTGAAGCTTTGGTAGCTCAGGGTTTAAATGCTGTTGCTCTTCATGGAGGCCGAACTCAGAGCGAAAGAGAGGGTGCTCTCCGTGATTTTAGACATGGTCCCACTAACATCTTGGTATGTCACAACTCACAATTTCATAAATAGTAATAATCAATAACTAATAAGTTTTGTTTGTGTGTTTGGGATTTGCACTGCAGGTTGCTACTGATGTTGCCTCTAGGGGTCTAGATGTTACAGGAGTTGCTCATGTAGTAAACCTGGACCTCCCAAAGGTATGGTATTTCTTACTATTACTATAATATAGTTATTGGAAGGAAAAGTAAGCAGCATTTATCTGTGTTGGGTTGTGTTTGAGTTCAGACAATGGAGGACTATGTGCACCGAATTGGAAGGACAGGGCGTGCAGGATCAACAGGAAGAGCTACTTCATTCTATACAGACCGTGATATGGTTTTACCTTTACCCTTTTCTTTTCTTTTTTTTTTTTTTTCTTTTGGAAATCGCAACATTTGCTTTTGAGCAAATGAAATTTTAATAGTGGTAAATAAATGTGGTTAAAAAAAATTACCATGTGTTTATTTCAGTTTCTTGTATCGCAAATAAGGAAAGCAATAGCAGATGTTCAATCTGGGAACACTGTAGCTTTTGCCACTGGCAAGGTACATACATACATACATAAATAAATGCACTTTTTATTTTAAGAGAATAGAATAATAATAATGATAAAGAGATGGTGATGTGTATGTAGGTTGCACGGAGGAAGGAGAGAGAAGCAGCAGCAGCACAGAAAGAGGCTCGGATGGCACAATCAAAGCTGCCAGCAACAATATCATCCATAAATGTGGAAGACAAGTACAAGTACATGATTTCCCCGGCTCCCAATGCCATGATCAAGAATGAGGGTTCTGCAGATGATGCATGGGACGATTAAGGTGGTAAAGTCTCTACTACTTTTCCATGACTCTGCGGTACCACTAGAGTTTTAAACAAGAAAAAGAAAAAAAAAGATATCTCATTATTGAAATGTGATAGCATTGCAATAAGAAGGTGAAGTAGGTTGAGAGAGAGAGGTTGGTAGATACCATAGGCTGCTGCTCTGCTGTGTATAATCTGATGCATCTGCATTTCAAACTTGGTTTTTTTTTTTTAGGACGTGGACTTGCTTTATTACTACTTATAAACTACAAAACAAAATCCCTCCAATTTTGTCTCATGTACATGTACTTTGCTTTCTCATCCATGCTTTTTGGTGACTATTTATTTACTTATTATTTTTTTTTTTTTTGTAAGGGTGAAATGTGGTTGCCAGAAACATTTTTTGAATTTTATTTATATATAACTAGTGTATTAGGCTCAGTTACACCACAAAACTATACTATTACATCTGTTGGGAAAGGTTCAGTAAGGACCTCAGGCCGAGACACTTACAAACTGATTTCAAGTTCAACTATTGATCAAGAATCAAGGGCTTCTAGCTGGAATTAGAAGTTAGGGAGGGACATAGGTGGAATTGCACAAATCTGACAAAAATCACTTTGTTTTCACAAAAAATTGATTTTGATGTTGTATTAATATTGCTCCAATTTTTGCGATGTTAACCACTTAATTGGTCAACTTAGTTTTTCGTTAATATAAGTCTTTGATGATATGATGCTAGCATGGTATACTGATGTATTATCTTTTTGGTGGCATTACGTTTTGTATCAAAATTGAAAAAAAAAACTAAAATATAGTGACTTGTGGTAATTAGCGGGTAGATGATAACTGGTAGTATTTTGTGTATATGAGATAGTTTTTGGATTTGGAACATTTTGTTTAAATTAAACGTTAAAAGTTTGTAGTGTTAAACGATATTTTTTGTTCGAAACGAAACATTTTGTCAGAAGCTCTCAAATGCTCTTTACCGTTCTGTGTTGAACATGACCATAATGATTTTTATTTAAATGTTATAATTGTCATAAAAATTGAAATTCCGGGATGTGGTGTCACAAAAAAATAAAACATAAGTATGTCATGTTAGCGTCATGTCACCAAAGATTGTCACGTTAGTGAAACCACGTTGACCTGTTAATTGGTCAAACATTGCAAAAATCGGAAAACTTAATACTAAATGGTAACAAAATTAATGCAATATCAAAATCAAATTTTTGTGAAAACATACCAACTTTTGTACAATTTATAATTTTTTCACAGATCAAGATATGTTTATATTTATTATTCTCATGCGAAAAAGCTAACATACAACATTTTTTTTTTAAATATCATAGGATTATGATGATCGTTCACATGAGATCGTTATATTGGCCAATTCAAGTTGATTTGAGGTTCCAGACAAAATAAAATGAAACTCTTAACAATAACTTTTTTAAATTAAAAAATGATTAATTGTTTAGATTCATGAATAATCGGTTGAAATTTCTGTCTTCAACACCAATTTTGGCTTCAATCTTGTTTTTTCTTTTTTACTGCATGACCACTTGATACCAAACATTTTTTTATAACAATATATATATATATATATATATAAATACAAAAAAAATAGACCCTAAAAATTTGATGGCCTTGGACCATGGTCCATGTTGATATTCATTTTTCACAACGTACAACAAAAAATTGTTAGACATTGTGAGATTCACGGTAAACAATGATTATATACATACAATCGTCCATCATCACCCTTCACTTAGAAAGACAACAATGTACAACGAGAAACCATTAGACATTATAAGTTCATTTAAAAAACAATAATGTACAACGAGAAACCATTAGATATCATAATTTCATTGCACACTGTAATCATTAATTAACATGAGAACATACACATGACAATCCTGGATATTTAGTATTTACATGAAAATGATGATGGCGTATACTAGTGAACCTATAATATCTAATTATTTTTCATTGTACACCATATTTATTCTCATGTGAATGGTTAATATAAATGATATGTTAATCATTCTCCTGCAATGTAAAAATATATTGATATTAATATTTCGTCCTAAAAAATGAATAATTATGCATTTTGATATATTTGGTTTTTTAGACGATAAAATTAAAAGGAAAAAAAGAAGTAGGTGTTTTAAGGGTATATTAAAGAAAATTTAATGAATGTAGTTATTGGATTCGAATGCTTAAATACCAATTTACCCTTTAATGCCTCATGTTCAACAAAATCCGCCAACAACTTCTTTTGATCATGGGCCATGGCTTTTGAATTAGAAATCAAAAATAATTAAATTTAGCTCTTTATGGTTCTTTTAACTTTTTTGTCGTTCTCATATCGACCTCTTCCCACATTTATAATCCAATTCTAGAATGTAGAACTATTTAAGAGTCGTATGAATAAAATACATTTTGGGAAGCTTTGAACTCGATTCTTATTTTATCTTTTTTTTTTTTTTTGTTAAGTTTTATTAAGCTGCACATTTGAGCATAAGATACAAGCTATATTTTCACAATCAAATATATATCTTTTTTGAAATGGAAGATATATATATATATTAAAGATGATACATGACAGAAATAGTCCATAATACGAGGTTTCAAGCCTTTACTTAGTTACACACTAGTCCCATATAAACTCAAAATTTGCAAAATCAACCCCAACTGTAAATTAATTACAGCATCATATAATTAATAATTACTTACTTACTTACTTACTTACTATGTCATCACCAGGTGTCGCTTATTTTGACTCGTAAACGCTTGTCTCAACATCTGATATCCATCTCTATAATGCTCAAGTGAAAAACACAGCTGTCGTATCACCTCCCGTTTCTCCTCACCTCCTTCCTCAATCAATTCCCTTTGCCTCTCAATTTCTCTCTCCAATTCCATTCCTCTACACCTCAACTCCTCTATTGACTTCTTTGACTTCTCAATTCCATCAACCAACTCCACATGCTCCAAATGCAACTCCCTCAAATGCCCACACAAACCCTCTATTTCCGCATCTTTAGAAACCACTAATTCATCGAGTTCCGACACTTTAGACTTCAACTCCTCAATCTCGGATTCCATTCCGGTGTTCACAATCTTAAGTCTTCGAAGCTCCTCTTCGGAACACTGACACCGTAAATCCCATTCTTTGATGACATCTTCCAAAAGCGCACGTTCTTTCAACAACTTGGTCACTTGTTCTTCAAGTTGAAAATTCTCTTCTGACAATGTTTTATTTGCATTCGATAACGTTTCCCTCATTGCCCGGATTTCCCGATCCCGTTCCGACAAATTCTCTTTGTACCGCGTTACCCGACCGTTCATCTTCGCCACTTCCCGTTTCTCTTTCTCGAATTTCAATTTCCAACTCGAAATCTCCTTCTGAGCCGCATTGTTCTGGAGCTCGTGTCTCAATCTTTTCACTTCCTCCTCTGATTCCAAAACCTTTTGTTTTGTTACTTTCAAATCAATCTCGAGTGATTTGATCTTGCGTTCTTGCTCTTCCAAACCGGCATTCACAATTCCACCTACGGAATCGGAATGCTGAGGTGGTGGTGGTGGTGGTGGTGGTGGCGGCAACGATTCGTATTTTTGAAGCTCGGTTGTCAACTCACGAATCTTCTCGTTTGCAACTCGGAGTTCCTCTTCGACGTGATCGTTCTTATTCCTGACCTCGGATTCCAACGGAATCGGGTAGTTGTTAACCGACGAGTCGTCGGATTCTGATTCTGAATCCAAAGTCGACGTCTCGTCGCCTTCTTTGGTTCCCAAATCGGAACTACTCCCACCGCTTTTGAGAAACACATCAAACCCTGCAGCTCGGGTCCTGGTACCAGACCGGGACCCGCGCTGGGGGTTCGAATTCGAATTCGAACCCAGAGGTGGTTCGGAGCTCACGTCTGAGACTCCGGATCCTTGGGACTGGAGATCTGAAGGGATGTTTTTACGTAACTCACCGGTGACATTATCGTATCGTTCTGCTAACGATCGATACATGCGGTAAAATTCTTCGACGTGAGATACAAGTTGGGGTCTTTTTTGGTAATACATTTCGGCTTTTTTGGCGAACGAGTCTCCTTCTTCTTCAATTAGCTTTAACATGCGTTTTACGCTTTGGTCCATTTCTGAAATCAACAATTGTTTTTGTGAGAGTATGATTTAAGATTTTGGGCGTTTGGGAATGTGATAGGTTGTTTAAATTAAAGATGGTTTATTTGAGGGGCCCAGATAGATTAGATCACTAGAAAGTGTGGAGATTTACAGGAACAACTATGACAGCCACTAAGGAACCAAAAGTGGGGACATGACATCAACTTCCATGAGAAGGAGTTGCCTTTAATGTAGAAAAAAGTATTTAGTTTTAGTGGCATTTGACTATTACGTGTTGATACCTACATTTTCGTGGTTCAAATCCAACTTTTTTCCTAAGAAAGAGAATAAAAAAAAGGCAAAAAGCTTTTTCCTGTTTGAGGGTATTATGAATGAACATGGGATACTTTCAAGGAGCTTTATACGATTGATATCATATTTCAATACACAACGGGGTAGTTTATGCAAATATTTTAATTTGTTGGTTAAAAATGTTGGGAAAAGTGAAAAATGGTATAAAGAATTGGAATTTAAATTGCTTACCCTCAACATTTTCAGCAAGCCATTTGGAGTTTTTGGGGCTGATGTGGCTATCCCACCACCAGGAATGTTTATTTCTTGATTCAGTCCTCCTATAACCTTTATGCGACTTACCCTGGAAACACAAAAATATACAACATGATATATAAGATTATAAGTATCACACATACATAAAACTAAACAATCAATAAATTAAAGATTATTTAATAATATGATTATATGGGAGTCAGCCTGCTTACCACATATGAGTCCATGTTGCTTGTTTCGTGCTTTTTGAGAGCTAGCTAATACTTAAACCTGAATTTAAAAATACAAAAAACCAGAATTAGGAATTTAGGATCTATAAGCAGTGACAGGAAGATTTTTTGCAACTTACTTATCTCAAAATAACTTATGTTCCAAAATCATGGTTGATTTTGGCTTCAAATTATGGACAATTCTTCTTCATGTTTAGCGTCATGATGAAATTTGGAAATAATATTATTATTTATTATAATTAAGAAACAAGAAAGTATTGAGGAAGAAGAACGTGATTGAATATTAAAATAAGAATTCTCAGCTGTCCAAGACTTTTTCTTTGTTGTTGTAGTAATAGTCCATTTGTAGCTATTGAAATCAACAATCGGTCTGTCCATTTAAAATATATATATTCCATCTTTGACTCTTTAAAATCAAACAAATAATCTTTTCAACTCCAAATTAGGACGGAATATTTTGGAAAACGTTGACAGCAATATAAAACTATAACGAGAACAATAATGATCATAAAAAAGATGAGAGATCCAATGCTGATTATATGTTCTCGTAGACTTATTACATATATCCGTTTTATAATAATCCAATTATTAACGGCATGTTTAAGATATATCTATGGACCAAACGTAAAGTTACTAATATTTTTTATCAAAAAAAAAAAAAAAACGAAATCTCTGGTAGATTATTTTAATAGAAAAAAGTTACATCAACTTTGGATCATAAAAAGATAAAAAGAAACTGTGGATTATATATTATTATAATGTAAAATGTAAATGAGGCATATTCATCTACAAGTTTCCAAACCTAATAATGCAGGTATCATGAAACGTGTCACAAATACACTCAACTCTGAAGAACACGGATCCATTTCTGAAGAAGGTGTAAAACTCACGCGCTCTGAAGCGCGAGTAGCTTTATAAAATTAAGTTAAGAGTAATAATCGGCAAAATATACGTGGGGAGGGTCGCCGACTGAAATAAACAAGTGCCGGAAATCGCTGATTCCAGCTACGCGTTTCTCCCGCATTCATACATCATAATAATACAAACGCATTAATTTAATTTGTTTTAATTTTTAATTAAACAGCAAATACATCGTTTTTGTTTCAAATGTTAAAATGCAACGACAAATAATTGATGTTAAATGTTAATTAAAGAGAGCAAGATATTTTCCAGATTCGTAAAGCAAAAAAATAAAAATTAAGCGGCAAGTTGTCAGGAATTTGAACTAGAAGAACCAAAAAACAAATTAAGAAAAGGCCAAAAAGTGAAATCGAATTATAATAATATCAAAAAGCGACATAATAATAATGTGTAAATAATTCCAAAAAATTTTAAGCTTGATTTTTATAATATCTAATATAATTGCTACAAACCAGGAGATTCGAATAATCTAATCTAATGCATTGTAAATGCAAACACACAAAATTTACAAAAACACAAACGAATTGAAGATTGAAGATAAAATAATAAACGAACAAAAAAACATGTGATGCAGGAAGCTTCCATGGCAAAATGAAGATAAAACGAATCCAGCTAATTGTGAAGAAGAGGAACGTCTAATAGAGATTAATAAATTAAAATAATACCAATTCTAACCACGAATCTGACAATGAAATCGGAATCAGAACCAGTTCAACGTGGAGAACTGATATAGAGATGTTCAGATACTTATTTTCTACAAAAAAGATAGATCGATAAAGTCACCGGCGTCATAGTTAAGCAAAAATTAAAATCGAAGACGAGTAAAATACACGAATGAAAGAACAGCTCTTAATCGATACATACATATAACTATATAAGTAATACATCTGATTTTTACCTACCTCGTTGTTGACTATTGGTGATGAAGACGATGAAATTAGGCAGAGACTGAAGCGAAGAGACGGATAATTTGAAAGAAGCAGCGAGATGCTGTAGATAAAGGATGAGGATTCAAAATTTCGCCATTGGAGAGGAGAGTAGAGAAAATGAGGAAATTCAAGGATAGTTAATAATGGGTATTTGGGGAAAAGGGACGCGTATATGGTCAAGATACCATCTCAGTATGTTGTATTTCACATGCTTCATTTTGTCAACTACCGATTACATTTGAAAAAAAATACCCAAAAGAACAAAAATACTATATCTTATAATGTTGAATTCTATTTTTTTTTTTTTCGAACTAATCATGTAATATTGCATAACAAAAGTTACAAGGATTATATAGTCGAAAGTCACCAAAAAATCCAAGAGGTACAGTCCTGAATTTTAAATTGTTAATATAATAACTTGAATTTTCAAAATAATTTTTCATTTTTAAAACATAACATGTCTCATAAAGTAATTTCAAAACTCAAATGTATCAAACGTTATCTCAGTAAAAACATATCACATAATCTCAAATACATAATTCATAATACTCTATCAGTGTGTACAGATCATGTCGACGTCTTCCCGCGATCATCGCTGGTACCTGAAACACATATCACATAACACGGTAAGCATAAATGCTTAGTGAGTTCTCCAAAATACCACATACAACACATAAGTCACTCGAGGCTATAACTCGGTAAGACCCTCCAGCCAATGTGTCTCAGCAGGACCCTCCAGCCCCGTAACTCGTTGGACCCTTTGGTCCTGTCTAAATCGTTGGACCCTCCGGTCCGGTCTGGTTGAGGACCCTCTGGCCTCGTAAGTCGTTGGACCCTCCGGTCCGGTCTAATATCACATAGCATACATAAATCACAAAGCACATAATCTCAAGCAAGCACATAACACGTAAGACCCTCCGGTCTACACATAGATACCACTCTAGGTAATGTATAGTGAGAAGACTCGCCTCGTAAGATGTCTAGAAAACTCTCGTGCTCAAATCCCCGATCTAGCCTCCGCCTATCAAAATGATAACATCACTAATCAATACACTCCTTACATCCTCCTCTCTAAGAATGGGTAGAAGACTATTCTACCCCTCCCTGACCTCTCTTAAATCAGTTTGACCAACCCTAAGGTCAACGGAAGTCAACTCAGTCAACAGTCCAACTTTGACCAGACTCGTCGAGCATTTTAATTTGATTTTAGGGTTACCAAATATAATTTGGGGGGAATCGTGATAATGGAGCGAGAAGGTCTAAGGTTAAGGTCCAAATAAAGTCATTTGAATGAGTTTTCTCTGTCTACTAAGGACGAGGAGAGAACCACCATTGCGAATGATACATACAAAGGGTGGCTTATGCTAAAGCCTTAGCATATGTGGAGATTTATAGGAGACTAATTCGTCCTTCATTACACTTGTACCAAAAGTCGCTGATCCGACTTCACTTGCTCATTACAAAGCAATTAGTCTAATTGGATGTCTTTACAAGATCCTTGCCAAAATCTTAGCATTTAGATTGAAAGGAGTCATTGGATCAATTGTTGATGAAGTTCAATCCTCATACATAGAAGGAAGGAATATCCTAGACGGACCACTCGTTATAAATGAGATAGTGTCATGGGCAAAACAAACAAAAAAGCAGATATTCATTTTCAAAGTAGATTTTAAAAAAGCATTTAACTGGATTAATTAGGGTTACCTAGAATCGGTGATGGAACATGTGGCCTTTGGAAGCAAATGGAGAAAATGGATTTTTGGATGTCTATCTACTGCAAGGGCGTAAATACTAGTAAATGGGACACCTACCGAGGAATTTGCCATTTCGAGAGGGGTTAGACAGGGAGAGACTCTCTCTCGCCTTTTCTCTTCGTCTTGGCAATGGAGGGCTTGCACGTAGCTATGAAAGGAGCTTGTGAAAAGGCTCTAATTCAAGGTATAAAACTACCACACGATGGACCCATACCCTCCCACATTTTCTACGCTGACGATGCAATATTTCTATGCAATTGGGATAGAGATAGCATAAAAAATCTATCACACGTACTAAAGTGCTTTCAAATATCATTGGGCTTGAAAATTAACTTTCATAAATCTCGCTTGTTTGGTGTTGGCATCAGTAATTTGGAAATTAACAGAATGGCATAGGTACTTGGCTGTTTAAATGGTTCATTCCCATTCACCTACCTATGGGTTCCAGTTGGAGCAAACATGCTACGAAAATGTAATTGGAAGCCTTTATTGGAAAAATTCCAATCCAAATTATCCCCGTGGAAGGCGAGGACTTTATCATTCGGAGGTAGGCTAACCCTAATCAAATCTATCTTATGAAGCCTACCTACATACTACCTATCACTATTCAAGGCCCCTCAAAGCATCCTGGATACTCTCGAAAAACTCAAACGTAGGTTTCTATGAGGAGGCTGTGATGAGAAAAGGAAAATACATTGGGTGGAATGGTCAAAAGTGGTGGCTGAAAAAAAATGGAGGACTTGGAGTTGGCTCTTTAAAAGCACATAATGTCTCTCTTTAACAAAATGGTGGTGGAGACTGAAAAATGAGCAGGATTGTTTGTGGGCTGATGTCATTGTGAGATTACATAATCTAAGATGCCATCCATCCATATACCTGGAAAGGAAAAACGCAATAGTGGTATGGGGGAATATATCAAAAGCTGTTAAATGATTGGACAAATACAATTTGAATCCATCAAAACTGTTTTCACTCAATCCAGACTTAAAGGTTCACGTGTTATTTTGGAAAGACATATGGTGTGGCGACAAAACTTTACAAAATTGTTTCCCCAATGTATACCAACAGGAATCAATCAAGAGATGCTCCCTCGTGTAACAATGGTTTCATGTGGCAATGGAAATCAGGTACATTGGAAACAATCTCTCAATTAGAATTACAGGAGTTCTACATTCTCTTTGGTCGACAAAACTTCAGCTCCACCTCAAAATATGGGTTCTCATTTAATCCAAACTCCGATGGAAAGTATTCAGTAAATATCATGAGAAAATTGATCGAATCAACAATCACCCTATCTACCGGACCCTCAATCTGTTGGTCAAAAACCATCCCTCTAAAAGTTAGGTGTTTTGCTTGGAGGGTGGTTCTCGGTAGAATTCTAGTCGCAGATACTCTCACAGCAGGGGTATAATAGTCCAAAATATGGTTTGTTCATTATGTGAAAATTCAAATGAGACAGTAAACCATCTTCCTGTCGGGAGTGAGTTCACAATAACAGTTGGATATTGGATATCCAGATGGTGTGGAATTCAAAACAGGGTTTATAAAAATGTAAAAGGTTGTCTGGACTTCACAACTTCATGGGTTAACTATCTTCGGAAAATAGAAATATTAAAGATGATTCAATACTCCACTCCCTAGAACATATGGATGGCAAGAAATAGAAATATATTTGAAAAGGCTAAACCTTTTGCGACAAAAGTTGCAGATCTTATAATTGCCTAAACGTTTGAATGGTATGAACATAAGAGGGAATGGGTGTGGTAATTGGGTAGAATGGAGTTGTTCTCCATTTGATAATTTTCTCTTATAATTTTAACTCTCTATAATGTTGTTCCTGTTCCCTCAAACTTAACTACTTGCTAATTGTTTGAGGCTCTCTTTTTATATAATTTATTCGCCGTTTAAAAAAAAGATACCAATGAAAGGGAGAGTAGAATCTTCAAGCCAACTAAAGCCATATGGAGGAGACAAAAGGACTTTGGTAATGTTATATATATTAAAGATGACATCGGAAGAGTTCTAGTGAAAGACGAATATATTATGAGGAAATGGGTAGTTGTTTTCTTTCTTTATATAATGATGGTGAGTTTCTGTAACGCTCGTAGATTCGGGCTAGTCAATTTAGAGACAGTAAGCGTTAAAAATGACTTTTTGATATAAGATTATTTAGAATGAATAATCTTAACCAAGTTGTAGTATATGTCACAAGGGTTCTGTACATATAAACAACATTGAAATCCGAGTTATAACGAAGAAGTTATGACCCGTCGAAGTTTTACGGCTACATCGACACGGCACCAAATAACGTAAAAAGTGAATTTTTGATAAATTACTTTTTAGCCTTAACAATCTAAACAAAATTTGTAGTAGATGTTAAACCGAGAATGTACATAAAAAGAACGTCCAAATCCGACTTGATATGAGGAAGTTATGATTTTTCTAAGATTTAGCATAACAATGCACAACCCGAAATTCGAATTTTAGATCGATCGATTTTTATCCGACGTAAACTAAATAAGTATTGAAGATCTCATTAATAGTTCAACGATAAAAAGTCAGTTGAAAACGGAGTCCGTATGTAGAAGTTATGAATTTTACACGGTTGTTAAACAGTGTAAACTTCTCATACCGTTAAATTTAAAATCAGTCAAGAACTAGCCGATGAAGTCAAAAGGAGAGTTGTAGATCTTGTCAATACCTACACGTGGATATAAAGAACGTCGAAAATGGAGCTCGTATATGAAAGTTACGTAATTTAGAAGACAGAAGGGTGATGTGGCTTAATCAGGACCATTGCTTCCTTCCCACGCCTTGCCACTAGATGGTGACACTTGACGCTTAACTTGATGATTTGGAGGCTCAAAATCACCAGGTTGGTCCTTTTTTTAGCCTATAAATACCATGCAAAGCTTACCTATTTTCACACCATAACCATTCTCTCTCACTCTCGCATTCTCTCTAACTTCTCTCTAAACCTCTCCCAAAGCCCTAGTAACTCCTAATTGCTATAGGAAATCCCTGGAGCGCTAGAAGGCTCCGAAAAGGAGAGCTTTTGGCTTGGAAGTTCTGTCCTGCAGAGCTCGGTTCCTAGCCAAACCTCCCGGTAAGTGAGTTATGCTTACCCTACTTCAAGTATAGCTTATGTTTAAGTTCAATATCATTATTATGAACTTATAAACAATAAATATATTATAAAATATAAGATACAGAGTGTTATTATAATATATTTTAACTACTCATTGTACGGGGAACCTGGTTTGAAAGGCCGCATAGGGTTGTTGGATTTCAGAAATGCTATAATGCCAAAATGGTCTTGCCCTTCGGTGTTTCATGTCTGGCCCCTGTCTGTACATAGTGGTTGAAAAGTATTGTTTAACACTTATAAAATAATAGCACTCATAAATTGTTGCAATAAATATTTGACTAAAATCTAGCGGTAATGATACTAGGTTTCATCGAAGGAAAATAGAATTGTTAGAAGCGAAGAGTTGTCCGAGTTTGGAATCATCGCTTTAACAAGTGAGTGCATAGTTACTTTCATCCTACACATATATATGAAGTATTTGATATAAATTACGTGATATGTATGCATATTATCTTTTTTCCTGATATCTATGCTAGATGAACGATTTATACATGTTTACGTGATTTAAACTATATACGCATTTTTATACTTATAAATATATATTGGGTAGCGATGGGTGATGAGAGATAGATGATGATAAAATGGTTATGACAATTAGGTGATGATAGATGGGTGATGATAAATAGGTGATGTGAGATGAGAGGAGATACCATAACCTTGACCGACGATGTGGCGATGTAGTCATCTATTAGAGTATAGGTGGCGACCACAGACTATTCTAGACAGTCATGTAGAAACACCAACAGGCTCATAACCTGTAGGCGATGAATTACGAGTTCAGACGATGTTGTAACTACGTATTCATGCGATGATACTCTAACCCTTACTATGACCTACGAGTTCAGGCGATGTTGTAACTACGTATTCATGCGATGATACTCTAACCCTTACCAAACATGTATTGAGGGAGTAACCCCTTAATCAGTACTATCTATGCGATGTAGGCGATGATCCTTAGGAAAAGTCCTTAGGAACAAATATATAAGAAAATGCAGTGTATGGAGATGATAGGTAAAAACGATGTAGGAGATGACCCGTAGGATGAGTCTTTAGGGAAGTTTAAATGAAGAAAATGGGGATGGGTAAGGTTAATTGTTTGACATAAATTATGTGAAGAAACAAATTAACTATATTGTTGTGGGGTGAAAACCCTATGTACTCACCAGGTTTCCCAACCTACATACTCAGTTTATTTGTATCACAAGTGTCGATACGAAGCCACATTACATTGAGAGATTAACGGAGATCTAGATCATTAGTGTAAATGAATGTAAGGTCTGTTTATTCTTATGTTTCTGTATTGACGATGAAATCCCAATGTTTTTAATATAAAAAAAATACATTTCTTCGGAAATGCTTTGATAATATATTTATCATGTTTTCTGGGACAAATTCCGCAACATATTTCTTTAAAATGGATACTCTGATTTTTAAATAAGAATAAATAAAATTTTTAAAATGAACGTGAATTTGGGGATGTCATAGTTTCCTAGGGTGGCGAGAACATGAAAGGCCCCGTAGAGACTTTACTAACTTGTAATGAGGATGCTTGTATGGATATATGTAGTGATCAAGTGAAAACACTTTTGAGGAAGATGGGGAGAAACAAAGCAACATGCCTAGACCAAAATACATATTAGTGTATAGGTGTGTTTTGGAGGAGAGGGAGTATAATGTCTCACAATCCTCTTTAACATCATATTAGAGAGTGTTGTGATACCCGATGAGTGAAGATCTAGTACGATCATTCCAATTTTCAAGAACATTAGTGATGCTCAAAGTTATGACAACTACATATGTATTTAGCTCCATAGTCATAATATGAAACTATGCAGATGAGTGCTACATGCTAGGTTGCAACATGTTACTACTATATCAGATAACCAACTGGGATTCATGACAGGAGAATCGAGTATTGAGACGATCCACCTCCTTAGATGTCTTATGGAGAAATATAGAGAAAAATATATAGAATGTCATATGGTTTTATCAACCTCGAGAATGTGTATTATAATGTAACGCAAGAGGTGATTTTGAAGACTCGAAAAACGAAAAATGTCATGAGGAAATATGTGAGGTTATTCATGATAGGAATTTTTGGTTATTGACATGTGTCCAAATTCCTATTAGTGACACAACATATCTCCCGGTGGAAATTGGGCATCATGTTCAACTTTTGGCTCATATATCTTCGCCTAGATCTTGGATGAGATATCTTGTGAGATTTATAAAGAGAAGTGCCCTTGTGTTTGCTTTTTTACGATGACAATGTGTTTGTAGCTAAGAATGGGTATGATTTGAATGCCAAGTTGGACACTTAGAGAAAGATGTTGGAAGAAAGAGAGAGTGAAAGATAAATACGGTTAAGATAAAGTATATATGGTGCAACTTCAATCGAGAGTGTAAAGAATAAGAAGTATAAATAAGTTGTGAATAACAAGCCCTCCACCTAAAATGCGAGTGTAATTACTTGGTTCTATGATCCATAAAGGTGAAGGGTTGTGTTACATGTTACTCACCACATAAAGGCATGCTGGTTAAGGTGGAGGTCAGCTAAATGCGTCTTGTGCGACAAGAAGGTCCCTTAAAACCGAAAGGGAAGTTTTATAAGGTCTTACTTAAGACAATTATGTAGTATGAATCAAAATGTTCTCTAATGAAGAAATAGTATTGTGGGGGGGGGGGGGGGGGGATAGATGGAAGTGATGGAAATGAGAATGTTAAAGTGGATATGCGGTAATACATTACATAACAAAATATTGAATATGGTTATAAGAAAATTGTTGGGAGTGGCTTCGATCATTAATAAACTGTAAGAGGAAAGATTTTTGTGGCATGTATTTGTCCAAAGGAGGTTACCGCAACTACAACTAGGTGGGTGGAGTCGGTTTCTATTGAGGGTACGGGGAGGAGAGGATGACTAGATGAAAGCGGGAATATATTATGAGGTAGATATGCCAATTCATTACACGGCATGAACACGAACACAAAATACGTTCTTCTGTATACATTTTAAAAATTCATTTTTTTATTTGTGTCGACCTATATTTCAAATTCTTGTTTTGTGTATTGCACATGTCAAACATAAATTTTTCCCATTTAAAAACGGAAAAAATATTGTGTGATATACAATCCGTATAAACTCTTATAAGACACACATCAGACAATAATTCTTTTTTTTTGTGTGTTTATTCGTGATGACATGTATTTCGTATTCACGTTTTGTAACATCTCAAAAATCATGACAAAAAATTTCTTTAAAAATATTACTAAATCATAGCATTAGATCATTTCAAACATACTGAAAGGGTTATATGACAAATTAGAGTATTTTTCCCAAAACACTAATTCATTTGATCAGAGTAAACATCCCATGCTAAACTCCTTGGTGTGTGCCATGCGATCATCCCGAGCTCTTCTTTCCGTAATCGGAAGTACCTGAAACCAAAACTGAAAACTGTAAGCACGAAGCTTAGTGAGTTCCCCAACCTACCACATATTATACATATCTACTGATCCAAACATGCCATATACAACCGTGAGCACATAATCACATACTGGGCCCCCATCCACTGCATTGGGCCTCGCCTGCCCTCGGACCCCGCCTGTCATCAGGCCCTGCCTAGCATCGACCCCGCTCGGTATACATATATGTTTCTCTTAGGCCCCGCCTGTCTCTGGGCCTCGCCCACCATACATATACATACGATCAAATAACATACTAAAACATACATAAACATTCCCTAACCATACCCTAATCTAAGCCCTCATCTAACTTGGGCCCCGCCCCTGGTCTGCTAATGAAGTAGTGGAACCCCGCCCACACTCCTACTAGTAGTGAGATACAGGCCCCCGCCCACACTCACATCCTTCCTACCACGGGCCTCGCCCCTGTTATGCTAATATCGAGATATGGAACCCTATCCATACTCAGCTAGTGATGAGATACGGGACCTCGCCCACACTCACTTTCCTACCAGGCACATACAAGTATCACGAAGACAACAAGTATAATCTAACACACTACATAAGGATCTTTCTCGAGAATACCCTGACATCGGACCTCGACCCGAAAACATACTATTATCTAACGTACTTCGGGCTTACCCCAAGATCGGACTCTCGATCCGGATCCTATCATACCGATACATGCAAGAATAACAAAGACCTCCAGCATCCTAACATTTCTCAGGCCTCGCCCGACATCAGGTCATAACTCGGAACATATATCAATAAGTACCTAGGGCTAACCCCTGGGTCTTCCTTCTATATATAAGCATAAACATAAACATAAACATGATAGGTCGGCATTGTGTCCGTAGACCCATGCACACAGTGAGGAGACTCACCTCGTACTGCTAAAGATTCACTGAACACTTCTGACTGCTAACCAGCACTTCTGAACTGTTAACCCTTCGACTTCCCGAAATATCAGTACCCAAACAACATTTAGGCCATAATACTCCAAAAGTCAACCCTGGTCAAAGTCAATGGTCAAAGTCAACCTCCAGTTGACTTGACTCGCCGAGTTGTTCTACCAACTCGTCGAGCCCATACCCCTACAACCCAATACATCCCTTGACTCAACTCGTCGAGTCTAGCAAGAACTCGATGCGTCCTCCTTTAACCATACTATCGGGACCATCTTCAACTGACTTGTTGAGTTCATCCTTGAACTCGTCGAGTTTATCATCCACATATGAATGTGTCTAGTCGGTGACTCGCCGAGTTGTATGAACAACTCGTCGAGTCTATCTCCATAAACTAAGGAGATTGTCTTAGACTCGCCGAGTCCTTCCTTGAACTCGTCAAGTACGATGAACTTCATGACCATCATGGACTCAGGCCGACTGAGTCCCTTTCCAAACTTAACTTATACCCTTAACAGAAGGGTTTTGGGGCAAGAACTGGCCTGACTCGCCGAGTCCCACAACAGACTCGTCGGGTCTCTCTATTTCCAACACTATTAAGATGATTTCAGATAAGCTCAAGTCATCCAAGACCCAGATCTGGCCTCCTAGGGTCGGGATATCACACAAAGCTCCAACCTTTGCACCCATGCATGACCCTTTTTGCTCAAAAGGCCATAACAACCGCTTAATCTATGCATGGAGAGGTATAATGGCATAATTTTCCCACCTTTATGTCTTTACTACTCTGAACACCTCTAAATGTGGAAGGATCTAGCTTAGGGACGTCCAAATCCCACAAGACATCCTTCTTGACCATAAACTCCATAAAAAGGGACATAAGGAGATTAAAAAAACTAGAAGTCAAGGAAGGAACTTGTTTACCAAAATGAGCAACAAATGGAGTGAATCTTCTGGATCTAATCCTTCCTCCTTGAACCTCCAACCTTATTCTTGTTCCTCCAAGCTTCAAGAATGCTCCAAAACTCTCAAAATGACTCACAACTCAAGGGAGGCTCTAGGGTTTTCGTTCTGGACTTGAGAGAGTATCAAGGGGGATGATGAAGGCTATAATGTTCCTTAAATAGGGTGCAAGGCCCACATTTAGGGTTTTCCCCAAACCTGGCCAACTCGCCGAGTCAGTCTTCCGACTCATCGAGTAGGTCACTAAACCCGCGACCAAATCGCGCTCCTACTCGTCGAGTCACCCATTTACTCGACGAGTCACTCCCTCATTTGAGGTTTTCTTCTCTTTTTCGGCCTTCTAAATTCAGGGCGTTACACGTTTCATATAGTGATGAGTCTAGAATATAAAACCACGTGGTTCCCTAACCTAGTTCAACCGAGTCGGTTCAAGGGAAAACCGACTTCAACTAGACTGAAAACCAGAAAATAACTGATTCAGTATGTATAAAAGTTAGAGGTGAAATGTTTTGGACTAAGGTGTCTAAGCTCATAACTAAATTGGTATATAATTGTAATTAAAAACAAAGTCCTTTTTGGGTTGCCTTCATACACTAGAAACTGAATAGAATGACATTTAGAGATAAGCAATTTATTAGTTTATTATGTGAGTAATAAATTAATTGGAAATTGAAATAAATGATTTATTAATCTATTAATTGGATATATTAATAATTAATGAAGAATTAATTAAAATGAATTGGAATTAATTTTTGGATTAATTATAATTGATAAGAGATGCAAGGACTTAAGTTGTAATTGTTCAAAAGTTGAAAAATGGAAGGGTTCCAAAACCTTCCATTGTGGACGGTTTTGGGGATGTCCTATTACGGCATTCTAAAAGCCTCATGAAGATAAGGAAATTGGAAACCACCTGGATTTGAAATATTATTATCATATTCCAATTTAGGGTTTCCAGAGTTTTCATATCAACTATAAATAGGATCCTTTGTGTAACCTATTTTCGTCCACACCATATACTAGAAGGATAGCCGAAATTTGCATCCCCTCTCCCATCTTCTATTGTCTTATAATTTATAGGGTTAGGGTGTAAGCCATTAGAGGCATCAAACTTTTGGTGTCAACTTTTTAAAGATCAAAGGAAATGAATCAAGAGAATTATTTGCTATAATAAATCTAAGGTATGTAAACCCTAACTCTTGTATTTTTCAATTATATTAGGGTTCTCTAGGGTTCTTGATATTCATATTATGTTGCTATTAATTGTGAAGACGTAGATTCATATAGGTTGCATGTGCCCTTAAGTGTTAAGTGATTTTTCCGCATTCACATGTAATTTTATAACTTATAAAACCTATCAATGGTATTAGATACTTGGTCTCACAATTGACTGTGCATGAGGTGAACCAATCTATGTAGGGTTTATCGGAAATAAACCGTTGCCTCTTGCAAATTTCGATTATTGCTATGGTTTCTTCAAACCCTAGCCTCCTTGCCTATTTTCAAAAATTCCTAAGGTTTTCTTAGGGTTTCTAGTTTCCTTACTTTATATTATAAATGCCTTAAAGTTTGAACCATTAAAACTTGGTAACCCAGGATGCCATGGGCTCGTCCCCAGGGTCTTACTCCTAAGTGCTACAGGCTCTCCCATGGTCTTTGATAGGAAAGCCATGGGCTCTCCTCATGGTCTTACATCCAAGTGTCATGGGCTCTCCCATGGTCTTTCATGCAAAACACACAATCATATAGTATATCAAACACAAAATATCTAACACATATATCATGGTTACATAATGGGCCGACCTTAGTGCCTTAGACCCATTGGTATGGTGAGGAGACTCACCTCTAACTGCTGAAATACAAACACTGCTCTCCTAACAGTTTGAAACCTCACGTGCTGAGAGATAACAATAAATTAAAGTCAAGATCTTACGTAGTCAAAAGAAACCCAAACTTCAACCCTTTCAGGCGACCTATTTATCCTTTCCTAACTAATGGGCCCAAAGTCTAAGTTCAATCTCATTAATGGGCCTCTTGGTCCATTAAATCCCAACAAATATACCCAAGGCCCAAAACAGATGTAATGACCCATAATTCACAGAATGCAACCAAGTCCAATAACCAAGTGAGGTTCACTAGCTCCAAAAGCCCAAAATAGGCCCAAGCCCATCTGAGATACATACGCTCAGCGTACCTCCTGGTACGCGCGGCGTACTGGGGCTCGCGGACTTACGTGCGGCGTACTCAGATCTACGCCCGAGATACTAACATGTTAAGCACTTTTCCATTAAGTGCTTAATGCTTGATTATTATACGTCAAGAAGTCAGATCTAGGCCTATTTAGACGACCCAAGGCATAAAGTTCGCAACTTCATGCCTTTGCATGTCCCAAATGATCCCAACACCCTCATTAAGACCATTTTGAAGCTCTTAACCCATGCATGAGGTCAAAACTCCTACCAAGACTCCATTTTTATGTTGGAAAAGGACTAAGGGACCTCAGATATGTCATCTCCATCCTCTGGAGTTACTTACTCACAAGAAAAGGGGCCAAAACCAACTAAAGGGACAAGATTATAAACCTTGCTAGATCTAGTGATTGAAATGGAAAGGTACAAGCTTTATACCTTGAGGAGCTCCTCAAGGTCGAAAATAAGCAGACTCTTGAAGCCAAGTGACACTCCAACTCTCTTGGTAACTTCTTCTTCTTGGATGAACACTAAGAGAACCACAAATGCACTCTTAAAGCTCAAGCTACACTCACAAATGATATTAGGGTTTTTCAAGGCGTTTGAAGGTGAAGGAGGTAGATAAGGGTGAGGTTTAAAGGAGTTAAGGATGTTTATATAGGTCTCAAGTCCGGTTTTTAGGGTTTAAACATGCTGGCACGTACGCCCAGCGTACGTGTTGCTCCTCTGCGTTCCTTCTCACCAAGTATGCTAAGCATACTCATAAGTACGCCCAGTGTACTTAAGGGTCTCTTATGCCAAAATCAAGATACTTCAAGGGCTATAAAGTCATACCTGAGTTGGGTGTTACAATTAATATGTAAACCTTGTGTTTTTAAAAAGTTTTAAAATACACTAATGTCGCTTGCATAATGGTTGCAACATGGCACCTGAGCTACAAATATTCTATGAGGACAATATGCTTGAATCTTGCTGAAAAGTTTCACAAGAAAGCAAGACAATAAAGGTATGAAGTCGTCGAGTCCCTTATGGCATGTAAGCTAAATGAAGGAAAATTTGTCTTTCGATAAGGAGTTAGCCATTAATATGGTCCTTAACTCTCGACCGCCCAGTTATGATCAATTTATCTTGTCCTATCATTTGAACAACACAGAGACCGCATTGACCCAAACTCACAACTTGTTGCAAACTACTGAGTCGGGAATGAAGAAAAATCACATCCCTTCCGTGACACGTGTTGTTGTTATGACCATTGGTCATAGTAGAGGAAGGAAGAGGAAGGCCACATCCCAACCAAATTGGAAGGGTAAGGCCTATGCTGGAGAGTCTAGCAGTGGGTCAAAGAGGAAGCCTATCTTTGATGTTCCTACTGTTAGTGATCCAAAGGAGTTCACTTGCTTTCACTGTGGTGAAAAGGGGCATTGGATAAGAAGTTGCCTGAAATACCTGCAAGAGTTGAAAGAGGGGAATATCAAGCTATCTGGCTCCTTGTCAGGTATACACATTATACCAATCAATAACACAATTATCTCATTTTTGGGTCCTTGATATGAGATGTGGTTTTCACGTTTGTTTCGATATGCATGGGCTAAAAGAAAGTGAGGAAGTGAAGCATGAAAGGTTGAACCTGATCATGGAGAATAGGCGCACATCACCTGTTACCAATAGTGAGACTTATGGACTTGTGCTCAATGTTGGTGTTAGGATTGATTGGATTATTAGGATAGACAAAAGAGCGCAACAAAGTAAAAATTTAATATGATTATTTTGATCAACTGAAGAGAAGTCATTAAAATTACGCTAAATAATAAAATAAGATCAAAAATAAAATTATAAAATGGTCATTTATAGAAAAAATCTTTAATTCATTTTTATTCAAATGACATTCAATTTTATTAGAAAAAACGATATTTTTCTCTTTATAGATCTCTAATTTATAAACACTTGATATTTCTGTATCTCTTCGTTAAAACAAAACCATAACTTTGGCCATAAATAAATCGAAAATATATTAAATTTGGTTTGACAATAACTCTAGGAAAAACGTAGAAAAAAAGCTACCACATGGTAGTTAGGGTTTGATGGGCCAAGAAACCATCTATAATATAAACTTATTACACGCGGTCCAGATTTAAAGTTGTGGTGGTGCCGAACATAGTCATGTAGTGTAGGTCAAATTATCACACTCGTTTAAATGCAAAGGAAAATTAATGGATGATTTTGGAAATAGATAAAAATTAATAAAAAAGACAATAAAATAACATTAGCCTAGTCCTAATTGATATTTGAGTTAGCATCACATGACAAGACCGAACGTGCATTCACAGATTTTACGGTGCAAAGATTTATGTATTTTTTTTAATTGGTAAATATAATTTACTTTTAAACTAACACCTAATATTTAGGTCCGAGACTTAAACTTTCTTAAAAAAGAAATAACATCTATACTATTATACTACTGGTATAGAACTAAAAGCCCTTTTACCAAAGTAATATTCATCAAAATAATCATATTTGGAAATCAATTGTATTATATATTTATGTTTTATTATAATAATAAAGGAAAACTGCATAAAAGATACTAAGGTGTTGTTTGTTTTTAAAAAAAAAAACCTCTTCTGACCTCTTATTGCTGCACCACGCAACACACATGCAACACTTGACCCTTCGCAGCTGTTTGTTTTTCAGAAGACTTCTGACTTAAAAACTATTCCGTGTGTGCTGCATGGCGCAACACCAAACCAACTGCTTCAAACCTCTTCACGTCTTATTTTAACTTACTGCAGCAGTCTGCAAACGTTAAAAAATAAACATATATTTTTTAAATGTTGCAGCCGTTTGTTCCACCTCTTTTGCTACAGAGGGTTGCAGAGGTGGTCCACAGACTTCAGATATTTTTGCTTCGAAAAAACAAATAGCACCTAAGTTTATACAAAATTTTGAATTTGATACCATATTTTATAGTTTATCAATTAAGTCACTAAATTACAATTTTGTTGTAAATTTAACTAATCGACGGTTTGTTTCAGGTGTTTCATTGTTCTCACTTATCGACTAGGCAAAAAGTTAATGTGGTCTCCATATATGATCCCAATCGGCAAACATTTTGGTTAAATTGAACTCTTACGTAGATCCTACTCAGTTTTCCTTAGTTCATCTCTCAGAGTATCATAATTTTATGTAATGGGCTTTCTGTAACGTCATAAAAACCAAAGTAAAATTTTCAATTTTTCAAAACCAATCAAATGATCACAATTGTTTACAAAACATTGTTCTCAAAAGTGTTAATTACAAATTAGAGTATCTCAAAATCCAAAATCATAAAAATCAGCAGGATGTGCACAACCATACCTTTGCTTTCCTCCGATTATCTGAAGTATTTGAAACATACGGATGAAAACCGTAAGCCAAAGCTTAGTGAGTTTTCCCCAAAGTACCACCACACAAACATATAACAACATGCATATTGGCTCCACAACTAACAGACTGGTGTTGTGACATGTTACAGGGGGTTTAGATGTCGGATGATGGATCTGCCTTTAGAGCTTTCCTGAGAACATAACACAGAGAAGAATCGTTAAAGGACGTCCGGGTGTTCACCCGGGACGTCGCTCCAACGATCAAGTTAGATTTATGAGATAGGTAATTCTAGGGCAATCTTTTTGAGAGAAAGATGGGATCCCTTCCTTGAGGTAGAAGAAATCCTTTTATACATGCCTCTAAGGATCGCGGGGACCTCGTCCGATGAGCGTGAAACGTGGCATCCTCTGACTAGGAGAATAATGCCCACGTTAACTAACTGCCTGGTGACGTCAGCTCTGAGCGTCACTTAAGCTTTCTGTAATGTCTTGATTAGTCGTGAGAGCATGAGTAGATTGCAGGGGATATCCATCCTTCGTGGAGGGAAACAAATTGTCGCCACGGTGTTAGACTGCCTTGGCCAAGACTGGGCCTTAGCCAAAGTCTAGATGAGATAACGTCTCGTTTATGATATTTGTTACATTTAACGAGACCATTTATGGTAACGTTAAAAAGTCCCTTAGACTAGTAGGCTTTTGCATTCGTGACATACTAGAGTTGTTATGGGCTATTTATAGGCACGTGGAGGACTACTATTGGCAGCTATTGGATTAGGTGTCTAAGCCCATAATTATAATTGGTATGTACTTGACCCGATAGTAGCATGGTCCATTTTGGGTTGCATTCACTGGAACAATTTGATAGGATGGATATTTGAGAAAGAGGTTATTTGTGATTTATTAATATATTATAAGTATAATATATTAATTGATAAATTATATTATTTAATCAGTATTGATCAAGAGTTAATTTGAAATTAATTTAGTGATCAAAAGATACTGATTAAATTAACGGGGATTGATATTGTAAATCAGTGATACATATGGTTTAGGTTAATGATTCATGATTGATTTATGATGGGCTAAGCTTATGAGATAGTCCATGAAGTGTTAGACCAAATCAATTGTTGTATCATAATCCTTAGTGTAAGAATTAGGGTTTACAATTGACTCTTGAAATTCTACACTATATATGTAACCCCTATAGCCTAAAATCGACAACCAAGAGTATTCTAAGAGGATATAGCCGATTTTTGGTGCTCCAAGCTCTCTCTCATTGTCATCCAATTGTTGGTGGTGTTTTGTGAAACATTTGAGGCATCACACTTGAGGTGCTAAGCTCTTGAAAGGCCAACTTCTACAAGCTACAACAATAGGTAATCATCTAACTAGTTTTTATGATTCAAATATCAAATTTGTATGCTAGTTAGGCTTCATGCTTTGGAAAAAGAATATTGCATGAATAACTAGAGAAAACTTAGATCCAAAGGATTAGGGTTGTATATGCACCATAGGGATGTTATATTGCTCAAAAGCCAACAACAACTTATATAGCTGGCAAGACGAAATCGCTATTTGTTAGGTGATTTCATCATGAAGACGATTCGCTGCCCCTTTTGTGGTATTTGAGGCTCTGTTCTCCCTGGAATTTCCTTCCTACCTTCTACTTGTTTCTCTTTGACTTCTTATTCTTGATAAAATACCCTTTCAGTCCCTTCTTCATATTTTTCATGGCTGCCACTCGTGCTTTGGGGAGAGATTTGACCACTGAATAATAGGAGTCTTTTGAGTTTTGGTTCGGGTTCATTCCTGAACACGGAGTGTAAATCCCTCTGCTCGATGCTTCTCTCTATAGTTCGCATGCGGCCAAAGTTGGCATCCCAATCGCCTCGTTCATGGCAGGTCTGTGCTTTCCCACCACTGATTTCTTCAACCTGATCATCTGGGAATACGGGTTTTCAATGAGAGAATTGACCCCTATCGCTATAAACAAGATAGTGGGCTTCAAACTACTCTGCCGTGCTTTGGGCCGCCTCCCAACTATTACAGCTTTCAAGAACTTCTTTAATGCCTATACCCAGTCAGGGACTCGAACTGTCTCCCGATGGTGGGGAGTCCCTACTCTTATCCATAATAAGAAATCGAAGAAGAATTGGCAGGAGAAGTTCTTGTGGGTGAAGAACGATCTCGTGGTGTTCAGTTATTTGAGGGCTAAAGTGTATGTCGACCGTGCTCCAACGCTTTTTGGTGCTAACAAGGAATTGGCCAACGTCCTTGAGAAGATCAACATCAATGGTGAAGATTGGCTTGACTGCTTCTTGGCTGCCGGTGGAATGAGCGCCGCTTGGAGGGTATGCAGAAAGATGCCCAAGTTTTTCTTTGAGAAAAATGGTATTTATCTTGCTCCTCCCCCCCTCCCCCCCTTTTTTTTAAATTTTTTTGCAAAGTCCATTTAAATTGGCATTCTGTTTTACCGTTGTTATTTGTTTCTTTGTTTCCAGGTGTGAAGGAAGTCGTTTCTTTAAAGAGAGCTCTTCAGGGTCAGGTCGGCGATGATCTTTAGTAACATGACATTGATCTTGTGGAAGCTCTTCCACTCCCTATTTCTGGAGAAGGAATTAGGGAAACTGTTGGTTCTAACAGTTCCACTGGCGCCGTCGATGACCTAGATTTGTAGGATATTTTTGTCACCGGTGCTTCTCAAAAGGATCCTACACCTTCCGGGTCTCCGAGGAGTCTTCGCCGTGTCAAGAGGGATTTTGCTTTCCTGGAAGCTTCTTCCGGTGGTCGAGCCGAGTTAGCTCGTGCTGGTCCTCCTCTTCGTAAGAAACGCAATCTAAGTTTCTTACTGTATGGTACCAAGGATTCCACCCGTGCCCCCGATGAAGGTCCTACAAAACTGCCGGGAGGGGGAATCAACTAGGGCAATTGAACCACCCTGTCATATAGGAGAAAAAGGTAGCGAGAAAACCAACCCAACTGCCACAACTATTGGGGGGGGGGGGGAGGCGGAGACTTGGTCTCCGCCACCCTATGTTGTTTCTTTAACTTCTTCGGGTAAAACCGCAACCACCCCCTTTTGGTGAGTTCTCATCTGGATGCCTATAAGCCAACCTAGAGACTAACTGCTCAAGATCTTGTCTCCGACCACGACACCACTCTCGAGTGGTGTCAGCACGCATTTCCTCCTGCCACGGATGAGGCCTTGACTATCATATCCAACGAGCATATAGTCGGCGGCTTGCGCTACGCTGCTGCCCAAGTGTTATCTTATTTGGTCACGGCCGCCGAACATATCTCAGAAATGGAGTCCCTTCAGTCTAATTTTGACAGAAGGGGCATTGAGTGCAAAGAGATGAAGGCCCAAATGGAAAAGTTAGAAGCTAATAAGAGCAGCTTGGAGGCTAGGCAGGAGGCGGTGCCGCTCGAGAGGGTAAGCTTTGTGGATCAAGCGTCAAAGCTGAAGGAAGAGGTAGGGCGCCTGAACGATCGTGTGGGGGGTCCTAACTTTGGAGAATGCCGGTCTGAGCTGTTGGACGGATTAACTGGAGGTTAATTTAGTTGCTGAGAATGACCCAAGGGTAGCGTTGGAAAAGGATATATCTTGGATCTTCAAGGACGGGCTCGGCCGGGTGGTGGACCGTGTAATTGAGAGCCTCCAGTTTCTACAGGGTTTGGTGCATGTGCAGGTAGCTTGTGTAGCGGTGGGGGTGGAGCAGAGGAAGAAGGTTGCTAAGGAGGCGTTGATTACTGGGGAATTTAGCCCGGAGTTGGTGGTGAATGTGGCCACCAAGGTTCACGAGATGGAAGATTTCCTGAATGGTTTTACTGAGACAAACTATGATGGCTATCTTCGCCTAGGTGATTTGGATATGGCTAGGATTCCTGACCTTTGACAAGACACTCAGGGTGATGGATCGGGTACTGGACTTAGCTCTTCCCCTGGTGATGGTAACACCCTCTCCCACGAGCATCATTGTTTCTTTGATTTGTTCAAGAATTAATTTAGTGGACCTAACTCTTCCCTGTACCTAGCTCTTCCCCTAGTGATGGTAACACCCTCGCCCAACCTAATTAGTATTGATCAAGAATTAATTTAGTGATCAAAAGGAACTAATTAAATATGGACTCTAATATATATGGTGGACCAAGTTTATTTAGGTTGGGCTAAGCTTTCATGGATAGTCCATGGAGTTTTTAACCCATGGATCCTATGGAAATGAAAGGCCATGGGTATTAGGGTTTACATGAATGTAACCCTAATCCTCCACACTATATAAAGTAGTTTTTAGTTCATGAAATGGACACTAGAGTGTATGAGAAAACAAGAGTGAATCAATTTCAAGTGTGAACCTAAGTATCTTTATTCTTAAGTTATTCTAAGTTGTTTTTGGTGTTGTGTGATTCCATTTGAGGTGAAACACTTGGGGCACTAAGCTCTTAAAGGTTCAAGACTTTAAGCTCATAAAAAGGTATGTCATCTAACTAGGCTTTGTAGTATAGTTGCTTCATATTATGCTAGTTAGGATTAAAACCTTGGAATATTAAATATTTGCATGTATAATAGAAAAAACATAGATCCAAGGTTTATAGGGTTGCATGTACACCATAAGAGTGTTAGCATGCTTAAAACCCATCATTAGTTTGGAAGGAAGGCTTTGGATCTCTCCATTTGTTGTAGTCAGTTTGAGGTATAAAGTCGAAAACTTGTGTTGTTATCTTCTAGATCTCTTTATGGGATGTTTTAGCTTGATTTTTGGGTGTATGTTTGGGTTGTCCAAAGGTTAAGGGTTCTAGGGGTTATTATGTTAGATCTGACCCTTTTATGACCTCTATTGGCATAAAGTTGCAAGCTTTGCTAAGTCCTAAGTCCCATCCATGCATTAAGTCCTTTATTAAGCCATTTTGGGCTATGGGGTTCCTTTCTTGCATGCATGTACGTAAAGTTGAAAACTTTACGTGATAATCCAGCCTTGGGATGCCAGATCTGTGTTTTTGGACTATGTTCTGAGAGTTTAAGGGCTTAATGGGTTAAGCCTCACTCTATTAAGTCAAGGATTCATTGTAGTTATTTTTCAGGGTAAAGTTGGAAACTTTACCCTTCTAGTCATCATTTGGGAAGAGATATAATAATGGAAGCTTCTAGATTCGATGGAAAGGATTCATTAGGAGAACTCGGCGAGTTGATGCGAGTTTTGCCGATCTATGCAATTAATGGAGAAACTCGATGGGTTGAAGGACAACTTGGTGAGTTAGGTCAACTCGAACCATTAACTTTGACTTTTGACTTATAATTAAGGGAATTATAGGCTTAGTATAAGGCCCGTATGGGGATGAGCCTAATTTGGAAAGTTGGGCCATTAGTGGGCTTTGACGAATCTAGTAGTTTCTAGTATTTTGGGCTTGAGTTATTAATGGGTTGTGTAAGGAGTTTGGGCCCAATTTGGAAAATTAGGCTAATGGTTGATTTGTGAGCCGTTGGGCCTTTCAGATTGTAGTTGGGTCATAGTTATGGATAAGGCTAGGTTAGGGGTAAAATGGTCCTTTTACCCCATACATGGATTTACGATTATGAGTTGGGACCCAATTGTTAATTGGGTGTTGTTTTGTTATTGATAGTTCATGGATCTGCCAACCAACAATCAAGGGTGATGTTGTATGATTCAGTAGTGCGAGGTGAGTCTCCTCACTATATCCATGGGTTGAAGGCACCAATGTCGACCCATTATGTGTTATGTGGTATGCTAGTTGTTCTGTGATATGTGGTATGCTAATTGTCTTTGTGATACTTGCATGGAAGACCTCGGGGGGTGCCCGAGGAATTTCAATATCAGACCATGGAGGGTGCACATGGCATTACAGGAAAAGACCATCGGGGAAGCCCATGATATTCTAGATAAATACCATGTGGGGGAGCTCATGGCAATTACAAGTATGTTACATGATATTCGTTGGTTGTATGTTATATGGTATTTTAGGGAACTCACTAATCTTTGTGCTTACGATTTTTAGTTTATGTTTCAGGTAATCTGGTTTCCAAACGGAAGGGCTCAGAAATATTGTAGAGCACCCACCACATGTTCCTTACTCATGAATTACTCTGATTTAATGATGTTTAGTTGAGACTTAATTACTCTGGATTTATAGGAAAGATATTTATTAACGATTTATCAATCCAAAAATAATTTTTTTAATGTCTTGGTTTTTTGGGGGTTACAATGGTGTGTTTACAAGACAACACGGCATGTTGGAGTCAACATGGATTGTTGAATTTAACTTTTGACTTTGACCAAGTTTGACCTTGAGGGGTATTTTAGGTATTATGGTATTTTGGGATTTTGATGGTTATTGGTCATTTGGATGTATAGGTATTGGTTCGAGCTGAGCTTAAGAGTATGGACCTCTTCAGCTATGGATCAGATCGAGATGTGAGTTTTACGTGTCGAAGGCACCAATGGCGGCCCATTGGATTGATATCTCGTTATGCATGTTGCTATGTTATTATGATCTGTTAGATCGGTATCCTGGTAGATTGGATGTTGTTATGTTGTTATGATTTGTTAGATCGGTATCCAGGTAAATAGGATGTTGGCTTGTTGTTATGATTTGTTAGATCGGTATCCTAGTAGATAGGATGTTACTATGCTCAGTGATCTGTTAGATCTGTTTGACTGGTTGTAGACTGTTATATGGTTATTTATTATATGTGCACATGTGCGATTGGTCGCTGAGGCTTCTCTGCTTTGTGCGTAAGCCAACAGGCTAGGGTATTCCATCCTGATGGTTGATTGGACCCATAGTACGTTGGCATTCCAACCTAATGGTTGAGGGGTCTGGGGTATTCCAACCCGGTGGTTGAATAGACCCATAGTATGTTGACATTCCAACCCGGTGGTTGAGGGGCTTGGGGTATTCCATCCCGAGGATGACTGGACCCATAGTATGTTGTTTTGTATATGTTTTATTGTTGTGTGTTGGTACATTGGGGGAATTCACTAAGCTTCGTGCTTACAGTTTTGGGTTTATGGTTTCAGGTACTTCAGTGGACCGTGGCAAGGTAAAGGCATGATCGTACACATCCTTGTGTTTTTGGAACTTATGATGTCTGGGAAACTCTGATAATGAAAATGTTATGAAAACTTTGTTGTAAACGATTCTGATAGTGTTTTGGAAATAATGGTTTTTGGAAATACCTCTATAGTGAATGGGTTGTTTTGGAAAGTTAAAATTTGTTGAAATTTTTGGGATGTTTCACACGAGTAGCCAACATCGTTAGTGTTTTGGTAAAAAATTACGCAAGTACTGGTCAACCAAATTGAATGAGAGGTTGTGATGTTCGAATTGTGCAATAGTAAATGATAAAAGAGAGTGACACAATGGCTTACAAGGAAAGCCCTTGATCCTTGCTAGGATCTCCGGCACAAAACCTTCGGAGGTGATAATTATCATCTGCCTTGATGATTTTATTAATGTAAAATGGTGATTACAGAGAATATGTTAGTAAGAACAAGTGAATAATTTCGTAGAGTATGCTTAGGGTAAAACACCGTGTGTTGTGTATGAAGTACAAGTGTCAATTTATAGTCCAAACTAGCTAACAAGATGTCGGATATTTCCGGGATCCTCCATGACTAGCTTCATGAATGTTATTTAACTTAGTATTTTGGGGTCTTTAGCATAGTTGAGATGAAACTATGTTGAGAATAAGTCTTCTCCTGACTATTTAAAACACATTTGTCAATTAAGAACAAAATATAACCGTTATAAATATTAGTAAATAATGATAACGGTAATAGTCGGGATCCTGAGGTAGATGAGGATCCTGAATATTTGATGAGGATTGAGGTCTTGAGGATCCTAAAGGCTTTAAGGATCTTGGACCTAACAATTGCCCCCAAGTTATTCTTGAAAATAGAGTGTTTTTTTTCGAAAATATTAAAGCAATAACTTAAATTAAAGAGATAAAAGGAAAGTTTAAAAATCACTTCTCAATGAATAAGTTTTATCCATATCGAGGTAACCGAGAAGCAGTCAAATCATCTTTCTTATCTCTTTTGTGCTACAAATAAGGGCTTTTGGTAACTTATTTTTTATTCTCTCAAGTCATCATCATCTTATTATGAGGGCAACTCTTTTCCTCTTACTTGTTTTTTGTTGTTCCGGCTAAGAAAACTAGTCGTTCTCGAGCTGGTGCTGTTACCTCTCCCGAGAATGATTTCAGTGATCAGGCAATCTTAACCTACGACGAGGTTTGCTACTTCAAAGATGAGGATATGCAATCTTTGAAAGCCATTGGGGCTTTCCCTTTTGATGTAGTTTTTCATCCTTTCGAGGCTACCGTTCAACTTGATTTTGTGTCTCCGACGTGGGTTTATTTTCCTGAATACCCATTTACTCTAGGTTTAACTTATCATTTACTGGTATCATTCATGATTTCTTTTCAACTACCCAAATTTTTTATATCCAAACTATGCCTGTGGTTTGGAGGATCCTATTTTGGATGGATCGCTTGAATCAGTCCAAGAAAATGGACATTGGATCGCCTGAGCTGGCTCTCATTTATGATCTTTCTACTTTTGGTTCTTCCCATTTCCTGTTAAGAGCTAAGACAAACGAACCCCACCTTATTCTGAAATCTAAACAAAATGATGGCGCTTGGAAGGAAAAATACTTCTTCGTGAGATGTGACTTGATTCCTGAGGGGAATTCCATGCCCAAAACATGGATTAAAAAAGGTTAGGATTTAATTTTAGACTTCAAGGATCTTGAAGTTTATTTCCCTTATTTTGTTTGTTTTGTTGCAGCTTTTAGGTTTGAGGAGCTTGTCCCTGTTACTGGTGATTTCGAGGACAAGATTTCCAAATTTCTCGCACTCCTTGCACTTGAAAGGGTCGTTCAAGCTTCAACATTCTAGTCTCCAAGAGGGTTCCTCTACTACTGCTTCTATGGTTATTGGTTACATTATTTTTCTTGGATACATTTTTTAGAGGATTCTAATTTGATAAAGATCTTTGGCAGGTTCTAAGACTACTCGGTCCAAGGATCGTTTTGGTTTGGAAGATCTTGAAGAAGATATGACCAACGGTTCGATTAGGTTAAACAATAAAAAGGTGTCATTCTTCCTCCTCCCAATAGATCTCGCATAGATCTTACAGTTAAGGTTTCAGTATCCCGTAAGTGGAAGACTTCTGAGGCTATAGATTTTAGCCTAGAGAACCTCAACATCAAGGATACTATTAGGAAGTTGTATTTATTTTCCAAAGTTGTAAGTATCCTGTGCATAAGCATTACTTTATGTTAATATATCATAATAGTTTCTCCCCTGCTGATGTTTGCATTTCTTTCAGGTCTCCACTCATGTTTCTCGGTCCACTAATGATCTAAGGATCCATGTCAAGAAAGTCGAGTCTGTTTTAAAAGATCAGGAGAAAACATGGAGGGCTACCAATGAGGATCTCCTCCGGAGGGTGGAGTTATTGAGTAAACAGAGGGCTGAAAAGGAGGAAGAGCATCTTGCAGATCTTGAGGAGGTGATCGTTGATACGAAGACAAGTGTTATGATAGCTATTCTACAGACTAAGATCTAGTTGGTGGAGGATCTAGAAAATGCAGGTTCCTGGGAAGTAGATGGTTGGCGCAAGGCGCTAGCCAAATTGATTGACAAACTTGTTGCCACCAATCGGGATCATGTATTGCTGCTGACTGAGGGAGGGGAAAAGAAAGATTCGGCTGATGATGACTAGGCTAAGGTCTAGGTCTAGGTCTGCAAAAAGTTAATTTAGGTTTTTCTCGTTTTTATTAGTATTGTAAGACAATTAATCTTTTTGTCAGGTTAATATGCAACCCATTTTTGAATGATATGGTAGTATTTTCCATTCATATCTCTCTTTTGATTTCTCTGCATAATTGTTATGATGTTAGGATCCTTGAATAACTAGTATCCTGAAAAACTTAGTTCCTGTGAAAAATCCTGAAACATAATTTTCTTATTGAATCATTTCTAGCATATATGAATCTTGGTAATCAGACGATTTTTGTTTAGGACCCTGGAAAATGTTGGATTAGGTGTCTAAGCCCATAACTATAATTGGTATGTACTTGATCAAAGAGTAGCATGGTCCATTTAAGTTGCATATCATCAGGACAATTTGTTAGGATGGACTTTTGAGAGGAGGTGATTTACGATAAAAATTACTTGATTAGCTAAGTTCTTAAAAATTGTTGATATGAATTATATTTACTTATGAGTTTGATCTTGTTCATATAAAAATTACTTGATTATTGTCTTAGTTGGTAATTTGATCTTAATGGTTTTTATGAACTCCATAACTTGTCCTCAAGTTATGGAAAATGAAGATTTATTCATTTAAAAGCACATTAAGTCTCATAGGTTATGAAAATGGAAGAGTCTCCATTTTTAATGTCATCATAAAATGTTTTATGTCTTCCATAACTTGTCTTCAAGTTATGGAATTTGAAAAGTCTTCCATAAAAACCATATTAAACTCATAAGTTATGAAAACCAAAAGTTTTTGAATTGTTCAAAACTTTCCCTCAAGTTTTGGAATTTGTAAAGTCCCCCCCCCCCCATGAATATTTAATTCTAAATTAAACCCTAGAACAAAGTCAGTCTTACCGTTAGTAGACCTCATTTATGAAGCCGATCTATAAGGCGCGGGGGGGGGGGGGGGGGGGGATATGGTTACTGCCTATAAAACGGCAGTTTAATCGGTGTCTACTCTCACCACCGCTTCCTTGACTGGTGGAGGGTCGTTAGCCGAATGGGTAGGATATGACTCTAATTTTCCTTTCATTAAAAGTATAATGATAAACATAAAGTAACTAAACTTTATTAAATTCTCAATCTTAGTTACTTTAGGAAAATGTGAATATGGTGCTAACCCATGAAATTGCACTTTGCACCTTGTTAAGTCCTTAGTGGAGCGTGTGTGGTTAACCGGCACACTAATTTGGGACTGACAATGTGTGGCAAAGGGTAGCTTGATGTTAATCATAGATCAATGGAGCGTGTGTGGTTAACCGGCACATTGATTAGGTGGTTGTAACATTGGGTGTACCAAGCTAATTTGCATGGTTAGTCACACCTTGTTTGTGATCCTCGACATCCCAGTCACAAACTTGAAGGGCACAATCGAGATTTAAACATGCCATTGAATAGTTCAATGAATCTCAAAGGATCTAGGAGTTTCAATTCACTTAAAACCTAAAATTCTTTTTCGTTTTTCGTGGTGGAAATTGGTAAATCGTCGTTTACCTACCTTCAAAAATTTCGTAGCTTGGATTACGGCATCCCTCTTCCAAGTTATAAAATATTGTGTTGGGTCATATCCTTAATATTTCATATTGGGTGT
This sequence comes from Lactuca saligna, assembly GCF_052625555.1. Lineage (NCBI taxonomy): Eukaryota > Viridiplantae > Streptophyta > Magnoliopsida > Asterales > Asteraceae > Lactuca > Lactuca saligna. The sequence goes on from NC_136421.1 coordinate 300,742,228, forward strand.
TATATTAAAGACATAAATCAACTTGCTTGAATTTCTCCCTCATAGATGTCTGGTTATGAAAACTATGGTCTTCTTTATCCTTTTGGATAAAGTTTTCCTAATGAAGATGATATCCCACATGGCGATCAAGGTGAAAGATTAATCCCTTTATCGTGCATTAATGGTACTGGGAATCATACTTCACTTCCTCCACCACCTCCAGTTATTCTCCCTAACCCACAAGTTCAAAGACTTGAAAAGTTCAAGGTCACTCAATCCCTATTGGCAAGCAATGTTTATATGTGCTCACATCTTGGAGATGAAGTCTCATATTGACAAGTTGGGAGAGTTGGGTGTCGAAGTCTCGAGGAAGTTGGTTGGTGACTGGTTTCTTTAGTCACTCCCTGATGACCGATCATGACACGACCCTTATTAATCTTACCTATTTGCTTGTCACTGCTAAACTAACAATGATTTGGAGCAATGGTAAATCAAATTTGATTGGAAGATCTACTTCGCAAACTTCCATGGACATTGACAATCGTAATATTAGAAGTCCAGAAAAGCTTTATCTTCCTAATGGAAAAGGGATCGACCATGGTCAAGTAATTTGACCCAATGGTAAAGCGAAAGGCTAAGTCTGAGATAGTCTCTTGTACCATTTCCAAAGAGTCCATATGTTTCTTTTTCCAAAAGAAGGGGCATTGGTTGCGAAGCTACCAAATTTACCTGAAAGTTCATAAGGATGGTAAAAGTCAAAAAGTTTGACTTTGCTTCAGGTAAAGTCCACTATCTAAATCTATTAAGTTCCTATTTTGATATTCTTAATGCATGATGTAATGTTATTACATTTTGATGTTTTGGAGAATCAAAGGAAGCTTAAAGAAAGAGTAAGCTGATTCTGATCGTGAAGAGATGGATTTCAATCGCATGGTTCGATGATTAGAATTTTGAGCTGTTACTTAAGAGTTATGATAGATTGCTTAGGAATACATAACAACATGTTTTTCATATGTATTTGCATTTTAAGGATATGTTTTTCCGCAAATATTTCAAAAATAAAGATTTTTTTTATTTATTTTAAGTTTCCTTACAATGACATTTGTGAAAAATTGTTGTTTATATGTTTCCATTGATAGCAATATTGGAAAATGGATTTGATTCTTTCGTTTGTGGTAGTGTCATAATTTACCAAATAAGGAAAAATTCTCATCACCCAAGTTTCAGTTGGATAGACACTTGGAATTATGCAACTTGTATTGTATCATGAATGAGAATTTTCATCTTTGGGAAATTAAGACTAATTCCTTGTTCACATGTATATGTGAGTCAAGTGAAGGACTAGGGGATCGGTTACACTTGGTTGTGCACTGATCAGGTCCACCACAAAGAACGATAAGGCTATTCGTCATGATTTACCAAATTTTAGTAAATATGGTTGTGCTTACAAGTTCAAGTATAATTATGAAAGACTGAAACATTGGAAAAGTTTCAATGCATGGCAGTACGAATGAGAAGAATCAAATTGGGTAGAAAGATAAAAGTTTCTCCAATCTGAAAAGATGGGAGAGTTCTTAAGTATCATGTTTTATGATCATCTTAATGATTACAAAAAATCATATCACAATTGATCCTCAAAGGACATCTTGGTGCATTTGTTTGGCTAAAGAGGAATCGTGAATTGTTGAAATGGTTAAATCAAGAAGATGAGTCATACTTCGTTCCAAAACAAGTCTTAGAGTCAAAGTCCAAGATTGTAACTTGAGTGACATAACCTTAAGAAAGGTTTATAACACTTATCAAATGTAGAGTAAAATGTTATTTACTCTTGTACATTTGAAAGTGGTAACTTGTGATGTTTTTGATAAAACAGAGACCAACTAAGACCAAATGTGTGAAGTGTTTACCTTGATAAGAATCCACACTAACTCTTGAATATTTGTTTGTCATGTAATGTTCCTTGACAAAGTGAATCTTATAAGGCAAGAGGTCAGTGGGAGTCTTAAAGATCTTGAGAAGTTTCAAGAACTACTCAAGAATAAAACCTATTGTTAATCACTAGCACATGACTTGAGTTTTATAACCTATTGTGTTGATATATTCTTATTTTTGTGCCCATTCCAGTTAAAGTTGACTATGCTTGTGAGTTCTAAAATTGTTTGCATAACAACTTGGAAGCAATGGTAGGCCCTTATGCAGCCAGGTGGCAAGAAATTGAGATTGAACAAGTTCAATCCATATGAGCTTGGATTTGTCACTAACCTTGTCTATCGATTATGGTTATGAAAAATTCACACGGATAGGAACACATACACCATAAAATCTAAGTGTCATAAGGTTTCTCTCCGATTCATGAAAATGATGGTGAGGAAACGCTTTCACTAATTAGATTTTAAATAGTTAGCAGTTGTGATATTTGTATTTCTCAAATTCCTTTATGATTACGACATCCCTCTTCATATTTCGAATTGTGAGAAATGACAAAAAGGTCTAAACATTATGATTACGACATCCCTCTTCATAATTGTGTAAGACACACATGTAAGCTATCAAAGAAAAGGTGTACGAGTTTAAGAAGCTTAGATAAAGTCTTATCAAAGCATCTCGTATCAAAAAACTGAGCTTTAGTAATGAAAGTCAATAAAGTATTGATTTCTAGAAGTCAAGCTGATTTCTAGATACATGTCATATGTCACACCCCCAAACCAAGGATGGCGGAAACGTCCGGGGGTGGAGGACTTCATGTAGAGTATCACAACAACGAGTATAATAGTGCTCAAAAGTAAATACAACCATCATAAATATAATTGGAAAAGTTACACCAAAGTATATGTTTACATGATTCAAATCAATTACATTATGATACAAAATGAACTGTTTGACGAATTATCATCCCATCCTCAAAACATTGTTGATTTCCTGTTTCACTGAATTTATGAGAATACAAGTAGTTTTGAAAAAGGGTCAACACAAAGGTTGGTGAGTTCATAAGCTTTTGACAGTAAGAGTTTAAAAATCGATCTTTGTATAGAGATGTATGTTACCAAGAAAAATCCAATATTTTCCTTATAAAAGTTATGTGGTCCTAAATACCAGGACCGAAAACGAACAAGTATTTGTCATACTTAAAGATATAAGAGTGGATTTAAATGATGTGTAGTCATAAATACCTAAACCGAGAGTGTACAATAATATATGTATTTATTGATATAAAAGTGATTTTAAATCGACATAAAACCCCTTTTGTTTTATAAAAATCCTGTAAACTTTATGTATTGTTAGCTCCCTATGTGAGTCGCTATAACCATACTATGACTAGAGGTAACCTGCACAACATCTTTTAGACGCCCTGATCCTATGACTCTTGTCACCCGCAGACCTGCCGGTCCGGCTGTAGCTAGCAACGAGGTGTGGGATGTCAACCCCAATATAGATCTATACATAATTATCACACTCTCCCTACAAGAGATTTTGGTTATAACTTACAGGAATTGGGATCCCGTACTCGGACGTACGGGGAGAGATAGTCTCACATTCTGAGTTAACGAGTTTACGTGTAGTGTGCGTGAGTGTAGAACCTTTTTGTATGAATGTACCCTTTTTGTACGAGTGTGTTATGTGATGAATCATAAACTATACCTATTATAGTTTATCCAAAACGTTTGTAATGTATAAGAACTCTTTTATGAAAATGCATTAGTGTTATGAATCCATAAACTATGCTTATTATAGCTTAATATACGTGTTCTAAATGAATGAATAATCTTATAATGAATGACTAAATTTCAGTTTATGATGATAAACTAACAAGGGAAACACATTCAATATTTAGAACTTATTGTTATACGCTTTGCTCAACATAATACAAAGTGTTATGAAATTTATATGTTGTTAACTAACTTTAACCTTTCTGCGCTGTTTTAGAAAAGTCATAGAAAAATCATACGAAGTCAAAAAGTAGATCCATAAATTCTGAGAGTTCCCAAAATGTGTCTAGTTTACTCATAATTTTTATCTTGATTTTTAATGACCTCTAACTCGGGTGAAAAAGTCCATAATCACAAACTGGTCCGGATTGGTGTTTGAAAAGATAGGCAGTTTTGTAAAAATCGCCATAAATTGTAGAAAAATCATATGGAGATGTGCAAGTAGTCATTTTAAAGCTAAGAACTGGGAAATACTTACATCTAAAATAGTTTTGAAAACAAAAATGTTTAAGTTTTCCAAAACAGTCCGTGAATGGAGTTAAACTTTTCTGATGAAGGCTGTTAGAAAAGTTTAGTTATGTTCGTGGTGTTTTAACTTGTATTCCCCCCTTAAAAACTTGAGAAAACATGAATATGTAGGGGTATGAACTCACCTTGAGTGATTTTAGTGGATGACTGTTGGATTAGGGAAGTGTTTAACTCAAGAACACTTGAAGATGCCTTGAAGATTTTCGAGAATCTAACACCAAAATGATGTAATTTGCGTAAGCAATCTATGATCGGAGTAGAATAGCGTGTAATTATCACAAGGAGGATGAATTATACTTACCAAGAATGGAAGAAAGCTTGAGGATCAGCCTTGAAATCTCGAAATTGATAGAGAAAGTTTGAGAGAAAAGTGGAGTTGGATCCTTGGTGAAATGAGAGCAAATGAGAGAAGTGAGGAGAGAGGAGAGATGTTCCATCTCTTAGAACGTGGGAAATGGCTGGTAATTGAGTGGAAAGGACATTGAAGTGACCTAGGTAAGGTGGGAAGGTGTGGTTGGCCATAGAGTGGGTGTGAGGGTGGTTGTTTGTGTCATAAGGTAAAGCAAAGTCAACACTCCACCTAAATTATTCACCCACTAGATTTTATTATTTAAATAAAGATTTTCATGAAAATATGATTAAATTATGAATATTTAGGTTTTATTATGTTAAAATACGAGTTTGAGTGAACATCCCGCATTAAAATCTCGAAAAACGAGCTTAAAATGTTAAAAATATTGAAAATGGGTGAAAAGCGTCAAAAATCTGAAGTCCGGCCGGAGGTTCGGCCCTCTGATGCTTGGAACCGAAAGTAGAAGAGAAGGACCGAGAGAGGGAAGGAAATGAACCGAGAGTGCGAGAAATGCTTAGAAGCGAGGCTTGGTCGGAGGGGGAACCGAGAGTGAGGTTTGGCCCGAGAGACTTCGCCCCTTCCCAGTTTCGGCCCGAGAGGCTTCCAGGTCTCGGTTTCGGTTCTTTCTTGGTTTCGGCTTCTAGGTCTCGGTCTCGGTCTCGGCCTCCAAGAGGAGTTTCGGCTCCTTGAGGCTGATTTTCGCGTTTTTACCCCGTTTTAAGCCGTTTTCGACCCGGTTAAGAGTCGGGATGGCCCGAATGACTATAAAAAGTTACGGGAACTTTTGAGAGAGATTTGGGAGAGATTTCACATGCTTGGAGAGATTTCTCATACAAAGAGGGATTTGGGAGAGATTTCACATACTTAGAGAGATTTGGGAGAGATTTCACATTCTTAGAGAGATTTCTCATACAAAGAGAGATTTGGGAGAGATTTGACATTCTTGGAGAGATTTCTCATACAAAGAGAGATTTGGGAGAGATTTCACATTCTTAGAGAGATTTCTCATACAAAGAGAGATTTGGGAGATATTTGACATTCTTGGAGAGATTTCTCATACAAAGAGAGATTTGGGAGAGATTTCACATACTTAGAGAGATTTGGGAGAGATTTCACATACTTAGAGAGATTTCACATTCTTAGAGAGATTTCTCATACAAAGAGAGATTTAGGAGAGATTTGACATACGTGGAGAGATTTGACATACGTGGAGAGATTTCTCATACAAAGGTCCGTAAACCCTGTTAAGCCTTGTTTAAGGACCTTACACACTCCTGGTGAGCATGCAACATTGATTTATTGGTTTGGTTCGTTACTTACCACAGTTTTAGGCTAAAGAAATCTAGATGTACGAACTTTTCAATTTATGACTTCTCATTGGAATAGCGAGTTGTATAGTATTTACCTAACATAAACTCTAGTACCCAAGGGCAAATTGAGTCGAACGGTTTGACTTGTTGACTTCGGTTGACTTTGACTTAACCGGAAATTGACGGTTATCACATCATAGCTAATGTGAGCATAAGTGTTATGCTAATAAGGATATAATTATCATGTTAGTGAGAGCATGATTATTATGTTAAGTATTGCAAGTTAGCAATGTTAATTATAGAAAACAAAAGTTTTGATTTGCAAAGTTGCAGGGTTTGAAAAGTTGTTTTGCTATAATTAAGGGAGAGGAAATTATACTTCATCCTAATTCTAAAAGCCTAGATTGAGATTTTAATCAAATTTAGTCAAATAGATATATAAATGTTATGTTGGAATGGTTCAACATAAGGAAATTCTATATATGGAAATGTTAATTGCGTTCTCAAAATTCGATTATGATTATGGAAAACAAATAAATTTTCCAAATGCCTATGGCATTAAGAGGGAAAAGGACTAGAATTGGATATGACTAAAATTATTAAGCAATTGTCGAGGACAATATGAGGTTTACCAATGATTGGTTGCTCATTGACAGTTGAAAGTATAGTGTGCATTTTTGGAAGGGCCATATTGACATATTCTGAAAAGAGGCAACTCTTGTTCAAAAGTGATAGTCAATATAGGAATATGGAAATGTTTCCATAGGTGGAAGTTATTCTTTAAATTTGTGTAATACTAGAAAACTTAATGCAAGAAGGATGTTCAAAGGAATGTACTTTGAATTTGAGACTTCAGTTCCATGGAATTGCTCTCCATTGGAATACTTTGTAATATCTGTTGCCAAGTATCTGTGACTTTTCTGCATAGTCATTACAAGAGGATCAGTGCATATAAGTTTAGAATCTAACAGATTTCAGTAAATGGCAAAGAATCTTGTATTCTTACATTTATCATAAGGATTTAGAATTGTGAAATGAGCATCATTGAAATGTTTTCAATTGATATATTCCACAAAGGAATGACCATAGGTAAACATAGTGTGCATGCTTGTATCATGGGAAAACTATTGTTTTAGGTCAAGCATTAAGTTGATTATTTAAAACATTATATAATGAATAATGAGTAATCAATATGATTCAAAAGTTTTGGGGCCATATAGGATTAGTATTATTCTTGTGTTTCACTTTGCATGTTTTGACTTCCTGAATAACTAGGTTATTCAAACCATCCACAGTCTATCATACTTTAGAAGTAGGTATTGAGGCAAGCCTGTCATGAATGGGTCTGTAGTTTGTCTAGATATTTTAGACTTAGTTGTAGTGTTCATGAGTGCTCCTGGAATAAGATTCGAGTATTGGATTAAACCCACACTCATTTGAATCACTTCATGGATTTTATCATGAGTGATCATGAGACGATAATATCTTATATTCTTCAAACGGAGACGTATGAGTTGTAGTTGCGCGTCGGTTTCACATTGACATATGTAAACGCATCAGTAACTTGGTTGTTATAAAACATATCGTTGTGTGTAATTTGATGAGTAAGTACGAGAAAGCATATGAGTCGAAGTTTATCCATTTCTTTTACTCCATGTGGATAAAAGCGATATCTGTGGGCCCCTGGATGATTTAGTGATGATAACCTTAAGTGCTCGGTCGGGCCTGGACTGATTTGATTTGTTCAATTAGTCGGTCGTCATAAATCAGAAATCAGGAAACAACAAATGGACAGAGAGAATGATTATAATCCATGTCTCAGTCTATATGATATCTAGAATGGAGGAATATATGATCCCTTATCTAATGGAGGCGCCATTGACTAGGTCAGAGTTCGACAACCGCTTTTAAGAGTTGCGATTGCTAGTCGGGATTTTGGAGTTGTACTTGCAATAATAGTTATTAGACTTATCCAAGTGGGAGAATATTGGATTAGGTGTCTAAGACCATAACTATAATTGGTATGTACTTGACCCGAGATTAACATGGTCCATTTGAGTTGCATATCATCTGGACAATTTGTTAGGATGGACTTTTGATAAGAGGTTATTTATGATTTATTAATATATTATAAGTTATAATATATTAATATGAAATCATATGATTTAATTAGTATTGATCATGAATTAGTTTGAAATTAATTTAGTAATCAAAAGAGACTAATTAAATCTATGGGGACTAATTAAGGTAATTATGTATATTTATATGTGTTGGGCTTATGATCCATGTTGGGCCACATGAACCATGGATTATAAGACCCATGGGTATGGATTTGGGTTATACCCATGACCCTTGGAATGCTACATACAAATATGAGCTTTTTAGCCTAAAAATGCCTACACATGTTCTTGGAGTTCATGGAGGTGATTTTGGTGCATGGAGATTCTCTCTCAAGAGCCACCTTTGTCCATGGTGTGTTGTGATTCCATTTGAGGCATCCACACTATTGGTTCTAAGTTCTTAAAGGCCAAATACAACAAGGTTTCAAGCCACATAAAAGGTATGTTATCCTAACTAGTATTTCATATTGTTTATGTCAATTGCATGCTAATTATAGGCTTAATGCTTCGGAAATACCATTACATGTATAATTAGAGAAAACATAGATCCAAGGCATTTAGGGTTGTATGTGCACCATAGGATATTGTAGTATACAAAACCCAACACAAAATTCAGGATCGTTAAACTTTATCTAGAGTTCTTTGAGAATAAGGATAAATGGAACCTGATTATCTCCAACTTTTTCCTTAAGCTTTGTAAGTTCTTCAACCTTGGAATTTATTAAGGATAAATCTTAACTTAGGAAAGAACTTCGATTCATTATTGACTTCTAATAATGAGGCTCTTTACCAATGAGGGTCGATGAGGATCCATAAGGACGAGGATCGTTATTGACGAGGATCCTTAAAGATGAGGATCCTAGATCATATAGGGGAAATCCCTTCTTAGGATAACCTGTTTAGGTTATAGACTTTGACAAAATTCTTGTGTAACACCATAGTTTCAATAGATAAAACATTAATGTTATATACTGGGGAGCATCCTAACTTGTGATATAATTCCTGGGAAATATCATTACTTATGATAACATGAAAATGTTATGATTCGTGTGTATTCTCTGGGGAATATTCCCAACGTGTGATAACATGAAGCTGTTATAGCCCTTATGTAATATCTGGGGCAAGATCCTAATTTTGGACAACATGAAAATGTTATAAACCTATAACACCCATAATCCAACAGCCCAAGAAAAGGAAACGAGAACCCAAAATCAGTCAGCCAACTCGTCGAGTACAAGGAAGAACTCGACGAGTCGGAGCGACATCCGTGTCGCAGACTAAGTGGCCGACTTGGCGAGTCGAGGGAACTGACTCGGCGAGTCAGTTTTGGGTTGGGAAACCCTAATTTCGGGACTTGGTACCCTATTTAAGCATTCTATTCTCCTCTTTAGAGTCTCAATTACAGCCTCCATAGTCCAGGACCGAAACCCTAGCCACCCAACTTCATTTCTTGAGTTTTGTGAAGATTAAGGTCCCTTGGAGTGCATCTTGAAGGTTTGAGAGAAAGGAGCAAGGAAGGAAGTGTAGATCCAGCCTCTACATCGGTTTGGCAGCTGGTAGAAGGTAACAAGTCTATACATTGAGCATTCATTAGATAGATCCCCTTCTTAGCTTAGATTTTTGTCATTTGGGCCATTTCCTAGGCCAATCCTAACATTGAGCCTTTGAGGATGAAAAGGACTTCAGATCTGGGCATTTATGAGCTTTAAGAGCTCTGAGTGGGTAGCTTTACCCAACTATGGCTTCATTTCATGATTTAGACATCCATTTCTAGCCTAGTTTGATGTTTTAGCCTCATATCTCAATACATACACATAGAGCTTGCAACTTTACGTGTTATGCAAGCTCTAGAAGTCCAGATATATGTTTTGGATGCTTTGAAATCATTTAAGATCAACTATTTGGTGATGGCATTCAAAGGACTCGACGATTCACTCATCGGACTCGATGAGTCGGGTTGCGAACCCAAATTTCCCATGTTAGTGAGTTAAGAGTTGAATTAGTGAGAGGAAGGAGATGACTCAACGAGTTAAAAAAGAATCAGACCATGAAGCGAAACAAATCGACGAGTGCAAGGAGGGACTCGACGAGTATAGTCGAAATGTCCCGATGATCATTTCAGGAAGAACTCGACGAGTTGACTGAGAGGACTACGAGTTTAGTTGATTGGGATTGACCTTGACTGGACCTTGACAAGAGCGTTGACTTTGATTAAGGGTAAAATGGTCATTTTACCCTAGGAAGGAGTTTTGGATATTGACTATGTATTATCGTGTTTTGATAGCCGGGGGGACGCCAAGGCAGTTACCGGATATTCCTCACCACGAGATTTTACAGTCAACTTTACAAGGTGAGTTTCCCTTCAGTAGGAACGAGTCTAAGGCACCAATTCTGGCCCATAGCATGTTGTGATTAGTAGTTGAGTGTGGGCGGGGCCCGTATCTCCCAGTTAGCTGAGTGTGGGTGGGGCCCGTATTTCCCAATAGAGGAGTTTGATATAATTCTAAATGGTAGATCTACTTATACTTGTTGTCTGCGTGATACTTGTATATCTGCCTAGTAGTTGAGTGTAGGCGGGGCCCGTATCTCATAGCAACCGAGTGTAGGCGAGGCCCGTATCTTGAGTAGCTGAGTGTGGGCAGGGCTCTTATCTCAAAGTTAGCGGAGTGTGGGCGGGGCCCATATCTCTTAGTTAGTGGAGTGTGGGCGAGGACCGTTTCTCCATAAGTGTGGGCGGGGCCCATATCTCCTAGTTGCATGATTATATATGTATGGTATGTAGTAGTTTGGGGGAGCTCACTAAGCTTCGTGCTTACAGTTTCAACTTTATTTTTAGGGACTTCAGCTAGTAAAGGGAAGAGCTTGAGCTGATGGCATTGCATACACCACCGTTGATTAGCCTGGGAGTTTACTCTGATTTTATTATGAGACTGTTATTCGTTATCATATATTATGAGCTTTGAGATACTTGTTTTACGTTTTATTTTATGGCAATGAGATTTATGTTTGATAAATGATTTTGAAAACAAAATTTTTGGCTTGTATTTTTGGGATGTTTCAAAACCTTAAGGATCTTAACTTATGTTCAAGGGTAAGAGGGTTTCCAAGCCACTATGTCATGAAATGATCCCCTTATCCATATCCTATAGTTAGATATCACGCGTTCAAGCAAGGCATATAAACCTTAGTTCGTGTGAAAGAGGTAATTAGCTCTTTAAACCTTAGAGGGATTAACTACCCTTAAGCGTAGGAGAGATGATCAGTCTCTAGCTTATGTATATGATAGTTTAAAAATCCTTATGTTTTAGGATTTTCAACCTCAAGTATCCCTATATTTTAGGATTTTGAGGATCCTAATATTTTAGGATCTTCAAGCCCGAGGATCCTTTTGTTCCAGGATCATTACTTATGGAGATCCTTAGTTGTATGTTATTGTGCATAGCAAACGTTATCTAGGGGTGGGTGTTAATCTAGCTAACGCCCTTCTGATGCTTAAGTTAGTAATGTGATCGAGGAGAAAGTAAGTAATGAAGAAAAGTTTAAGGTAAGTAACATGTGTACCTTGGTTTTGTTGAGGATTAATTGACCCTACTTACATGTAGTATGCTTTGAGGTGTATAGCATCCTAAGATGTTGGCAGAACGTCTCCTTCGAGTGTTGCTAGCCAATATGCTCGTTTTCTTGCTTCAGCATCTATGAGATATGGTCCTTCCCATTTAGGAGTTAATTTACTTGCATTGGGATCCTTGGTGTTTTGGAATGTTTTCCTTAATACTAAGTCTCCTGTTTGAAACCTTCTTACTTTTATGTTCTTATTATAAGCCTTGGTGATCCTTTGTTGATAAGTAGCAACGCATATTTTGGCCAGATCTCTGAGTTTGTCAATAATGTCAAGATCATGTGCTAGGATCCTGTCGTTATTCTCTTGATCTTGCAGCAAGTATCTTGTCGTCAGTCATCACTAACATGAAGACTTTTCCTCCTGGGGCTATTGATAATTGTCCCACTATGTCCATTCCCCATTTCTTGAATGGCCATGGAGAGATAATAGGATGTAGAGGTTCTGTCGGTTTATGCAGGATGTTGTTATGTCTTTGGCAATTATCACACTTTTGAGCATGTAGAAAAGAATATTTCTTCATGTTCGGCCAGTAATATCCTATTCTTAGTACTATGGAGCATAAGGATCTACCCCGAGTGTGGTTGCCACAGTCTCCTTCATGTATTTCCTTCAAGACTTTTGCAGCTTCGGGATCTTCCAAGCATCTAAGGTATGGACCTGCCATGGACTTTTTATAGAGTTTACCTTGGATTATCATGAATCTTGAGACTCTTGTTCTGAATGCTCTTTCGCTTCTTTCTTTTGTTGGGATCGTGTCATTTTGGAGATACTCCATAATTGGTTGGGTCCATGATTATGGACTTCTTTGAGGATCCTGTTTGTCGGGGTCCCTTTGAGGAAGGATCTGTGGGTTAGGATCTTCAATAGTTGTTACATTTGTTGGTTGTTCAGAATCATTGGATTTGTCAGAGAGGGTTTTTATGGATGGGGTTATTATGTGGGTTATAGGGATCTTCATTTCTGGTGGGATCCTAAGGGAGGATCCTAAGTTGGCTAATGTGTTTGCTTCTATGTTTTCTTCTCTGGGAACTTGGGTCAGGCTAAAGTTCTCAAAATTAGAGGCTAATTTTTTTGAGGATCTCTAGATATAGTGCTAATCTTTCACCTTTCACTACGTAAGATCCATTAAAGTGATTGGTTAGTAATAAAGAATCAACAAATACCTGAAGATCCCTGATTTGAAGATCCTTAGTCAATTGTAGTCCCATGATGAGTGCTTCGTTATTGGTAGTGTTGAATTTGCAACTGACTGTCTGGGGTAGGATGTCCCCATGTGGCGACTTTAGTACGATCCCTAGCCCTGTTCCTTTTTTATTTGAAGCTCCATATGTGAATAGTGTCTATTTTCCTAAGTGTTCATCTTCTAGGAGTTGCTTGGATTCCATGTCTACTTCGTTTTGTAGATTAACACTAAAGTCAGCAACAAAAGTCTGCTAATGTGTGTGACTTTATGGAGGATCTTGGTTCATATCTGATGTCGAACGTGCTTAACTTCAATGACCATTTTGCCATCTTTCCTGACATTTCTGGTTTTCTCATAACATTCTTGATAGGATAATTAGTTTTCACATGTGTAGTGTGTGTTTCGAAATAAAGTCTTAATTTTGTAGAGGCAGTTAGTAAGGCAAGAATTAATTTTTCGAGGTGAGTGTACCTGGTTTTAGGATCCAGAAAACTTTTACTTACACAGTCTATAGGATGTTGGTCTCCATTAAGATTCTTGGTCAGGACATCACTTACCGCATTTGAGGATACTGGGAGGTAGAGGAGAAGTGGTTCTCCATCTATATGCTTTACCAGTAATGGTGCAAAACTCAAGTATTTTTTGAGTTCCTTAAAATCTCTTTCATGATCTTCAGTCCATTCGAACCTCTTGTTTTTATTAAAGATATTGTAGAAGGTTTTACATCTTTCTGAGGATCTTGAAATGAACATGTTGAGTGTCGCTACCCTTCCGGTTAGCCTTTGGATGTCTTTTGTTAAAGATAGAGATTATAGCTCAATGATTGCTCTAATCTACTATGGGCTTGATTCTATTCCTCTCTTGGTTACCATATATCCAAGGAACTTGCCTGACTTCATCCCAAAGTGGCATTTGAGTGGATTCAACTTCATATTGTATTCGTCTAGGATGTCAAATGCTTCTTTAAGATCCATGAGATGATCTTCAGCTTTCATTGACTTCACCACCATGTTGTCAATATAGACCTCCATGGTGTCCCCCAACTTGTCTTTAAAAATCCGATTCACCAATCTTTGATATGTTGCACATGCATTTTTAAGACCAAAAGGCATTGCAGTGTAACAATATATACCTATTGGTGTTATAAACATTGTATCTTCTTGATCGGATGGTTCCATCTGGATTTGTTGGAATCCTGCTGAAGCATCCATGAAGGTTAAGAGTTTGTGGCCAGCTGTTGCATCTATCATAGAGTTAATATGTGGTAGAGGGAAAGGATCCTTAGGACAAGCCTTGTTAAGATTCGTGTAATCTACACATACTCACCATTTTCCGTTTTTCTTGTGTACGAAAACCACGTTATCTAGCCATCTTAGGAACTTTATCTCCTTGATCATTCATGTCTTGAGGAGCTTCTCTACTTATTCTTGGATGATCTGATTCCTTTCAGGTGCAAACTTCCTTCTCTTTTGGTGTATTGGTCTGAAAGAAGGATCAATATTAAGTTTGTGAGTGATAATACTCTTGTCTATACCTGTCATATCTCCGTGTTTCCATGTAAATGTCTTGCTTCTAGTTCGAAGGAATTTTAACAGTTCTTGCTCGATTTGCTTAGGTATTGAGGATCCTATGAGGACTTTAGCTTCAGGATCCTCGATGCTCAGTGGCACTTCCTTCACGTCTCGCTCCTTCATTTCTAGAACACTTTGTGCCCTTGCCTTAATTGCTATGCTTGCTGAGGTTTGGTCGTAGGCTTCATAGAAGTTTTATAACATTCCTTCGATTCTTGTTGATCTCCCATGATCTTTACTGTTCCCCATGGAGTAGGCATTTTTACACATTGATGATATGGTGATAGCACTACTTTCATCTCGTGGATCCACGGTCTAGCTAGTATCACATTATAAGAATATAAGGTGTCAATAACATATAAATTTTGTATAGAGTTTACCCCCTCTATGTATATTGGTAACTTTATCTCCCCAATCATGTGTTTCATTTCCCCGCTAAATCCTATGAGGACCGAGGATTTCTTGATTATCTCTGATTCTGGGATGTTCATCCTTTTTAGTGCGTCTAGGAGTATGATATTGACCGAGGATCCTCCGTCAAAAAGGATCCTTCTTGTGAAATGGTTGGGCATGTACAATGTTATCACGAGTCTGTCATGGTGAGGATCTTGAATCCCTTCCCTGTCCGTCTCGTCAAACGTGATTTCCTTTTCACTCCTAACCATGGTATTCTTCCGTGGTCTATCTTTATTTTTTGTTTTAGAGACCTTGGCGTGTCTTTTAGCATGAGAATAAGAAGTACCACAGATGCTAGATCCGCCTGAGATAACGTTAATTATCTTAGCGTTTGGGGTTCGAGATCCTGGTTTCTCCGGGATCTTGTGACCATCCTGGTTGTTCTCCTTGGATTTTTCTCTTTTTCTCCCGAGGATCTCTTTGAGGTATCCCTTTCTAAGGAGGTAGTTGATCTCTTTTCTTAGGGCTATACAATCCTCCGTTATGTGACCAAAGTCTTCTTGGTAAGCACACCATTTGGACTTGTCTTTCCAAATGGTGGACTTGTTATCCCTCTTAGTCCATCTTGTTTTGTCTCCAAGATCCTTCATAGCATGAATTATACCTGAAATATCCAAAGAAAAACAATAGACAGTGATCTTAGGAAGTTCCTCTTCTTCTCCTTCATCTTCGAGGGCATTGCCCATGTGGTGATCTAGTTTGGAATAGGGCTTCAATTTGTAGGATCTTGGGGTCGAGGATTCGGCATTCCTATTGGGATTCTCATATTGAATTGAGTGGTTGCTTCTCTTCTGGATTTCTTTATCTTCTTCAAGCCTTATGAATCTCAATGTTCGGCACCTGACTTCATCCAATCTCTCGTAAGGGGTCATCACAAGATCTTCATAGAAGGGTGAATCCTTCCTTAGACCCATTTTGAAGGCCTCTACAGCAGTCTCCATGTCAATGTTGGGGGTGCTTAGAACTTCCCTGCCAAACCTGTTAACAAAATTCATCATTCGTTCCTTAGGATCCTGAACCACTCAATAAAGATCACTAGCGATCTTCTCGAAGGTTTTGCTGCAAGAAAACTGGTTATCAAAAATATTGACTAAGTGAGCAAACAAAGTAATAGAGCATAGAGGAATGTTTAGCAGCCATTTAAGAGTTGATCCCGTGAGGGTTGAACCAAAGAATTTGCATAGGAAAGCTTCCTGTAAGTGCACTGGGATGGGAATGATCTCCATCCTTTCTCGGTATTGTGTTATGTGTTCTTCAGAATCCGTAGTTCCATCATAAGTCTTCATGCTAGGAGCTTGGAAGTGTTTAGGAACTTCGGTATCATCTATCGTAGGAGCAAATCTCGAGATCCTGTGATTTGTTGGAGATGCTTCTGGTATGGGTTGGACCACCCCGCGTACGCTTGAGATAATTTGTCTTAACTGCTGAAGTTCCCTAGCTATGTTTGGATTTATTCTTGCATCAATATTAGTAAAGTTAGTATTAATGGTATTGTTGTTTAAGAAATTACTAGAATCAAGGTGTAACATCCTATTTATTTATTAATTAAATAAATAAATTGATGAATGTACAGTAGCCCTAAAATAAATATTTATATATCTAATGATATACCCGTAGAGCTGATTGTCACACTTTAAGAGATTGGGGGATAAAAGTGTGAAATCCAGACTTAATTGGTAAGTATTTAAGAAGGCATGGACTACTTGGTTAATTATAGGACTAAATTGAAGGGATTTTGGAAGCTTAGGGGCTGCATGGTAAATGTAGGGACTTAAGTTGAGAGTATTTTGAGTGGCTGGTGTTAAAATGGTAATTATTGGCTTGTTTGAAAACAAAAAGGGAAGAGGGGTCAGTTTTTCCATTATGGCAAATTCATAAATGGAGCCGGTTATATAAGTTTCCTTATCAATAAAACCCTAAGCAGGAAAAGACTTCTCCAACCGCCATGAGCGATCCCCGACCGCCGCTTGCTTTCCTCCTCGCCACCACTGAAGCCAGTCGCCGAAAATCCATCTCTTCTACATCGGAAAGTGAGTACGGTGGTTGGATGGTTTGTTGCTGTTACGAACCACCAGACCTCAACCATCGTTTTTGTTGCTACTGGAGGCGGAGGATGACGATGGAGCATCGTTCAGTCAGAAGCAGCGGGAGACAAGTCGTAGCCACCTACGCCGCCTCCTCCTCCTCATCTGTGAAGGCAAAGTAGCGGGACCATCGGTGGAGCCGCAAGATCAATCGACAATGAGGCTAGGAGCCGCTAATCACCATTGTTATGTTGCTATTGCCACCGCCGGAGGAACTTGAGCGTAGATGTCATTGTCACGGACCCCCCCCCCCTCTGCTCGGTTCATTGCTGTTGAACCTCTATCTCTATCCTGATGGCATGAAACCATCATTGCCGCTGCCATACGCCATTATCGGGTGGTTGGTTTCTCTTTTCGAGCAAAGGAGGTGATGGTGTGCATGTTTTCGTTTATGGGTATGATTTGTTTGACCGGAAATCGCAAGAGCCGCCGCTGCCACCATCGTAAGGTGGTGGCTGCCGCCAAGGACCACCGCATGTGTTTTTTGGTATTAGTGTAGTGTGTGTGTTTGTTTTAGGAATTCATTGTAAAAGTTGTAAGAGCCAATAATAATAAAAGAAATTGAAAACCACCACCTTAGGGTGGTGGCTGCCGCCACCGGCCACCGTGTCGGGTGGCGGTGTGCTTTGCCCAGTTGTGTTGACTAGTTTAGGGTGCTAGAAACCCTAATGGGCCCAATGAAGCCTAATGGGCTTAATGAAAACCCTAATGGGCTTAATAATATTCTAGTAGACTTAATAGGCCCAATAAATTCCTAATTGATCTAAAAGTCCAACAAGCTAATAAATGGGCTAGTATTTGGGTTAGAAACCCTAATTAGGGTTTGGAAAACCCTTATACCAATAAAACCCTAATTTGAGAATCAATTGGGACACACACACAGACACACTCTGGAATTATTAATAACTTGAAACATGAATAATAATCATGGGCAAGGTTTAGCTAAGCGATATGGGACTTAATGAGTTAAGTCCTTAGAGGATTAAGTTCTTAATGGGTTAAGTAGGAAACTTAACCCTAATTGTCATTTTATGTGAAACCCTAATTTCTATTGGGTTTATTGTTGGGCCTTTCTATTGGGCCTTGATGATTGGATTATTATTGGGCCATCCAAAGTGAAGCAATTGGACTAGAATAATAATGGGCTTTGAGGTAAGGCCTATATGAGGAGTGGGCCTAATTTGGAAAATTGGGCCATGTGTTGGGCTTTGATTCCTAATTGACTTTGGGCCTAAGAATTGGGCCTTGGGCTTGGATAAGCCAAGCTAGGGGTAAAGTAGTAATTACCCAAAGAATGTACTTATGGTTATGTAGTGGTATCCAATTATTAATTGGGTGATGTTTGATAATTGACATATCGTGAATCCGTTATCCAGCAGCTAGAGTTAAGTCTGCAGGACTTCAGCAATGTGGGATTGAGTCTGTGGGACTTCAGCAGTGTCAGGTGAGTCTTCTCACTATACCTTACCTAGAATGGTAACTAGGTGTGACCGGAAGGTCTTATGTGTATGAATGAGCTATGAGACCTTATGTGATATGTGACCGGAAGGTCTTATATATTTGTATGAGCTATGTGACTTATGTGATATGTGACCGGAAGGTCTTATATAATTGTATGAGGTATGTGACTTATGTGATATATATGTTGTATGATTTGGGACCGGAAGGTCGACAGAGATATGGCTGTAAGGAAATCAGAGTTATGGCCGGAAGGCGATCAGAGTTGAGGCCGGAAGGCAAGCCATGGTAGGGCCGGAAGGTCTACCAGAGTTGTGGGACCGGAGGGTCCCGCTGAGACACATCGACCGGGAGGTCTTACAGAGTTATAGCCTCGAGTGGCTAATATGTTTATGTGGTATTTTGGGAAACTCACTAAGTATGCGTTCTTACCGTGTAATGTGTTATGTATTTCAGGTACATTGTTTCAAAGGAAAGGAGCCGGTTTGGTCGCAGCGCATCACACTATGTTTTCCGCACACGGGATCCTTGGGATTACACTCTGATATGGTTTTATGATACTCTGTTTGATTAATGACACTTTAGTTTTTGATATGAGATATTATTATGAAGGTTTTTATATTAATCGCTTTTATGCAATAACTTAAATAAAATGAAAATTTTGATCTTGAATTTTGGGATGTTACAAGTTGGTATCAGAGCTTTGGTTTGAGGGATTCGGGTACACTCTCGGGTGTGCCCGAACTCAAACTAAGGACATGGTATGAAAAATTTTCAAAAATAAAACCATTTTACAAAAGAGAGTTTTGAAAACGAAATTGGATGGAGAAAAGAACTTTGTAAAGGAACATGGTGTGTGATGCGTGCAATCAGCCGAGCTCAAGTTAGTTTTCCTAAGATAGCAATACATGTGATATGTTATGAGATGATATGATTAAGGCTAAGGATCTAGGAAGGATGCCTTATATGCCTACTATATATGCTTGTAGACCTGCATGCTGGTACCGATCAGTCAGTAATAGGATAGCTTGTTTAGGTTATGCCTGGTTGTATGAGCCTTCAAATTGCATACAAGATCCATGAGTAGAGGATAGAGAGGTTTGATTGGAATGGGATGGTTAGATTTTCCATTGTCTGAATGCTGCTTGCTTAGTGCTTTGGGGGACTCTTAGTAATGTGAGCTAGATATATTCATGAGGTAGCTAGTTGACATTACTGGGAATCTTTCAGCAGTGGAGGATTGGGTGAGTTTGGGAACCTAAGGAAGCCTAGGATATGATTCAGTGGGCTAGTAGTGAGGCTCAGTGAGACTTGGGTGTATTAGTTTGAGGAAGTGACTTGGAGGATTCAGGAGGATTGCTGAGGAAAGTATGGATAGGTGTGGAAGGTGATCAATATTCGTCCAGATGTATGCGAATATGTTATCTTTGCCCCTTAAAGGTGGATATTGGGAATCTGTATCACCTTGGAATTGCGAGTGAGCTTGGACAGAACAGATCTCAGGTCGGTTTTTCTATTAGTGTTTGGGTTATCAAGGATCATATATGCCATCCTGCATGCCGAATGGTCCTTGATGAACCCACATAGGGACGTATCTTGCGGAGTGGATTCCACGTATACCGTCATCACTCCGGATTGTTGAGGAGATCGGTACAGGAGTATTATTCAGGGGACGTTGGTCAGGGTTAGAGCGATGGTTCTCCAATGAAGTCAGAGTTCAGTGGTTCTATCATTGTTTGGGTATGGTCGTTAGCTACCTACGGAAGAACTCTGGAGTTCAAGGCACTACCATTACTAGGGGAGGACGGGTAGCATTAAGAAAGTGTACTCAGTTGCGAGTGTTAAAGGTATAGGTGTTCGGTCATTGAATGTTCGAGAGAATTGCATTTTTGCATGGTTATGCTCGGTTAGGATTCAGTAATGCTACAAGAATGAAAGTGAGAACGAGGATTTGTCAGCCAGAGTGAAGATTTAGGCCTCTGGTTGTCAACATGGGAAGTGGATTGAGGTATCAGACTGGACCACATTTCCTGAGTACTATTCAAGATTACAAAGAATGGGCGATCTTAGGATGTAACCAGTGATTGACCGCTAGCATTAGTAAGAACTGGGTGTCATCAGTGGGATACTAGGAAGCGAGAAGGATTGGGAGTCCTTCAATTCTTACGAACTGTGAAGACTTAGCTGAAGCTAAGTGGGGAAGAATCGATCAAGTGTCGAGGAGAAGAAGTAGGTGTGAAACTAGGATGAGTTTCGTATCCCCGTCAGTAGGGGAAGACGATCGAGTGGCCATCTAGGTTGAGGGTTGGGTGAGCTGGAATTCTTGAAAACGTTCCAACGTTTGGTTCATGTTTTTCCTTGGCATCAAATAGCGGGTTTTTGTAACCATGTTAGAGTTCCAGTTGGGGCTCAAGTTCAGTTAAGTGTTAGGTCGGGTGCGTATTGACCCGGTCGGGAAGTGTTGTAAGACTACGGGGGTAGCCGTAGCATTCACTAGTGAACAAATAGCATGGAAAGTGTTGTAAGACTACGGGGGTAGTCATAGCAATAGCATTCAGTAGTGGTCAGTTAGCATGGGACATTGTAAGCCTACGGGTGTAGCCGCAACATTCATCAGATGGGTAGATAGTGATAGAGTGTTGTAAGACTGCGGGTGTAGCTGTAGCATCCACTAGATGGGTAGATGGCATGAGCATGTTCCTAGATCGGGAAAAGGACAATAGTACCCACCAGTTCGGGTGCAACATTGAGGATATGGAAATCCACGGATTGGATTTCGGAATTTTCTGGATGGATTAGGTCGGGTTGAGCGAGTGATAAGACTGTAGGAATGTCACTACAATTTGGAGACCTAGGGAGCAATGGATTGCTTAAGGTTGCATGTGATGTAAGTCTGCCATTGGTCATGTAGCAATCGCTTTCAGTCATGGGTTGGTAACAATGGGATTCGACGCATAAATCTGATCGGTTGGATCAGGAGGCTATTAGGGCCTCAGTGACATGATAACTAATGGTAACTAGTTCAAGAGAACGATTTTGTTCAGAAGTCGCATGAAACAACTATGTGGGAGTCCGTTAACTCTGCGACCAGGCTGGAACCCGGTATGTCATATGACTGAGAATGAATCGAGACCAGAGAGGTCTCGGTAAATTCTAGAAGTAGTCGTGTGGCAGCTTACTGCTTCAGGCAGATCAGTGTTTAGACAGTTTCTGCATTTAGGATGGTATTAACGAATTGGGTCTTCAGGTGTATGGGAAGTATCTAGATGGTGGTACCCCTGACATCAGAAATTGAATAGTTATATGAGAGAAGGTGGAATAGGATCAACAATAATGATTGGGTATGAGAGGTCTGTCAAGAAGCCATACCATCTCGACATTTCCTATTTCAAATTGAGTAAATGTGATCATATTGTAAGGGATTCGTTTATCTCCAGGTTTTAGAGCCCTGCGAGGGTTGATTACGGTTACCTTGGAAAGGCTATGGTTATGTTTAGGATTGTAGCCAAGTAGTTCAAGTGTTTAGTGTGTAAGGAATGATAAGAAACGATTTCGAGGGCGAAATCTGATTTAAGTGGGGGAGAGTTGTAACATCCTGTTTATTTATTAATTAAATAAATAAATTGATGAATGTACAGTAGCCTTAAAATAAATATTTATATATCTAATGATGTACCCGTAGAGCTAATTGTCACACTTTAAGAGATTGGGGGTTAAAAGTGTGAAATCCATACTTAATTGGTAAGTATTTAAGAAGGCAGGGACTACTTGGTTAATTATAGGACTATATTGAAGGGATTTTGGAAGCTTAGGGGTTGCGTGGTAAATGTGGGGACTTAAGTTGAGAGTATTTGAGTGGCTGGGGTTAAAATGGTAATTATTGGCTTGTTTGAAAACAAAAAGGGAAGGGAGGGGTCGGTTTTGCCATTATGGCAAATTCATAAATGGAGTCGGGTATATAAGTTTCCTTATCAATAAAACCCTAAGCAGGAAGAGACTTCTCCAGCCGCCATGAGCGATCCCCGACTGCCGCTTGCTTTCCTCCTCACCACCACTGAAGCCAGTCGCCGAAGTCCATCTCTTCTACATCGGAAAGTGAGTACGGTGGTTGGATGGTCTGTTGCTGTTACGAACCACCAGACCTCAGCCATCGTTTTTGCTACTGTTGGAAGCAGATGATGACGATGGAGCATCCTTCAGTCAGAGGCAGCGCGAGACAAGTCGTAGCCACCTACGCCGCCTCATCCTCCTCATCTATGAAGCCAAAGAAGCGGGACCATCGGTGGATCCGCTAATCGTCATTGTTATGTTGCTATTGCCACTGCCGGAGGAGCTTGAGCGTAGCTGTCATTATCACGAAACCCCCCCCCCTCTGCTCGGTCCATTGCTGTTGAACCTCAATCTCTATCCTGCCGGCATGAAACCATCGCTGCTGCCGCCATACGCCATTATCGGGTGGTTGGTTTCTCTTTTCGAGCAAAGGACGTGATGGTGTGCGTGTTTTTGTTTATGGGTATGATTTGTTTGACCAGAAATCGCAAGAGCCGCCGTTGGCACCACCGTGAGGTGGTGGCTGCCGCCAAGGACCACCGCATGTGTGTGTTGGTATTAGTGTAGTGTGTGTGTTTGTTTTAGGAATTCATTGTAAAAGTTGTACGAGCCAAGAATAATAAAAGAAATTGAAAACCACCACCTTAGGGAGGTGGCTGCCGCCACCGACCGCCGTGTCGGGTGGCGGTGTGCTTTGCCCAGTTGTGTTGACTAGTTTGGGGTGCTAGAAACCCTAATGGTCCCAATGAGGCCTAATGGGCTTAATGAAAACCCTAATGGGCTTAATAATATTCTAGTGGACTTAATAGGCCCAATAAAGTCCTAATTGATCTAAAAGTCCAACAAGCTAATAAATTGGCTAGTATTTGGGTTAGAAACCCTAATTAGGGTTTGGAAAACCCTTATGCCAATAAAACCCTAATTTGAGAATAAATTGGGACACACACACACACACACTCGAGAATTATTAATAACTTGAAACATGAATAATAATCATGGGCAAGGTTTAGCTAAGCGATATGGGACTTAATGAGTTAAGTCCTTAGAGGATTAAGTTCTTATTGGGTTAAGTAGGAAACTTAACCCTAATCGTCATTTTATGTGAAACCCTAATTTCTCTTGGGTTTATTGTTGGGCCTTTCTATTGGGCCTTGATGATTGGATTATTATTGAGCCATCCAAAGTGAAGCAATTGGACTAGAATAATTAATGGGCTTTGAGGTAAGGCCCATATGAGGAGTGGGCCTAATTTGGAAAATTGGGCCATGTGTTGGGCTTTGATTCCTAATTGATTTTGGGCCTAAGAATTGGGCCTTGGGATTGGATAAGCCAAGCTAGGGGTAAAATAGTAGTTACCCAAAGAATGTACTTATGGTTATGTAGTGGGATCCAATTATTAATTGGGTGATGTTTGATAATTGACAGATCAGGAATCTGTTATCCAGCAGCTGGAGTTGAGTCTGCAGGACTTCAGCAATGTGGGAATGAGTATGCGGGACTTCAGCAGTGTCAGGTGAGTCTTCTCACTATACCTTACCTGGAATGGTAACTAGGTGTGACCGGAAGGTCTTATATATTTGTATGAGTTATGTGACTTATGTGATATGTTGCCGGAAGGTCTTATATAATTGTATGAGCTATGTGACTTATGTGAGATATATATATATATATATATATATATATATATATATATATATATATATATATATATATATATATATATATATATATATATATATATATATATATATATATATATATATATATATATATATATATATATGTTGTATGATTTGGGACCGGAAGGTCGACAGAGATATGGTCATAAGGCAATCAGAGTTATGGTCGGAAGGCGATCAGGGTTGAGGCCGGAAGGCAAGCCATGGTAGGGACGGAAGGTCTACCAGAGCTGTGGGACCGGAGGGTCCTGTTGAGACACATCGACCGGAAGGTCTTACAGAGTTATAGCCTCGAGTGGCTAATATGTTTATGTGGTATTTTGGGAAACTCACTAAGCATGCGTGCTTACCGTGTTATGTGTTATGTGTTTCAGGTACATTGTTTCTAAGGAAAGGAGTCGGCTTGGTTGCAGCGCATCACACTGTATTTTCCGCACACGGGATCCTTGGGATTACACTCTGATATGGTTTTATGATACTTTGTTTGTTTAATGACACTTTAGTTTTTGATATGAGATATTATTATGAAGGTTTTTATATTAATCGCTTTTATGCAATAACTTAAATAAAAATGAAATTTTTGGCCTTGAATTTTGGGATGTTACACAAGGTTTCTAGGAGTATTGAAAGGCTCATTGAGATCATTGATTGTAGATGCTCGGTTGTCCATAGTATCCCCCCATAGTGACGCCACAATGGTAGGAACTGTGTTCTTCTGGTGATTTTCTGAGGATCCTACATTATCAAAGTTCATAATCCTTGGTTGTACAACTGTGGGCGCTGTTTCGTGGGATTCTAAAATTCTGCCTTCATCCTCTCCACTTCTCTGAGCAATGCTCTATTCTCCTCCTACTGTTGGGTCACCTGTTGCGTCATTTTCATCATCATAGCCAAGAGTTATGCAGTAGTGACCGAGGCAGTCGGATCCTAGAGTCCTAAAGATCCCAAGCTTCCTTGGTTAGTGACCTGAGGGGTGTTTTTCTTGAAAGCGTCAGGCATTTTCCTCCGACCAGGGGGGCCAATCGGAGGAGGTGGTAGGTTTTTAGTTGGAATGGAAGGAGTGGAGGATGAAGAAAGGATCAGTTGTGTAGACATGATATTTCGAGGATTTTGAACACCACCGCCCCACAGTGGGTGCCAAATTGTTTTGGTAAAAAATTACACAAGTACTAATCAACCAAATTGAATGAGAGACTGTGATGTTCGAATTATGCAATAGCAAATGATAAAAGAGAGTGACACAATGGTTTACAAGGAAAGCCCTTGATCCTTGCTAGGATCTCCGACACAAAACCTTGGGAGGTGATAATGATCACATGCCTTGATGATTTTATTAATGTAAAATGGTGATTACAGAGAATATCGTAGTAAGAATAAGTGAATAATTTCGTAGAGTAAGCTTAGACTAAAAAACCGTGTGTTGTGTGCGAAGTACAAGTGTCAATTTATAGTCTAAACTAGCTAACAATATGTCCGATATTTCCGGGATCCTCCATGACCAGCTTCGTGAATGTTATTTGACTTAGTATTCTGGGTCTTTAGCATAGTTGAGACGAAACTCTGTTGAGAATAAGTCTTCTCTTGACTATTTATGCACATGTGTCAATTAAGAACAAAATATAACCGTTATAAATATTAGTAAATAATGATAACGGTAATAGTCGGGATCTTGAGATAGTTGAGGATCTTGAATATCTGAAGATGGTTAAGGATCCTAAAGGTTTTGAGGATCATGACCCTAACAATTAGATTAACATCCTTCAAAGTTTCTCCTATAAGTCTTTTCATGGTGGAATTAAGTCTAAGAAAAATGTGACAAATAAAACATAAATTAATTTTCCTATCTAATTTCTTATATACTCCATCTTCTTGGATAATTGGCCTTTTATGTAGATAAAAGTAAGGAATAATAACACTTTTATATTAATGAAAACTATGGTGATAATATGGGGCATACAAAAAGTGGCTTCAATCATTCCTATATGAAATGAACTATTTCTCTACTGGAAAATAAGTGATTTGCATAATTTCAATTCACAATTCTTGCTCAGTTTGAGGCTTTGAGGTATGTGAGGATGCACAAAGAAAAAAAGCAATGAAATGAAGTTTATTATGTAGTGAACAAAAGAAGCACGTAACAGAATTTCAGTTCACATAGGTTTGACATGTTGAAGCCGTGAACAATCAAAATCGAAGCAATATTCATTCATACAGTTGAATTCGGTGAAGAAATCTTAAATCGAAAATTAAGGTACCTGGACTTTCGTATACACTAGCTGTGAAGGTGAATCAATGGCATCATTCAACATTCAAAATGGAAATCGTATAGATGTGTTGAGGAGATCGACGACGATCTGATAGGCGGAAGGCGTTGATCTGGAAGGTGGAGGTCACTGTGATACACGTTTGTGACCGCCACCATCTCGTGCCTCTGTCTCTTGTTCGTAATCGCCATCACCTTCCACCGCTACCGGCTCACTCTTCGGTTGTGACGATAGTTGTTCCTAAGGCGGCGACATTCTAGCTTTGTCGTCGGACGATGGTGCATTTGGGGGGAACAAATCGACGTGAGAGAGAAACGGATATGTAGGTCATACTAATTTAAGGTTCGTGTAGTGAGAGAAAAAAAAAGAAAAAGAAAGAAAGAAAGGGTGTTGTAAATGAATTTTAGGATAAATATTTCATATACCTTATTTACCCTTATGATTATTTTAGAAAAAAACCAAATATATCATTAAATTTGATCATAATTACAAATATGTCATCTATGATCTAAGTTATTAAAAAATATACTCTAACGTTTCAGTTTTAGTTATCGAAAAACTATAAGTTTTCAAATGATCTTTTTCATATATATATATATATATATATATATATATATATATATATATATATATATATATATATATATATATATACATATATATATATATATATATATATATATATATATAGGTTCAGTTCATTTGAGACCATTCTAATTTTGTGAGACCGTGAGACCAAATCTAAAAATAATTTTTAAATGCAAAATAAATGGAAAAATCCAAAAATTCTTTTATTAAATATTATTTTCGGAACTTGAATTAATTAAAAAATAATAATAAAAAAAACCCCTGTTTTTTTTTAAATGCGTGAAATATTCTAATAGAATATTACAGTGACATATTCTAAGAAATAATTTTAAAATGCAAAATAAATGGGAAAATCTAAAAATTCTTTTTTTAAATATTATTTTCGGAACTTAAATTAACTAAAATAATAAAAAATAAATCTTATTTTTTTTTTTTGAAAAATACATGAAATATTCTAATAGAATCTTTACTATCTTATAAAAGAAATCCTATTATTTCTAAAAATAGATTGAATATAATAATATTATTTTTTTAAGACGTTCAAATTATTAAGCTAATAGTACAAGTAGTCATCAATAAAATAATATTAAATTTTAACTTGTGTTTTGAATCCTTATATTTCTCAACAAATTCTAGCTCCTTCCCTGAATTTCGGATAATTCAAAATTTGAAACCATCATAAAATACATGTTGATTCAAATATCTCTCCTGCAGATGACTCTTTCTTAACAGATTTTTATTTTAATCCTTACTTGTAATTGTTTCATCATTTTTAACTTTTTGTATATTTATCTTATAAATATATTGGGTGAAGGTTTTATTATATCAGGTTTGTTCCTAAAAATGTTTTTACTATGTTTCTTTAATGTGTTGACTTTGCAGGTTCAAAGAACTATACCAAGAGGGATAGTTAGAGCATTGTATTATCATTAGTTTGTATATTTTGGCATCTTACTTTTGCAATAAAGAGCAGTTAAACACAAGATTTGACATGATCAAGGTAGTTTGTATATTTTTCATCTTGTTTAGTCTAAAAATGAAACATTTTTCATCATTGGTCCTTATAATATCAAGTTTCATTACATGGACTTCCTGATTACGGTGATTATTGTTCTTATTATAAGGTTCTATATAGATTTTATTCAATATTTTAAGGTTTCGAGAACCTAAATCAATATGAATCCTTGAATTACATACCATCGTTGAAAATGTTTTAATTTGTGACCAAACTTGGTTTAAAATCACAATAAACAAGTTGCGACCTGAGTATTTTGGCCTTCTCAAAGGCCTATTTATCGACTTTTGAATCACAACACCTGATATTCTAAAGGTTTATTTTTATAAACTATTATTTATATATTTTAGCATTTTACTTAGTAGGTCATTAAATTAATAAAGGAATTAAGGAAAACGGAAAAAAAAAGATGACGATAAACAGTACAAGTGGTTTGGGTATGTATAAACGGAAGTAATAACATTTAGGGGGTGTTTGACAAAAAAAGTTTATTGCTTATTAGTTTATTAGCTTATAAGTTAATAAGTAAGTGTATGGTAACTTATGAAAAAATGACGTATTAGAGGTTCCCCACCAAAATAAGTTATTTAAATCCAAATACTTTTTTAACTTATAGTGATGTGGAACCTAATAAGTTGTTTTAAAAAAAGCTTAGCCAAACACCCCCTTAATATGGTATGATAATGCTTTTGAAAAATAGATGTCATTTAATATTCATTTCTCAAAGTGAACATAAAATGGTTTTAACTCTAAAGAAATCAAATTATTCGCCCTCCTCCGCTTTGCGCGGGTATACGGCTAGTATTACACTATACATATTCTACAAAATAATTCTAAAATGGAAAAATCTAAAAATTCTTTTTTTAAATATTATTTTCGGAACTTGAATTAACTAAAAAAAAATAAAAAAAAAAATCCCGTTTTTTTTAAAATACGTGAAATATTCTAATAGAATACTACACCGTACATAGTGTAAAAATAATTTTAAAATGCAACATAAATGGAACTTCGGAACTTGAATTAACTAAAAATAAATAAAAAAAATGTGTCTCACGCTCTCACAAAATATAGGTGGTCGCAAATGAACCTAACTATATATATATATATATATATATATATATATATATATATATATATATATATATATATATATATATATATATATATATATATATATATATGTTCAAATGTTTTTACTATCTATTGTATGATATATATATATATATATATATATATATATATATATATATATATATATATATATATATATATATATATTAGGTTCAAATGTTTTAACTATCTATTGTGTGCTTGTAGGATTGATTCTGGACCAATCATGTTAGTAATTTTAAGAAAGTAATTAATGTATATTAAATGTTGAAGTTCTAATTAATGTTTATTATATCTTTAATATCTAATATGCATTAATTACTTTCTTAAAATAACTAAAATAATTGGTCCAGAATCAATCCTACATACACACAATAGATAGTTAGAACAATATAACTTAACCTTATATATATATATATATATATATATATATATATATATATATATATATATATATATATATATATTTAGGTTCAGGTTCATTTGAGACCATTCTAATTTTGTGAGACCGTGAGATCAAATCTAAAAATAATTTTAAAATGCAAAATAAATGGAAAAATCCAAAAGTTCTTTTTTTAAATATTATTTTCGGAACTTGAATTAACTAAAAAAATATTAAAAAAAATTCCGTTTTTTTTTTTTTGAAAAATAAGTGAAATATTCTAATAGAATATGACACTAACATATTCTAAAAAATAATTTTAAAATGCAGAATAAATGGAAAAATCTAAAAATTCTTTTTTTAAATATTATTTTCGGAACTTGAATTAACTAAAAAAATTAACAAAATAAAAATAAATTCCATTTTTTTTGAAAAATACGTGAAATATTCTAATAGAATGTTACACTGACATATTCTAAAAAATAATTTAAAAATGCAAAATAAATGGAAAAATCCAAAAATTTCTTTTTTTAAATATTATTTTCGAAACTTGAATTAACTAAAAAAATAAAAATAAAATAAAAAAAATGTGTCTTACGGTCTGACAAAATTAAATCGTTTCAAATGAACCTCTATATATATATATATATATATATATATATATATATATATATATATATATATATATATATATATATATATATATATATATATATATATATATATATATATATATATAATCGTTGAGGTCGGGATGGTGTTCTCACGTCCATCACGGTGCCAAGTCACAATCCCCGCGCCCACAATGAGTGTACATCGTTCGGTTGTAATCCTGATTGGATTTTGTGTTTTATCATATTGCATAACCTATTAAAGATTCGAAAGAATTATGGAAAATGAAGGAAACTTTTTGCTTTTTGCAAATCATTTTTTTTTTCACTTTGAAGTGAACCGTCTTATAAAGCTTTCAGAATAACAAAAATATTTGGTTTAGTTTATACTTTATATATATAAAGGATAAAATTATAAAACCATTTATCATTTTCGTTCTTTTTCTCCTACTTAAAAAACATTAAAAATAAAAAAACTATTAATATCTTTCCCTTGGTCTAACTTGAATGATGGTTTATTTTCTTAGATAAACCAGAGAATAATGCAATAGACAAATCATTTCATCAATGGATAAAATCATGACTCGCTTTATCTTATTATGATAGACCCACTAAGAACCATCAACAAGATCGACATAATTTTAGTAATGGACTATATTTGGTTTATGGGGATAATATTAATCAGAAACAATACACGGGCAAATATTAAATTTCTAAATGTTTCCACCGACCATAGTGGGATACAATGTCTATGTCAATGTACCTGTTTGTGTGTTGAGGTGAAATGCATATTATGGGTTTCTTTTATAATTTTAAGTCATCAAGAATTTAAGATACTCCGCCAAGGTTATGTGTCCTGTAAGATCAGAAGTGCGATAAGGACATAACGTTTTTGATTTCGAAATATTTGATTAATTTATTAAAAAAATTAGTAGATAGTTAAAAAAATAGTTGTTAGCAGATAAAAATGATTTTTTTTTTTTGTTAAAAACTAAGTGATAAACTATTTGGAAATTGTAAAATGACATAAACTATAAAGATATATTTATAATAATGATTCAATATTATAAAACAAATATACAATATATTTCATTGAATTTAACTAAGCACAAAATAAAATATCAGATATTTATGTTTAAACGAAAATTTTAAATTTCATGCGGTATTATCATGAATTTCTCGAATATCGTAAAGAAACACTCTCATATATTATTATTATCATATGACTATATATTCATTCTTAATAAAAACATCCCTTACATGCCACATGTCCTCCTTATACACAACCAAGATGTCACGTGTCATTCTCTCCACCTATTTACTAGTTTCTTTCCCACCCATTCAATTATTCGATTTTTTATTTCAATTAATAATATACAAAAATAACAGATCTGATTCCCTACAATTTAGCAGCCTATTTTTGATCGGTTTCAGTTTACTCATCTCTATCTATATTCCTGCATTCCCGCATTGAAATTGAGTTGAAACTGAACATCAATTTAAATAAATTTAGATATCGAACATGCTTAAATTAATCAATTTTTTCAATTAATTATCTTTTTCCATATATATATATATATATATATATATATATATATATATATATATATATATATATATATATATATGTGTGTGTGTGTGTGTGTGTGTGTGTGTGTTTTGAATAATTGGAGATCAAATCGATTCTAAATTATATTTTAATAAACTTAAATTTTTCACTTATAAATATCATACACCTAAAATACTTTCCAACCTTTGTTGTGTATCTCATATCTAAAGCATCTAAACCCTAAAAGAGTTTGCGTTGCAGGTAAGGCATCCCGACTTTTTTATGTGCAAATCTGATAAATCTTTTATTG
Organism: Lactuca saligna; assembly: GCF_052625555.1. Taxonomy (NCBI): domain Eukaryota; kingdom Viridiplantae; phylum Streptophyta; class Magnoliopsida; order Asterales; family Asteraceae; genus Lactuca; species Lactuca saligna. Next base: position 300,774,156 of record NC_136421.1, read on the forward strand.
TTATTTTGATTGTTTATGTTTATCTTAATATATTCTTCTCCTTCTATTCCTTTCTTTTCTGTTAATATTGTTATTTTACACAATATGTTAAAAACTATTGAGTTTCTTCGGTAAAAACTATTTATTATATTTACAATTTTGCAAAAAAGTAAAGTATATTGTTTATATTTGATATATATTAATAAAAATTAATGCATCCTACTTTTGCATATGCATACGTTCTTATTAAAATAATTAAAAAAAAACCTCATGCCTTTATGTTTTTATTTCTTAATCTTTCAGTGTCTTCACAATTTTGCAGATAAATAAAGTTGCCTTTTTACTTTTCTTGGTTATAAACTATTGATTATCTTCAGAATTTTGCAGAAAAATAAAGTTGTCCGGTTTATTTTACTAAAATAACGATTATGCCCTTTTATGCAGGAAAAACAACTGATATTGTGTCTTTTTACTATAGATGGACAGATATGCCATCTTATTATATTTGATATATACTAATTAAAAATATTTGAACCTAATAGGGCAACCTACTTTTGCATATGCATACGTTTAACAAAAAAATTCATGCTCTTTTTTGTTTTTATTTCTTAATCTTTCGGTGTCTTACAAAAACACTTTTTGTAATTAACTTTTTGTTTTTGTACTTTTTTTGCAGATAAATGTAGGGAAATTTAGGGTTTGTGGTGGAGATCTGGATATCAACTTGGATCGTGATATCACTTTCGAAACTAAATTTCTATCATATGTCTGGGTTACAAGAAATTCAGCCTAGGATAATCCAAGTGGACACTTACGATTCTAGGCACAGAAATCGTAAGCCAATATGCTAGAGGATTATGTGAAAGTATGATGAAAAACTAGAGCTTAAGATTGTAACCCTCGTTTGAAGAGGAAGAACTGTTTATATATTAAACGAGATTATGGTTTCATTAGGGATGGGTCATCATTAGTTGCTTTGGAAGCAAGTAATGATAGTCCGGATTTAATGAGGATTTAGGGTTACCAAAACTAACGAGTTTCATTGGTTTTACCATAATCACCCTCAAGAAATTGAATATAATAATTTATATTTTTCCTAAAGATATTTATACTTATAGTTTAACATATAAATTTAAACAAATTTTAGTTGCTAACTTGTATTTTATTTGTATATTTTGCATACAGTGGTTTATACAATTGAATTTCAAAAAAGAGGTTTGCCTCATAGTCATATATGTTTGTTTATGCATGCTGACTGCAAGCTTCCTACAATTGAATATATTGATCCCATTATTTCTACTGAGATCCCAAATATCGATAATGATCCAAAATTGTATTCACTTATCAAGGAGTTCATGATTCATTGTCCGTGTGGAGCTGAAAATTTAAATTGCCCATGCATGGTTGACTGAAAGTGTTCTAAAAACTTTCCAAAGCAATTTTGTAATCATACTTCAGTTGATTCAAATGGTTTTCCCTTATATAAGAGAAGAAATGATGGGCATTTTGTTGAAAAATATGGTGTTCAGTCAGATAACAGAAATGTTGTTCCAAACAACAAATATCTGTTGAAAAAATATCAAGCACACATTTAATGTTGAATGGTGCAATCAAGGATTTTCCGTAAAATATTTGTTTAAATATATAAACAAGGATCCTGATAGAGCTACCGTTTCTATGGTGCGAACCAATAATGATTCTGATAACAACGATGATGTGGATGAAATTAAAGAATACTATGATTGTAGATATATTTCTTCATGTGAAGCATCATGGCAGATTTTTAAATACGATGTTCATTATAGGCATCCTGCTGTGATTAGACTGCACTTTCATCTTCCTAGTCAACAACAAGTTGCATATGAGGCAAATGATGACATTGTAGATGTTCTTGATCGCCCTTCAATTGCTTCTTTAATGTTCACATCTTGGATGAAGTGTAATGAAATCAATAAAGAAGCACGAAAACTTACATATGTTGAATTTCCTATAAAGTTTGTTTGGAAACGTAAAGATCTGATTTGGAAGCCAATGGAAGTTGGATATGTGATTGGTAGAATTCACTCGGTTTCACCTAAATTTGGAGAAGCATATTTCTTAAGAATTCTTTTAAATAAAGTGAAAGGTCCTGAACCATTCAAAGAAATTCGCACAGTCAATGGTGAGCTATGTTCTTCTTTTAAAGATGTGTGTTATAATATTTTCCTTTTAGATGATGACAAATAATTTATCATGGCAATTAAGGAAGCAAGTCTTTCTGGATTTGGTTTTTTATCTACGATTCTTATTTGCTACGATGCTATTGTCCAACAGTTTATGTAAACTAAGAATTGTTTGGCAAAGCACCTAGGAATACCTGTCAGATGGAATTCTTTACAATCAACAACAGAGATTAAAGTCTCCACGTAATCTAAAATTTTCTCATTATTATTAAAAGAGTATCATATAAATATTTAGTATAAATTCAATTATATTTTACGTTTTAATCAATTTGTTTTTTATACGTTCTAATTAAAATATTATTTTACGTATAGGTTTATCACTAAATGAAGATCAACTTAAAACTTGACTTTGTTTGAGATAGAACAAATTTTACTCCGTAACAATTACAGTCTTAAAAATTATGGTAAGATGCCTTATCCAGATGTTGATTCTATTTCATCTTCAAACAATCGTCTTATTACTGAGGAACTAGATTATGACATACCAAATTTAAAGAACTAATTTGATCGGTTGTTTGTTGCATTAACAAATGAGCAACGGGACATTTTTCTTAATATCATGGATGTAGTTAAACATAATAAGGGAGATGTATTTTTTGTTTATGGTTATGGTGGAAAAGGTAAGACATTTCTTTGGAAGACAAATTCGGCAGCAGTTAGAGCTCAAGGTGAGATTGTTTTAAATATTGCTTCAAGTGGTATAGCTTCATTATTATTGACTGGAGGCAGGACAGCACTCTCGGTTTATAATTCCCATAAATCTTACTGAGGATTCTTTTTGTAGAATAAATCCAAAAGGTGATCTTGCCAGTTTAGTAAGAAAAACCTCATTGATCATTTGGGATGAAGCACCCATGGTACACAAACATGCATTCGAAGCTTTACATCCAACTCTAAAAGATATATTGAAGTGTGTCAATCCTACGAATTCAAATATTCCATTTGGAGGGAAAGTCACTGTTTTTTGAGGTGATTTTAGACAAATTCTACTTGTTGTTCCAGGTGGTAGTAGATAAAATATTGTTAATGCTTCTTTAAGTTCTTATTTATGGCAGCAATGCAAAGTTCATAAATTAACAAAAAAACATAAGGTTAATTGTTGGAAGCGATCCATCGGCTATTGAATAAATAAGGGATTTTGCAACTTGGTTTTTTGGACATAGGAGAAGGTAATCTTGGTGGTCCGAATAACGGTGAAGCGATTATTGATATTCCAGGGGATATTGTTATTACTAATCCATATGATCCTATAGGTTCATTAATCAATTTTGTATATCCTTATATACTGGAAAACTTCAACATTGCTGATTATTTTCAAGAAAGAGCAATCCTAGCTCCCAAGAATGAAGTTGTCCTAGAAATAAACGATCGTTTGTTGTCATTGTTTCCAGGAGAACAAAAAGAATACTTAAGTTCAAATAGCCTATGCCGATCCAAGTTTGTTCATGATGAATTTAATGCAAATTTATAGTCACCTGATGTTTTAAATAGTCTTAAAGTCTCAGGTCTGTCAAACCATAAGCTCATTTTAAAGTCAGTGTTCCAGTTATGTTATTGAAAAACATTGATCAGAAAAATAGCTTATGTAATGGGACTAGATTACAAGTTAAATCTTTGGGAAAACGTGTTATTGGGGCAGTTATCTTATCTGGAAGTAATATTGGAAACCGGACTTTTATTCCAAGAATGTATTTAACTCCTTCAAAAGACAAGATCCCGTTCAAATTTCAAAGAAAAAAATTTCCATTGGATGTGTGTTTTGCAATGACAATTAATAAGAGTCAATGACAGTCTTTATCGAATGTTGGTTTGTTTCTCAAGAAGCTTGTTTTCACACATGGTCAATTGTATGTTGTTTTATCCAGAGTTCAAAGTAAAGAATGATTAAAATTATTGATTTCAGATAACGATGGTAGACTAACAAATTTGTGTATAAAGAAGTTTTTAGAAATTTGTATAAAAAAAGGTTTAGATCATTTTTGGTCACTTAACTTTGGTTTTGTGCTCATTTGGTCACTTAACTCTTTTTAAGTTTTAAAAGATCATCAAACTTTTATCTTTGTGCTCATTTAGTTACTTAACTTTTGTTTTGGTCACATTTAGTCACCTAACTTTTAAAATTGTGCTCATTTAGTCACTAAACTTTTAAATTTTTTAAAAGTTTGGTGACTAAATGAGCAAAATTTTAAAAGTTAGGTGACCAAATGAGCACAAATCTAAAAGTTAAGTGACTAAATATGACCAAACCAAAAGTTAAGTGACTAAATGAGCACAAAGTCAAAAGTTTGATGACCTTTTAAAACTTAAAAATAGTTAAGTAACCAAATAAGCACAAAACCAAAAGTTAAGTGATCAAAAATGATCTAAACCCTAAAAAAAAAAAAAAAAAAAAAAAAAAAAAAAAAAAAAACTTTGTACAATTTTAATATTTATATAAATTTTAGTATTTGTTTTAGTTAAATTTAAATTTCATTTTATAAAATTATAATTTTTTTTGCATATTTACAACTACAAATTGCCAATTACATATTCAAACCATTATCTGTTCGTAATTTCAACCAATAGTTATGTTGTCGTATTACTACAAAACATATGCACTTTTTAATTACTAAAGATTTTATTATCAATTTTCAATAAATAAGTTACAATTTAATTAAAAAAAGTTTTAAATTTCCCACTCATGGCGTCCACGGTTTATAACCTAGTTAAAGATAATAATAATATGTGGATGTGTGATTGTTAAATAAGTGTCGCAGTATTGTATTTAACTTAATAAACTAGCAACTTAAATGAAACATCTTTTATAAGCATATGATGTAAACATACGATTAAAAGAAATTACTAGCTTAAGTAAAATTATTAAAAGAACTATGTTATTCTTCTTTAGCCTGAATCATTATTTAATCTTTATACATGATTTGATTTAACTAAAAATTGAAATCTCAAAACATAAGCCCAACAACATTTAATCATATTCCTATCACAACTTTCGTATTAGAATGATGTTTTTAGCATGTGATCACCATGGTAGTGATGCATGTGCGTTATAGACTTCAATGAGTGATGTTAAGAGTTCGACTCTTACCTGAATGTGTTTGTGGGATTTTCTCTGAAGTAGCGATTAAGAGGAAAGGCCGAGGTGTTTGGGCTTGCCAGATATTGGATCCACATTATCCACATTTAAACTTGGTTACATATTAAAAACTAGTTGGGAAACCCATATATTATACGGGTTCATTAAAACAAAATGTTAACTACAAATAATTAAACGTAAAATTTGAAATAAGTAAAACTTATGAGAAAAAAAAAACATGCAAAAAAATTAATTAAATTTATGTGTTTAGTTGTCAGACCCATATAATAAACATGTTAGTTATAACAATATGTTAAATACGGAAGTTTAAACTGTAATTTATTTAAAATTGAAATTGAAGTTTGAAATTTAAAATTTGAAATTAATATAATTATTATGGTATCTTTTATTTATAGAAAGTAAATTAATGATATATTGAAAAATAAAAAATAGAATAAATAACAAATGGAAAATAAATATCTCAAAATTATGACAAAATGACATGTGGCATAATGCATTAGAGAATGATATGTGATAAAATTATTTTCATTAGGAAGGATTTCAAATTAAATAATGTATTCAAATTTTTAATAATAAAAACTGTATTTTAATATTATATCATTTCATTAAACACATCAATGATAAAATAATTAGTTATTTTTGTAATTAATAAAAAATATATTATGATAATTAAAATAAAAATAAAAATTATATGTTCGTTGAAATTAGGGGTGAGCAAAAACCGAACCGACTAAAGAAAAACCGACAAAACCGCAATAAACCGCAACCGAAAAACCGAAACCGATGCAAAAACCACTGGTGCGGATTTAATTTTTGCAAAAACCGAAGGTCAACGGTGCGGTGCGGTTTCTATCCTAAAAACCGGTCCACCAAAACCGAACCGCACCGCAAGCGTGTATATTAATAAATCAATCAATGTATATTATATACATGTTATTTAAAATAGTTATAAACGATAATATATTTATTATATGTTTATTTTGTGTTTGTATAAGACTATATTGGGTGCAAAAGAAATTTTCTATTGTTAGCCAAACGTACTAATCGATTACATGTAATAAGCTTGTAACAAATTAAGTCAAAATCAACCAACATTCAATCATTAATTAGTTTGTGAGAGTGGTCACAAGTTGTATTTTAAGCGACTTACAATTTTTGATTATGTTTTGTTTTGAGCTGAAAATGAATGTATTAAAAAATCACCACAATACAAGCTTATATGCACATGGTTTTCAGTTCTTACAGTTTTAAAAAACCGCACCAAAAAAGATAAAAAAAACTACACCAAATTCTTAACACGGTTTAAAAACCGAAACCGCACCGATACAAACCGAAACCGCATTTAAAAACCGAAAAACCGAACCATTGCAAAACCGCACCTAACGGTTTTAAGAATGCAAAAATCGCACCATGTGGTTTGCGGTTCGGTTTGATCTGAAAACCGCACCAAACCGCACCAAACCGCACCATGCTCACCCCTAGTTGAAATGTTAACCTTTTAAAACGTTAACTTTTTTAAAAGTTAAACTTATGATCTATTTTTTTTATTTGCCGAACATGTATCTTAAACATAATCTTAAGAACACTAAGAACATTTGTAACACTTGGATTTATTTATGCTTTTGTCTCAATATTATAAGTTTATAATTAGTTCAATAGGACTATTTATGTAAACTTTTATCGTGAAAATGATTTTTAGAATAATGAACCGTCACTTTTATATAAATTTAGTTATTTTTTTCTATTTTATATATTATTTACCATTAAATTTATTTATTGTTCAAAAAAATATCATTTTGACCGGCTATTTCATCTTTTCTAGTCTTCATCAATTGATCAGTTATATTCTTTTACCAACAAGATTCAAAAGAAAAAAAAATCATTTTATCTGTTCGGTTTTTAAATACATTGCAAAGTGCACAGTCTCTTCATTCTCTCGGGTGAAAAGTGAAAACACTCCCACGGCCTCCTTTTACTATCGCCAGCATCCCTCCCTTCGTTGTTAACATCTTCACCGCCCCTTGCTCATGCTACTTTGTGAAAACAACCCTACCCCTACATCCCTCTCTCATTCCTTTTTTCTTGAATCGTGTTCCACCCATAACTCACTCCCACCACCATCGTTCACCTTTTACCATCACCATCCAATTTCAGCAAATAAATAAATAAAACACAACATTCCATTGCCACCACAACCACCCATCTCCAACACCAACAAACTAATAATCGGCTTCAACCTATAGCAAAACCGATTCAAACCTCTGATCAATTGAAACTCAAATTCAAACCTTCAATCACATCAATCTCATGTTCCAACAATAAAATTGCGTCGTTGAGCGAAGGTGATTACTAGTGGCATATATTTAAGAAGAAAAATGTAAGAGAGTGATGTAGGGGTATGATGGTTTTCATGAAGTAACAGAAGCTAGAGAGGAGCAGAGAAAGCAGCAGCATAAGCTATGTCGATGATAGTAGAATGAGGGGTAAGGGAGTTTTCACATTTGAGAATGAAGAGATTATGTGTGTTGTAGTGTTTTTAAAAATAAACATTTAAATTTGAATTTTCTTTTTTCTTTGAAATTGTGTTGGCTGGATAAGATGGCCACAAAAAAATGATGATGGTTGGGAAATATGAAATTAACCAAACGTTTAAAAAAATAGTTTAATGGTAAATCGTGTTCAAAATTTTGAGTTTAATAGTGTTTCTTGAGCACATGTATGAGTTTAATGATGTTATTTAAACATATAAACCAATTAAAAATGTGATAACGAGTCAAAATGATATTTTTTTAATAAAATAGGTGAGTTTAATGGTAATTTTGTGTGTGTATATATATATATATATATATATATATATATATATATATATATATATATATATATATATATATATATATATATATATATATATATATATATACTAGCCGTTACCCGCGCACAGCGGCGGAGACAAATAGCTTCTTTCAACGATATTTTTTTAAAGAAAAATGTTATGTTCCAAAAGAAAGTTCATGTCGTGGGTGAGAGGAAGGGCGGTAGTCGTGATAGTGGTTGATTGAAGGCGAAAGGAGGCAGAGCGGCTGTGGTGGTGGTGGTTATACTGTCTTGGTTACTGGTTAGGGTTCTTCGAGAGAGTGTGCGTATATTTCTTACTTTGAAGGGATTACGAAGATAGATATTATGAGATTGTTTGTTACCAATGTGAGAGAAGAGATCCTCTATAAATTGTTGACATTGACCGCTTCAAATGGTTGAAGTGTTGAGATTGACGGGTTCAATTTGCAAATGAATTCTTCTATTAATTTGATACGAGATTTTTAAGGGATAAAGGATATGGTTAAAGTTTTAATATTATTATATTATAAATGGGTTGTACTTCAAGCTTAATAGTTTGGACGTCTTAAAAAAATAATATTATTATATTCAATCTATTTATAGAAATAGTTAGATTTCTTTTATAAGTAGTAAAGATAAAGATATATATATAAGTTTTCACCATACAAAAATATTTTCCTTATTTTTATATTTTTATAGTATGGAACAACTTGAAGTCTTGAACACACAAATATTAAATTAATGATAAACATTTTCTTGTTGGAAATTGGAATATTGCACATCTTACGCTTAATGCCCTTCTTCGACGTGGTTTTAATTATGATATATATTTTAATCAAGCTTTTCTTGTATATATATATCACGCATGTTACGCTTAATGCTCCTTTGACATAATTTTAATCATGATATACCAAAGGTGTCAACCCTGAACTAATGGTAGATGTCAACCCCTAAAGTAATCGTAATCTTGTTTATATTTGTATCATACAAATATAAATATTTCGAAGATATGCCTCTTGTTATAATTTGTATCACCCCTTTTGAAATCCAACTCTAAATGGTAGTGGGGTTGAAACTTTAGTTTATAACTTTTGGGTTTATTGGATAAAGATAAAGTTACCTTTCAAAAAGAAATATCAAAATTTGTTCGAGGGTTTATTTAGCAAAATATGGTTCATTAACTATTTATGATATGGTGCGAAATTTGGGGGCGTTCGTATCGTTTTCGCGTGAGTCACGATGGCGACTCCACCACCACATTCGCCGGAGTCAATATCTATAAATTCATTAGACCGTCTCAACTTTGGCGATTTGCATACGATTTATTGTGATTGTGGAGCAGAAAATGCAGAGCAGAAAATGGAAGTCGCCCGGTTCAAAGAAGAAATGGGTCGAGATTTGGTGTTAAGCAGGGTTCAGTCACTCGCATTGCATCGTCGGATTGAGCGCACGGAGAAAAAGGTGACTTCGTTGACTGTATTGGTGATTGGACTTGTGATTGTGACTTTCGGTTTTATGGTGGAGAAGTTTCTTCGTATCGTAAACCCCTGATTTGTTGGTGTTTATGTTGGTGGTTCGTAGTGTTTGTGTTGATTAGGTATGGATGTGTCTTCTTTTGGTAGTATAATGTTGTGTATTAGGGTTTATGTGTTTGTTTTGGCGAAGGTGATTGAAGACCTATCTAAGCACAGGCAATTTTGTATAAAGTAAACTTTGTAACCGGGTTTATTTAATGGAAAAATAGTAGTTAATGGAAATTACAGTTAATTAGTGTGAAAGAGGGTAATTTCGTCCTTTCACAATTTACCCTTACATATACTCATGTTTCAGACACATATGTGGGCTTAATAAGCTTTCTTTTGCTCTCATATCCTTCTTACCGTTCAAGTGACCTAACTGAAATGAAGGGTTCGATGAAATCAGTTCAATGCTCGTGTGGATGTGAAGCAATATTACGAACGTCAACTACTAAATACAACCTTGGCCGACTCTTTTATGCTTGCCCCAAAAAGGTAAATGTAAATTGCATGTTAATTGTTGACCTAGATTTTGATAACTTGTTTATGGGTTTGGTAACTTAATCTAGAACAAATAATAACTTCCATTGTAGGGGCCTCGTGATGGCTTCATATGTTGGGCAGATGAAGTGGAGAGTACTAACACGACTGCTGACACAACTTTGGTTACAAATTTGGTTCTGGCAAATAAGAAGCTTCAATCTGATGTTAGAAAGATGAAGTTATGATTATTTCTAAGTTGGGCTGTTTTTTAATTTTTTTTGTGGTATTAGTCTACAAGTTGTAATGGGAATGTAAAGGTTTTGTAATCGCTTTCGTATTAAATATGGTTTCTTTTCCTATTAAGATGAAGTTATGGTTATTTCTAATAATGTTTCCTTTCATGTTTACCAATGTATTTGTAATGGATTTGTAATCCCTTTCCTATTAAATAAATGAAAGTGCCTTGCTATTATGTGTCATGGTTTTGTTTGTGTTACTAATGTACATAAAAAAAACATTCAACAAACGCATACCATAATAATACTATTACGAAACAAAGTTAAATAACACATCAAACAACCAACCTAGTCTTAACACAATACCAAATAACAGTTATGTCTATTCAATATTCATTGGATTATCACCAGAATTTCCTTCTCCATTTTTCCCTTCAACCCTTTTTGCCAATTTTTTCTTTATAATCCTCTCTGATTGCTTCCGTTTACATGCAACTGTTTTTTTTGAACCACTTCCTTCCTCTTCATTACCACCTTGAGATTGCTTCTGTTTACGTCCAACGGTTGTTTTTGAACCACTTCATTCCTCTTCATTACCACCTTTAGTAGTTGATCTCTTTCTCTTCACCTTGAGTTTTTTGGGCTTCTCAACTTTAGGACATGTAGCCTTGTTGTGACCAACTTGTTTACACACACTACATAGAATTTTCTTCCCAACCTTTGACACGGTGTGTCTAGTACTCTTTTCTCCTAGGTCCTTCCTTCTATTGACTTTAGGCCTGTCTGGCATTTTCCTTTTCAAAGGTGGCAGTGGTGGTATAAAATTGGTACTTTGCCACATATTACTGCCATTCATCCCTCTCAATGGATACTTGTAAGCATTTCTATAAAAAGCTCCAAAGAACATGGGATCCACATAACTTCTGACATCTCTATTTAGGTAACTAATAGTTGCAACTGAGTGCACACACCCATACCCATTTAGTTGCCAAACTCTACAAGAGCATGTCTTCTTGTCTAAGTCAACGACATAAGACTGCTAAGTTTTTTGTCTCAAATTGGTTCAACCCAGTTGGTAAAACCTGCCAATATCTAATAACATTGTCTAAAAGTTAGTGTAAGTTTAGTATTATCTATGATGTTAACAAACACAAACTAAGTTTACCTTTGAGCTTTTTTCAATTGATTCAACAAGGATCTAATTGATGGACATGGTTCAAAATCTGGCCATGAACTGCCTTTCATGCTCAAATGAAACTGCATTTCCATAACATACAATCTAATCTCTTCAAGCATTGTGATGATTGGTTTCTTCCTTGCATCTCTTATAACATTGTTAAAGCTCTCCGACAACCCATTCTCTACAGCATCACACATCTTGCCCTCCTCAAAAAAAGCTCTACACCATGATCGTGGGTTCTTTTCTGTTAGATACTCAAAGGTTGAAGGATTGAGAAGTTGTATTTCCTTCATTGCTGCATTGTGTAAAGGCTCAGTAGATGCCTTGCATGCCTTCCAAAACATCTTCTCATACATTACTTCGGGAATCTTTTCCTAAAGTTGGCAACAACATGCCTTGCACACTGTTTGTGTTCAACAGTACGCAAAATCTCCTTCACAGCTTCCAATAGTCCCTTCACATTAACAATTTAAATTGTAAAATAGTATAGGCAACTTTCATTAATAAATAAAATACAACTAAGAAACATACCTTATGCTGATCTGACATCAATGCAATTCCAAACCCATTGTCCATTCCTAAGTCATCTTTTAAATTTTCCAAAAACCATTTCCAATTCTCTTTGTTTTCAACACACACAACTGCCCATGCAATCGGAAATATATGATTATTAGCATCCCTTCCAACAACAATTATTAACTCTCCAGTACATAGCCCCATAAGGAAACAACCATCCAGGTTAATTACTCTTCTACAACTGCCCCTCCACCCTTGCTTTAGTCCCTCAAAACATACATAAAACTTACTAAAATAATTTTTCTCATCAGGCATAGTAGTGACATCAATTTTCACAGTTGATTCTGGGTTTGATCTTCTTATCTTCTCACCATATGACCAAAGCTTTGAATAGTGCTCAACCAATGTGCCTTCAATTAGCTCAATCAGGGCCGGCTCTATGCTTTACAAAACCAAGCAAGGGCTTAGGGCCCCCAATTCTAAAGGGCCTCCAATTTTAAAACTTATTATGTTAATTATATCTGTATATATACATATTTCCTGGGTTGCAAAGACAAGTTGTAGCTTGACCTAGTGATAAAAGTGGTGGTTTAGCAAACCAAGGGTCTTAGGTTTGAATCTATTTGCTTTCCTAAAGGGCCTCAATTTTTTTTGTTTTCTTAGAGCCTCTAAAATGGTTGAGCCACCCCTGAGCTCAATAGCATGCTTTTTTGCTCTCCTACATTGACCCATACTTGCATCTATACAAAAAGCCTGTTTCACCTCTTCCCTAAGCATCCTAACACTCATTTTTTGTTTTTGTAAGGACTTAGTTGTAAAATGGCCACCAATCCAAGCATAGCTAACAATTGATCCAAGTTTATAATTTCTAGCACAATTATGTTCATCTATAAGGGACTTAATCTGGAAAGAGTTTTCTTCACTCATCCATGAACCCCATAGCCTAAACTTACACTGCCCAGACAACATTTAACTAATAGTCTTCTACTGTCATTTTTTTTGTAGCACAACTGATACCCATTAGCAACAGCATAATTACATAACATAAGCTTTAACTGTTTTGGACTATGAAATCGCATTCCTAACATAGGTTTTTGTTTTTTCCAATGCACATTTTCATTGTATGTAGTAACATGTTCAATATTTACCTCATTTTCTTCCATTTGAAGATATGAATCCTCATGAGGTGGACTATTTGGAGTTGACTGGACTTTTGGGCATAACTTGCTCAAAAACTCATCGTTAATGGTCTTATTCATTGGATTGCCATCTACGTGTTCAAGGTCATCGTGTACATTACCTTGCAGTTCATCCGAGCCATTTTGCATAAATCCATCATAATGATTGTCTCCCACAACGCTCTCATCAACTTGCTCATCAATAATCCACTGTTGGACATTCACACCTAGATGATACATCTATACATCCACGACACAACTAGCAGCATACCCAGCTTCGATGAAGTCCTGGTAGTCTGTTTCATTAGCCAAGATCCTCAATCCATCAGGAAAGTCTTTTCCAGGCATGCAATAAAAAACATTTACACACATTTCATTTGCAAATCTTTGTACGAAGTTAACAAACTCGTTCCTGTCCATTCCAGCAAAATCAACATCTTCGAACCTTTGTTCTGCTCCATCTGTATAACTAATTTCGGGGTACCTTGTAGAAAACCCAGCAAACTGAAGATCGATCTTCATATAACCCACCATGAGATTTTGCAGACAATAAATACAACAAAAAAGGGAAGAAGAAAGTGAGGGTTTTTATATAGACAAAATTGCAAAAATGGTCCCTGTGGTATGCAAATTTTTGGGGTTTTAGTCCAAACAGTGACTTTTTTGGACTGGTGGTCCTTTTAAGGTAGTTTGCTTGTGATTTTGGTCCTTCACTAAATTGAAAAGACTAAAATACCCTTCTGATATATTTTATATGTTTATTTCTATTTAATTTAAGGTTTTATTAATAAAAAATATGGGACCCACCTCTCTCTCTTTCTCTCTCCAAACACACACAACCCCTAAAATACCGTTGGATTCATGCTTTGCCTTCTCCACTGCTATGCCATCGATCATTGGAACCAAAATGCTATTTCTTCACCTGCTTCCCCTTCTTTTTGTATTCGGTCTTCAGAACCTCACCACCACTAACATCCCTCCACAACCTCCACCGTTGCACCGTCCTGATGTGGGTAGGGAACTCATCAACTCTGTAACAGGAACAACAACGGAGCACCATCCTCCTACGTATTTCTCCTTTGACGTGGCTCATCAATCTATAAGAATAGGAGATGTTTCTGAAGTAGCTTCTTTTCCAATCTACACGGTGGAACCCGATAATAACTCCATTGATATTGAATCTGTACAGGATTGTGACTGGATGAACAAGAAATCAGATACAAGACCTACATCACATAAAAAGAAAAAACCTCTGTGAAAACCTAGAAGATGAAAACTCGGAATGATCGAGAAATCTGAAACCGATTCCAAACTCAACTTTTTAAACGGGATGATTTGGAGACAATCTACACACATATAATGGAAAACATGTTAAGAACTTAGGAAATCTGATTTCAATTGAAAAATTCCACCGGAGCAATTGTGCCTTTGCTCTACGTACCGCCGACGGTGGCGTGTGGTAATTGTTCTTGGTCGTTTTGGCTTGATTTCGACAAAAAAACGGGAAGGATAACTTGTGGATCTCAAATTAAAGTAGATGGATCAATGAGGGATCTTGTTAGAGGTTGAAAACAGTCGTGAGATGGGGGAAACTTCCGGTGGGTTTTTCACGAGATTCACTTAGCGATTAGGGGTGTCGACGAGTTGTTTTCGACCGATAGTGGGTGCAGCTAGAAATGATGCTCTCCAGGGGTATTTAGGTTTGTCTGTTGTCGAGAAAGAAGGAAGAAGTAGGACTGCAACGGAGGCCAACAACCTCCGATTGCTGCTTTGTTTTTTAAGGGAAAGAGAGAGAGAGAGAGAGAGAGAGAGAGAGAGGTGGGACCTTTTTTATTTTTTTAATTGTTAAAATAAGTAAATAAATATTAAATTTTAAGAATAATGAAAGAAAAATGAAAAATAAATACCCCAAGGGTATTATAGTCATTTCAATTTTCGGAGGGACCATTTTCACATACAAACCACTCCAAAAGGACTACGAAACCAAAAAAATCACTGTTTGGATTAAAACCCCAAAAATTTGCATATCACAGGGACCATTTTTGCAATTTTGTCTTTTATATAATATGTCTTGTAGGGCAAGCTCAGTAAACGAGCAGGTTACATGGCAGCTTAGGTGGATTAATTTCGATAACGTACCTTATATGATGACTAGGATAATGTTAAACGGCTCAACCCTTCCACTTTGAACAAAATGGCTTTAAAAACTATTTTCTAAGTCTTGGTTCCTCTCAAGTGTGAAAAAAAAAAAACAATAAGGACCATTTAAACCATAACTAGAAAGATGATTGGGTCAGAGCGACATTCACCCTATATAAAAATAGACAAGAAAGGAGGGTTGCCAAAGTCCAAAACTCGAAGAGGTTCCTTTCGATACTCTTATGGTATTTTTTGTACTAAAAAAAATTTTATATTTTTTGTACATTTATAAAACTGTCGCCTTTTTAACCATTTTCCCATTATATTTTAATAAACATATTTTATTTGCACAAAATCATACAAAATGTTACAATATTACTTTGGTTACTTGACCCATCCTTCCACAACAACATTTTGCCAAACAAGATCTGTATCGACACCCAAATATTTTAAAATTTTATTGAATCTTTGCACATCCAAAAAGTTTGTTGAAATTCTATCAATTTTTTGTCTAAGTGTAATCCCAAATTTATCAAAGGAACTGAAACACCTTGACATTTCTTCATAACAAAACCTCGTGATGTTTGTACACCACTTGAACAAAAAAATCTCATATTTAACAAATTTAAAGAAAGAAACTATTTACCACTTCTTCTGGACAGTGTGTCTGTATTTTAAAAGTTGAAAGAATGCACATTCTAAAGCACTTAAGATATGGACAAAGATTAAAAAAGATCAGGATATTGCTACCAAAAAGAAAAACTCAAAAGGTCAAAAAAAATGCACAAACCCATAAGATATGATCTCAATGGCATTATGGTAAAATAAGCTGTTACACACAAAGTAATCATCCCAACTCGAACAATATCTAACCAGACTCAAACTATGTCCCAGCCTTTCTACGGCCAACACGAGCCACAAAACCAGCCTTGATTTGAGCAACAGATCTTCCAGAACCACACTATAAAAGATACACATAAAAAATAATTAGGGATTTCAAAGCACACATGTTTATTAATATCTTTTTCAATAAAAAATAAAACAACTAAGATCATTTAGTTCAATAAATAAATTTAAAAATCCAAAAGGGCCTCAGAAATCTTAGGAGTTGTTTCTTCATTGTGAATAATCAGACAATGTAGGCAAAAGTTTTATTCATCACAGGCCATTACTAATATATATTACAACACACTTATATAGCAATCTCTAATTTCCTCTTCATTGTAAATAATCAGAGATTTTTGGAAGAAAAAAAAGCCTCAGAAATCTCTAGTTTTCTCTTCATTGTAAATAATCAGACAATGTAGGCAAAACTTTTATGCATCACAGGCTTTTACTTTACATAATACGTATCGAATGTGTGAGAACGAGAGTGAATAAATGTATATAATCAAAAAGGCCTCAGAAGTAGATGATTTTTTTCTTCATGTTAGATATAATCAGACAATGTAGGCAATAGTTTTATTCATCACAGGCCTTTACTAATAGATCATATAGTATGCATGTCACTATTATGATTGGGTAGACTTTTCAAAATACAAAGCAAGAAAAGCAAAGAGGATAGAATAACAAATAAATCATCGAAAGTACAAAACGCCTCAGAAATCTATAATTTTCTCTTCATTGTATAAACAAATCAGACAATGTAGGCAAATTTTCTATTCATCACAGGCATCCACTGTAGTGTGTGTATGTGTGTGTCAAAAAATGTAGGTGAAATGTTAAAAAAATACCTTTTCACATCTGAGAAAGAAGAGCCGATTCTCCTTTGAAAGAATTGTGTCTGGACTCTTGCAACCATTGCAGATGACATACTCATCTGTAAAACAGAAATTAATCAGCAAATTGACTTATTTTGTTATAATCAATTAATAATTAAAGACATGTAACAAATAGGCTCTCAAGTTTTTGATAACTTACTGACATATCGCCTCAGAATCCCCTCAAAATTTTTTGGAGCAAATCTTCCCTTCACAACCAATCTTTGCTGTCCATCAAGTGATCCACTTGTACCCAATTCTGCCAGCAAGAAGGTCATAACATGCTCTGGCTGCCTATGCATTCTGCAAGAAATGAATGTATGATTCATTATAATGTTAAAAAGATTTTTCTTTTTATAAAAAAATGAAAAATGTGATCATAATTAACTTACGATTTGCAAAGGTCCATAAAATTCACAAAGACAGTCTTTTTTGTTCCTTCACGAAGAACTTGTGGTGGCCTCATGACTGTTCTTCTTCTATCTCCAGCAAGCTCAGGGTTATTCTCACGAAGAATATGGAACACTCTCCCCAAAAGCTGAATCAAAAACAATAAACAAAAATATGAATTAGAATTAAATTTTTGAAAATAAAGTGTAGTAAGAAGAATTACATACCTCTTCATATATGTAGTCACGATCAGTCCCTTCCCATGGAAGTTTTTGTTCTTGTAGAACAATTCCTTCTCCTTCCTCATCTTCTCCAATAGGATCTAGAAAACATACAGAGCAAATGTTCGAGCATTCATTCAAAAAGATAAAACATAATGAAAGATGTTGTCTTGATTAAATAAGCTTCTTACAGTCAACATCTTCCCCTTCATTTTCTTTCTCTTCTTCCAAAGGGATAGTTTCAGCCTAAAACAATTATAAGAATCTTGAATCAGAAATTTGATGAGAACTTATATCCAATATAGTTATAGAGAACCAGGCTAACCTGCTTCTTTTTCTTCTTTTTTAAACCAGTAAATGAGGGTTCAAGACCTTCAGAAACTGCATGTCAAGAATATTCTTGATTATAACTCACTCAAAGATAAAAGATATGATTCGTTTGTGTAGAATGTGTTTGTGTGTTGGTTGCCAAATTAATCACCTGAGAGGCTTTCAGTTTTCTCAGCTAACTGTTCCACAGGACCATCAGCAGGATCATGGATCACGACCTTCTTCTTCTTCTTCTTTTTTGAAGGGTCAAAAGGAGCAAGCTGCATCAAAGTAGCTTTGTCAGTTAAAGCAATCTTTCAAAGAACCATTAAAATGATTGCATGACTAATGTAAATAGAGGCAATAAACGTCAAACGTGTGACTAGAGCAAGAACGAAGAAGGAATCAGGATTTTAACATGAAATATCATGGAGATATCAACGCAAATGCAGTAGCAAATGTAATCGATTGAAATCAAAGAGAACAATGATAAATTTAAAAGATTAGGAAATAGTTACATCAGTTGCCTCCTCCTTCATCTCAATTTGGTTTTCTTCCTCTGCCATTTTGATCAAATCTGAACGATCCTCGATTTAAAACTTTCCTGGTCGAGTGAAACATAAACAAATGTAAACACAATATTGTAAGTAGTAACCAATAACACATGTAAACATTCCAATAGCTACCACACATAAAACCTAATAAGTGTATTTCAACGACCGAGACAAATTAACTATAAAACCCAATGTTAGCCGCAAAGATCGTGATGTCAGTAAAACATCTACTATTTGGAAAATTCGAATCCAATCAAACAAAGTTAACCAAAGAAAGACGATAACACAGCTCGTACAAACAGATGAGATATTACTTCAAGCTCAAAACAGGCATCAACTAATTTCGGACGATAAACCCTACTTTTGACAGACAGTAGATCCCTAAAATTGGTATAATCGATCGAGATTCAACGATAAGAAGATATAATAAACAGCAACCATTAGTATATGGGAAAATTAAGAGGGTGAATAGATTAAGAATACCGTCAAGATCGAAATTCTCTTTGTTCCGGCCGAAGATGATCTGCAATTTTTCGATGAAAGCTGCGTTACTACATTGCGGCTCCGTAAAGGCGTATATATAGTAAGATTATTTAGGGCACCCTGTTTTGAACTTGATTCTTTTTTTCTTTTTTTCCTTTTTTTTTTTTTTTTTTTTTTTATTAATATTTGTATGGTTAAATAATACGAAAATAACTTAGGAAGCTAACAAAGTGTTGGACTTGTTCTCATTTTATCTCTTATTATACCATTGAACTTATTATTCATGCTCATCAAAACCCTCACGGTCGGTTGTTGTAGGTTACTGCTTATGTGGCTATTACATGGTATTATGTGGCATCGACTTGGCTTATTAAATGCAAGTCATATGATATTAAGTTGTTATATGCGTCATTCTAATCAATTATGCCCTAGATTTACATGGTTGCTTCTTCTTCTTCTTCTATCTCTTCCAAACGAAATGCTGAATTTCAACATGAAAATCCTTGTGATTGTAGGTTACCATCTCGCGTATGAACTTTACGAGCTAAAGACAATCTGGGAAAAAAAATAAGATTGTGTCCTAACTCCATGGTAAATCAAATGTTTTTACTTTTTGGATTAATTTTTTCTTTTTTCAATAATGAATGACCAAAATGCAAGTTCTATGAGTGGTTGGAGCCTAAAACACCTAAAAATGAAGCTAGTTCTCGGAAGGACCAAAAAGAACTGTGCGATTTAACCCTCAAAGTTTCTACATTGGAAAACGAGATCAGCATTTGCAAGATGAATATGGAACAATAAATTTTGGTTGTTAGACAAGAGTTTGAAAATTTCAAATGGAAGTTATTTACTCATAAAATTCTGATGATTATGTTGTTTTTGTTGTTTGTGTTTAAGTAGTAGTTAGTGAAGTTGTATTCAAAGACTAAATTTTATTAGAAAATAAAATTTGGCTTAATGTTGTATTTTGTTTGTTGTATCAAGAGTAAGTCTTGTTGATTAATGATAGTTTGATGTTTTGACTGGTATTAAATAAATATTAATATGGTAAATATGTTAGTGGATTGGACATGATGCAGGGGTAAAATGGTACAGATTAAGCATATCAACAATCAATTGTTAATGTCTTGATTACGTTGGTGAACTGAATATGATTCGTGTTAGTGAAATAAATATGATCCACTGGTAAAATGGTCCAGATTAACCACAACAACAGCGTCAAACATTTCTTAATGTACTTTGACTTATTTGAAACGATCCATGGGTAAATAACCAAACACCAAAGCATATAATATAGATAAAAGACAAACTTGTAAGATTCCATTAGCGTGTGCACCATTGCAAAAGTTGTACCCACATTTGTCCTAATATGTCAAAAGATGTGCCATGACTGAAATTTTTCCTAATTACATAATTAAAAGATTAAAATTTGTCTTCCCAAAAATATTAAATCATAAAACCATTCCAACACCATTGGGTGGTGATCAGTGCTTCTTTCTTCAAACCCTTCTTCCTCAACCCTATCTTGGTAATTCTTTTTTGAGTATTTCTGTATCCTCTTCCCAGTTGCAACCGGTTGAGCAAGAACATCATTAATAGGTTGAGCATGATCATCCACTTGAACTAGATCTACTTGAATATCATCCACTTTAATTGGATCCACTTGAACCTCCACTTATATTGGATTCGCTTGAACTGGTTCCACAGTACCTGCTATATAAAGGTGTAGTCAATGAGTTGGATGTTGCAGTATAATTAAATTGTTTTAATAGCATGCCTTTCTCTTTTTTACATTTTATAGTTTTCTTCACTTGTTGGCCTTGAAATGGATGCTACGTCTTCTGGTCTTGTAGGACATGTTGATCTATTGTGGTCCCGTTATCTACAAATAGTGCATCTCATAACTGTACCTGCTTTTGAGATGGTATGCATTGTTTTTTCCCATACTTTCTCTCTCAGATTGATCCCTTTTTCTTTTATGGGTTGGCCTTCCTGGTAACCTTATTTTTTTAGGAGACAATGGTTTCATGTAAGGAACTTCAGGCCACATGGAACTACCATTAAGTGGATTAATGGTATGGTTGTAGCAAGTCAAGAACATGGTTATAGTAAACCATGGTGCAACATAATCCTATGCTCTGTTGAAGTATGAAATGGCTACCACTACATGTACACATGGGATGCCTAATACTTGCCAATATCTACATCCACATGTTTTGTTGGTAAGGTCCACAACGTATCCATCATTTCCAAGCCTACATATTTTTGTATCCCATAAGGTACAACTCCCTAAAATTTGTCCACAAAAAATAACAATTTCTATTAATTTTACATTTTTAATAATAGTATTAGAATATAATTTATAACATACATTTGATGTCTCTTTAACTTTGATATATTTAATCTTATAGATGGGCATATTTTTAGATTACCCAAACTATATCCATCTGGCAACATTTTATACATCTTCTCTATTGCATAAATTTGAATATCTTCCAACATGGTGAGGAGTGGTCTCTTCTTAGCAAGGTCAATAACATGGTTGAAAATTTTTGATATGTCATTATCATAAGCATCACAAGCCAAGTCCACTTCAAAGAATACCCTACATCACAAGCCATATTTGAATCTCTTCCGACATGGTCAGGAGTCCTTAATATTTCTTCTCTATAACTCCATGCTTTACCATAATGTTCTATCAAACTACCCTCTATCTCATTCAAAGCATATTTCATAGCATTTCTACATTGAGTCACACTAACAATCAAGTTAAACTTTATACTTACCTTGGCTTTCATTTTCATTGTGCTCATTTTGGGGTTCTGCAAAAGTTGATTCTTAAAATTCTTTCCAATCCATTTATATGTTACAATGGAACTAATTTTGACAACTCTTGAACAATTATGGTCATCGATTAAGGACTTAATATGAAAAGACCTTTCACTACTCATCCAGGAAGCCCACAATCTAAAAAGGCAATATGGGTTATTATAATTTTAACATCATCTTACTAACAACCTCTGACTATCATTTTTCTCATAATAAAGTTTGTATCCATTATTCGCTACATAGTTAGTCACACAAATTTTCAATTCCAGAGGGTTAGAGAATCTCATACCTAGAATTGGCACCATTTTGTTCCATTTCTTATTCTCATTATGGACAAGGTACACTGTTGTCATCCCCATTTGTAACGTCCGTAGATCCGGGGTAGTCAATTTAGAAGCAATAAGTGTCGAAAATGACTTTTCGGAAAAATATTATTTATAATAAATAGTCTTAACCAAGTTGTATAATATGTTTCAAGGTTTCCGTACATATAAAGAACGTCGAAGTTTTACGGCAAAACCGGCACAACACCGGGAAGCGTAAATAGTAAATTTACGATGAAGCGACTTTTAGCATTAGAAATCTAAAAGAAAGTTGTAGTATATGTTAAACCGAGAACATACAAAAAAAGAACGCCCACATCTGACTTCGTATGAGGAATTTATGATTTTTCTAAGATTCGGGTTAGCAGTGCACGACCCGAAACTCGAATTTTAGTTCGAGCGGTTTTTGGCTTACACGACCTAAATGAGAGTTGAAGATCTCATTAATAGGAACTCAACGGTAAAAAGATAGACGAAAACGGAGTCCGTATGAAGGAGTTACGAATTCTTCGCGGTCATTTAACAGTCTAAACGCCTCCTACTATTAAATTTGAGATCGGTCGAGAATTAGCCGACGGAGTCTAAATTAAAGTTGTAGATCTTGATTTTACCTACGCGTTGAAAAAAAGAACGTCGCAAACGGAGCTCATATGCGAGAGTTATGATTTTTATAATTTTGAAGGCTGATACGCGATAGGGGGTGACGTGGCACCACCAGAATTGGACATGTGGCACCACCAGAAGGCTGCCACATGCCCCAAATCGGCGAGTAGGTCCTCCTACTCGGCGAGTACATCAGGAATTCAACCTATAAATAGAGGTGTCAGGTTCCTCCATTTCCCACACCTTTTCCCCGCTTCTTTCTCTCTCTAAACTCTCTCCAAGCCTCCTTACCCCCCCCCCCAAAGCCTAGGGTAACTCCCTAGCACAAGGCGGAAGCCCTGGAGTGCCCGACGACTCCGAGAAAAGATCCTTTCGACTCGGGAACGCTGCTCCAGCGAAGCCCGGTTTTGCAAAAAACCTGCTGTAAGTGAGCTACGCCTACGCTATTTTTAATATAGCTTCTAATTAATTATAGTAACATTATTAGGACCTTAAAATAATTATTTGGGCTATTATTATGAGTTATATTGAGTGTTATTTAACGCTTATATTATAATTATAATAGCTAGACTATTAATTAGTCGCGGTTAACGTCAGACTAAACCCTAGTCATACTGATACTAGGTTTTGTCAAGGAAAATTGTGTTAAGAGTAACGAAGTGTTGTCCAAGCGCCGAGTCACCATCTTCTTAGGTGTGCATGGTCCCTTTCATCTTACACATAGATATGAAGTATTTTAATATAAATTACGTGCTATGTGTGCATATTGTCTGAATACTTGTTGTCTATGCTGGTGAAAGATTTTTATACATGTTTTAAATGATGTAAACTGTATAAAGTATTTTATATCTACAAAATATGTTGGGTAAAACATGGGTAGATGTATGATGAGGGATAAAAGCTGAAATAGAGGAACATTAGTAGTACAGAACTAATACCCTATAAATGAGCACTGGCAGCTGCGCCACAACCCGTACATGATTTAGATCTACGGTAGCAGTTGCGCTCTAAGGACAGTATCGGCAGCTGCGCCTAATAGGGAGCCTTATGACCATGACAGTAGCGTTTAAAGGTCAATACCAGCAGAAGCACCTCATATAAAATGTCCCAATTATGGCAACTGCGCCTAAGTGACAATATTAGCAGCTGCGCTTGACCAATGTCTCATTGGCAACAATGGACTTCATGTTGTTTCCTTAGGATGATCCCTATGAACGAATGAATGAGCAATAGTTGATTCTGAAGGACTTAGAATAATGGTTTGGTCTAGGTCTTGCAGTTAGTAATAGGGGTGTGTTTGTAGTTAGCTGTTAAATTTTGGTTTACAGTTGTAATAGAGTTTACAGCCGTAAACACCTTACGGTCGTAAACTCCTCACGGTCTTGGGTGTATATATAGTGGGTTGTGTCAGACGATTTTGTTTTGTTGATGCCTTTTGTGTTCACGGTTCCCACCAAGTTGTATCAGACGTTTAAAGCTATAAAACGTATGTAAGCTTGATTCATTACTTCTTTGCTTATTAATTCGTTTTATGTGCTTGTTGTTTGCTTTTGATCTCTGGTAAGATCCGATTTTGGACCTTACAATTGATATCAGAGAGAGACCAGCGTCAAAGGCATTCTACAGTCGTGATTAGTGCTAGTTCGTACTTCTTAGCAAAAAAGGGTTTATTGTTTCATTCGAAATCTGAAGAATCTGTGTTTTCGGTCCGAGCTTACGGCCGTAAACACCGAGTTCACGACCGCAATCCCTTCAAGTTCTTAAACTATGAACCTTAGTTCTTTGACAGTAAACCGGTTTTTGGTGCAAATCTGTTAGTCTTGAAGACCTATTCTAAACCGTGTTGAACCTCGGACCGTAAAATAACCTAATCTCTTGAATTTCTGTTAAAATTTTTGAACTGAAAAATCCTCAAGTTTACGGCCGCAAACAATTTCCGGTAGTAAAGACAATTTGTTTTGGCAGTTAATTATTTTATTTCACTTTTAAATCTTAATTAATTTTTAATTAATTTAAAAAAATATGGAATCTCAAAATCAAAACCACTTTCAAGAGCTTGATGCTGTCATGGGCACCACCACGCGAATTCCTAGGCTCATGTCTGCTGATGGGTTTCCCGAGTGGAAATATAGAATAGAAAAGTACATAAAAATGAAAGATTTCAAGTTGTGGAAATGTGTCATCAAGACTCCAGTCAGAATAACCACTATAGTTGCGGGGCAAGTGGTTGATAAGAAAATTGAAAATTATACAGATGAGGATTTTGAAAGTGTGGAGGACCAGGAAAAGGCTTTGGCCATCTTGACCATGGCCTTGTCACCAGACATTGCTCAAGGGTTCAGAGAGTATACCTCGGCTAAAGCTTTGTGGGAAGCCCTGATCGAGGTGAATGAAGGAAATGAAGATATGCGAGAGAGTCGCTAGGATATGTTGCGACAACGTTTTAATATGTTTAACTATATCCCTAGAGAGACACTTGAATCACAGCTGCAACGGTTCACAACTCTCAATACATAAATGACTGTGGCTGTGATGTGCACGAAAGTACCCACTAATTTTAATATTTATAACCTAACAAACTAAGACTAACTATGCACTTATAGGCAGTGTACCTAGTCAGATTACAGTATAGCTTAGGTAAGTCGGGTGTCGATCACAGGGAACGGTGTTACTAATTAACCTAATTACTAATAAATTAACCTAATTTATTAACAAATTTAATAAGGGGGTTTTATCTGATTTTGCAAGATCAAATGAACTTAATCAAATTAATAAAAAAAAACACACTCTTGCTTAGTTGAATCCACTTCTTCCTTATGGCTAGCTAATGATTATGGGTTATTAAGTTGGGTTTTAGTTATATTAGTAATTTAGTTCTATATTACCAATAAGTAACTAATTCATGTTAAACCATGTATGTTCACACATAATTAAACACAGAACTAATTATGAATGTGAATATGCTATGTAAGATTTGTTGTATAAATGCAATTACGGTCACAATTTACGTTCTCTAGCACAACTAAGATTTATTTAGCCTAATTACTAACTAAGATTGGTCAATCCTAGCTCTAACAATTTAATGTTCACTAAATTATTAGGTAAACAAGTTCATGTAGTTTCATAGTCACTAAGCTACACAGAACATGCAATCTAGCAATTAGATAAGCAAATAATAACATGCTAGGTTATACAAATCAAACACAAACAACTCTTACCAACTCAAATTAATCCATAAACATATAACTATTCATAAGTTCAAAGCTTCATCTAGCTAAGCAAAAGTAGCTAGATTTAGCTGCTCATCATAGTAATTAAACTAGTACAGCTAAAACTAATGAAAAACATGTTTATAATCAACTAAATATAAAACTTTACTTCTTTTGGTGTTGAAATCCCTCTTTCAGGACCTTTCTTCTCTTCTGAAATGTCTCCTGGAACTCCTTTTCTTCTGCCAAAAGTCCCTTTATTCGTAATAATAGGAGAACTTATATAATCCTCAAAAACCTGCGCCACGTCGTGGCCATATGCGCCACGTCGTGGGCTCCAAGTAAAACGTATCCTTCAAGGAAATCCTCCGCGTCGCGATGTTTATCTACTGGAACACCCGTGCCACGTCGTGGGATGCACCGCCACGTCGTGAATTAAGCTCTTATTATGAAATTATTATTTTCTTGTCTTCCAAGCCTCCCATGTTCCCCATTTTGTCACCTCTGGTCCCTCTCTTCGAAAATCCTTTGTATTGACTGAAAATAACAATTTAAACTCATAAATATCACTATTCTGCACATATTATCAATTTATTAATAAAAATGTACTTAAATACTGCCTAAAAATAAGTATAAATATGGCAATATCAAAATACCCCACACTTAAGCTTTGCTTGCCCTCAAGCAAATTTACACTTAATTCTTAATTACTAACACTACACAGAACAATCCAACTCTAGTTCAACCATTATGCCAAGACATCAACGCATGCATTTGTGTCTAAAATTTTCCTAAGTACCCCCCCATACTTTAAATACTCACAATCTTCATAAACACTTGCCCACTTTTTCCGAACAATGCTCATTTTATGCAACCCTCCGAATCCATCCTCAGAAAACCTCATAACCTCAAGGTATTTTTAGTTGAGCAACCTAAGCATACATAATCTAGAATTACAATTTTCCGATACCACTATGGAGCTTTCTTTGAATGCTTCACTTTCTGAACATTTTGATCTTCGATTTCTTTGAATTCAACACCTTATTTGAATTGATTTCTGGTATCTTCAACTTTTTGGATTTCTTCAGAATTTTGATCTTTTGATCTTCACTTTATTTGCTCCAAAATTCTTCAAACTTTTTCGTAATTCTCTCTCTTCTTTTTTTTACATGTACCTCTCTTTTTTCGCTCAAAACCTACATGCTTAAGCAGAGGCGCTCAACCTCAACCTTTATTGGTTAATGATAATAATTTTCCTGGATACATTTCAGGTTTAGGCTGCTAAACATATTGCATCCTTCAAACCGAGCGGGGTTATGTTTTTGTTCCATGATTTCACTAAAATAAGGGAAGCCACAAATGCACTATAACGTATATTGGCTTAACTAAACATTTGAACTTTCATCGGATCATCCCACATAATACTAGCAATTTTCAAAATTTCCTAGCAATTTACTTTTTCTACCCCTACCCCACACTTATGTCATACAATGCCCTCATTGTATGTATAAAAACAAATCAAAATTAAAGAAAAGGAAGAAAAAGGAACAGACTCCCCTGGAAAAGCAGCATGAGCATCTCGAAAAGTGTGGAAAATGCGGAATTGGACTTCCAAAAATAGAAGCTCGGTGTAGAACTGGTTGAATATGTAAATAAACCACGAACAAGACCCGAACTTCAATTGGTCAAAGTGGGCATTTGTGATGAAAAATATGGCAATGATAAACTGGATCACGTCGTGGTATATATCTGGACATGTCGTGATACGGGTGTAAACTACGAACACCAAAATGTTGAACTACGACAAAATGCAAGCGTGCCACGACGTGGCATAAGGAATCCACGTCGTGGAACTGAGCATCAATAGAAAATGACTTATTGGCGTTATTTACTCTAGCAGCTTTGACCAATGGCTAACTGGTGTCCGACACTTCTATGCAAATATATGTCCCAACTAGAACCTCTCTCCTAATATACCTCATACTTATCTTGAATTGTGGACTCGGACTCACAACTCTAAGCTTCCTTGACTAGACAAACACGACTCGAAAGATAACCGGCTATGCTCCTTAGAATTCCAACGCTAATCTGAAAAGTTAGAACAACCCAAAAGAAACAAAAAGTAACATCATAGTTTTAATAAGGTTTTACATTACACACCAAAGTCAAGCTAAAAAAAATAAAATAAAATAAAATAAAATCAATCAGCATCTTGATCTTGTGCTCCACTTGGCCCTGCCTCATCATTTTGTGGACGCCATAACTCCTCCCATGTCGGAAAATAGGGATACTGCGGTGGCATAGCAGGTGGTCGGATCACACCCAAATGTGAATAAATACCCTCGGTAAGCTGGGTATGGTAAATGGCATGACCCCGTAGATTATCCAAATATGTTCCCACCCGACTCTGAAAAGGATCGGTGGGCACTCCCTGCACATACTGCGAAGCAGCATGCTCTCGCTCAACCTCGCCTCTAGCCCTCACATTTCGACGCCTCGGCCTAACGGGTGGTTGCTGTCCCGGCTGCCCCTCCTCTTCCTCGTCATCTATTGGTGGTATCATAAAACGACCCCCGATATTCACCACTGCTCGCATCACGCCCAAGACTTGAATGGTCAAGTCGGTATCCGGGAATCGAGTAAGATTCCTCACAAAGTCATGGGTCAAAATCTGATATGACCTAGCCAGGCGAGTAACCAAATGCCCCCCAGTAATAGGGCTCCCAGGCCTAGAGTTGGCCGCTTTCTTCCCCATAAACCTTGCCAACATATAAGGCAAATCACAGCAAACCCCCGGGGTAATAAGAGTCCATAAATAAAATAGATTATGGATGGGGACCTTGTCACCATGATGCTTGTGATTGATTGAAAACGTGATGAGGCGGTGCAAAAATCGGAGAACAGGATTCCGAATTTGTGACTCACTCGAGTCACGAGTGTTGTATTCATGGTTAGAAATGCCCCGCCAAAACTGCACATCCAAGGTACCCGGAGTAAAATTCCGCACACATCCAAGCAAGAAAGGGATAAAAAACGGAGATTGCGTCTCCACTTCCGTATAGAGCCCCATACGCCAAGCAAATTCTCGAAGGCTACACTCACGATATACACCATCCAAACGAAAAACAAATGCTCTATTGTAGGTGGCATCAAGGGTGCGTTCTTCGAAACATACGGTAGAGAAAAATTCTACCGATAATTCCCGGTACACGGGTTCTTGAATGGTGAATAAATTCCTCCACCCGTGACAAGTAAACGAAAATTGATCTCCAACATAAGTCTTTGACCAATAACGTCCCAGCTCCGCTACCATGCCCACTCCACCTAGCCATCCCCAATCAATAATCGGGGCTATTGCAAACTCCCTATTATATAACCATCCAAGCCGATTCTCGTAGGTTGTTAGCAACGGTCGGGGAATGTTTTGAGGAAACTGGTATAAAGGATGTATGCTTGCGACATCTATCGGGTCTTCTTCACGCGGGACAGCTCGTCGTGGTCCCATTTCAAATAGATTAATTGGCAAGATCTTGCAAGGAAATTAGAAGTAGAAACGAAATTAGCTGTGGGGTTACAATGTTTCCGTTCGTGCGGCAGCCTCACAAGTGGGAATGAGAATTATCAGTCAAAGGGTTTTAAACAATTGGTCCCCCCTGATTTTTAACGGCCACGACGTGGCGGGTGATGCCCACGTCGTGGACCTTAAATTGTTGTTTTCTCAGTCGCGCATTCTCTTTTTCCCACGACGTGGCTGGGCTATGCCCACGTCGTGGAGACTGCCAGATGCAAAAGTCTCAATAATGTTTATCATATTAATTAATTATTTTGCATACCAATCATTATTTAAAGTTCCCTACAGCTAATTTTCTACTAGTTACCGTTTTTTTTTTTTAATAGATGATGCATCGATGTCTTTCCTACTTAAAAAGAAAGAAAATTTAAAAAAAAAAGAAAATGCAAACCAAACTCGGGTTGCCTCCCGAGAAGCGCTTCTTTTTCTTGGAGTCTTGAGCTGGACTCCGTGCCTTCTACGTTGAATCTTCGGAAGAGTCCTCCACCAATATCTTTTGTTCCTTGAACCGCCTTTTGTAAGCTTGAACTCTCCTTTTATACGCCTTCTTTGAATTCTCCTTTTTAGCTTTTCCCTTTTCTTCAAGCTTGCGTTTTGTGCCCGTGGTTTCCTCCTTGTACTTTATGTCATTCTCTTCTGCTTTCACCACCGGCTTTGTTACTCTTGAAGTGTCCTCCTCTTCATCACTTGTTAGTTCCTCATCCTCTTTGCTTACCCAAGAAGGCGGGCTCTTGTAGGCTATTACTTCAATCCAAGATGGAACAGATGCCTTTGGTTTTGTCATTTTGACTTGATGAACTACTTTTATCTCTTCTTCCATAAGCTTTTCCAGTTCTTCTAGTTCATTCTCTTCATTAATTGTGAACACCTCTTCTTTATTTTCTTGAAAGTCATCCTTTATCCCGAAGACTTCTTGTTCATCTCCAACCCTCAAAGTTAGCTTCGACTCGCGGATATCAACAAGGGCACCAACAGTGTTGAGCAATGGCCGTCCTAGGATTATCGGAATATCTGGATCTTCTTTCATGTCCATGACTACAAAGTCTATTGGGAAAATAAATTTTCCAATTCTCACCAAAATATCCTCCACTATGCCTCGGGGTTGTGTCACCGAATGGTTCGCCATGTGAATCTTCATTTTTGTAGCCTTCATCTTCTGAATCTCCAATTTTTGATAAAATGAAAAAGGCATTAGATTAATGCTAGCCCCAGAATCGGCTAAAGCATTAACCTTCATTTTATTCCCAAACTCGCATGGAAGAGTGAGGCGTCTAGGATCCCCCATCTTTTCTGGTGTTTCTCCCAAAACAACTTTTGAAGTTTGTTCACTCAGAATCACTGTAGACTGCTTCTTTAATTGCCTTCGCGTATCTATCAAGTCTTGCAGTAATTTCTGGTTTTCGGAAGCTTTGGATAAGGATTCAACAAAGGGAGTATTAATTGGGATCCCTTTCACATGCTTCACAAACTCTAAATGTTCCTTCTCCAGTCGACTAAGTGTTGCGCGGGTGGGAAATGGCATAGATGGATGATAAGCTGGAATAGGCGCAAAGGGTTTTTGCTCAGACTTGCGCCACGTCGTGGCGAGAGGAGAGTCACGTCGTGGGTCGCCTGGTTCAGCACTTTCTCCATCGTCGATCCTTAATTTCTTGGGCTGCTGCGGTTCTTCTTCCAACGCCTCCAGGAACTCAGATATTGTATCTTCTTCAGTATTGATGGCCATTACGTGAGATTGGGCTTGTACTTCGGGACTCTTCGGGGAAAATTTTTCATGAACTAAAGTTGCTAGTTGACCAAATTGTACTTCAAGGTTATGGATGGAGGCTTGTTGGTTCTTGATCAATGTTTGTTGTTCCATGATAGCGGAATCCGTGGCCTCGTGTCGCTTTTCCGATGCTTCCATAAATTTCATTAAAATGGTCTCTAGGTCGGGTTTCTTCTCGGCTGGTGGCCGCTCCTTTTGATATAGGCCTCGACCTGTCTGCCTATACTTCTCTTCTTTTTGCTTCCTATATTCTTCATATGGCAGCCACTCCTTCTTCGGTTTCCTCCAGTCCTCTTCAAACTTATCCCCATTAGAGTAGCACACTTGAGCTTTTCTGTTCCCAAATTCATCCACGTTGCAGTCCTTGGTCAAGTGTGGACCATTGCATCGCTCGCACCCCACTCTTATAGCGTGTATCGACTGGTCCATTTGTGTTATCCTGCGATCCATGT
This sequence comes from Lactuca saligna, assembly GCF_052625555.1. Taxonomy (NCBI): domain Eukaryota; kingdom Viridiplantae; phylum Streptophyta; class Magnoliopsida; order Asterales; family Asteraceae; genus Lactuca; species Lactuca saligna. The sequence goes on from NC_136421.1 coordinate 300,806,004, forward strand.
TATTCAGCATGGCCATGACAGCTGCAATTTCTTCAGTTTGGGCTCCTCCACCGCCTTTGCTTCCATCCTGCCTCGGGTTATGGTATTCGCGGGAGTGTTTCGCGAATTCTTCAAGTAGCTCCTTGACTTCCCTTGGATTTTTCCTTGTCAACGGTCCTTGAGAATCAAGGAGTTGTCTTGTCATCACATTGACCCCATCATAAAAGATTGACATCTCTTGCTGCACATTTAGGTCATGTTGCGGGCAGTTTCTGAGTAAGCCCTTGTAACGCTCCCACGCTTCGTACAGTGACTCCCCTGGCTGTTGCTCAAAGTTGGCTATTGCCTTCTTGAGTTTGGCTATCTTGGATGGCGGGCAAAACTGGTCTAGGAATTGCTCACGCATTTGAGCCCAAGTGGTGATTGTACCCGGTGGGAGTGCTTTTAACCATTCCTTAGCAGTTCCTTTGAAAGTAACGGGAAGCATCCTAAGCAGGACGGTGTTCCTGTTGACATTTGGTACATTGAAGTAATCAGCAATGTCATTGACTTCATCTAGATGCTTAAAAGCATCCTCATGGTCTTTCCCGAAAAATGGGATGTCCTTCAGCGCAGTCAATATGTGTCCCTTCAGCTCGAATGTGGCATTGGCAAGTATTGCGGGTTGGACTAATCCGGGACCCACATCTTCGCGGATCCGCTTCTTGTAAGCTCCCATGGACATTTCTTCAATATTTGCCATCTCGTTCCTTGGCTCGTTCTCGGGTTTACTCGTGTGTTCTTCAAATTCTGGCTCGGTGTCGCTTTCGTACTCGGTTTGCACGGGTGAATGATCCAAATGCTCAAGATTGCTCTCGTGCTTCGTTGAGGAACTTGACTCTCCTGTCTTCTTTCCTGACTTCCTAGAGAAGGCTGACTTCAATTCTTGCAAGGGCGTCTTTTTCTTGTGAATTGCAGACTCGAGATCTTCTAGTGGTGGCACCAATGGTGTGTTTGAGCCTCTGGTCATTAACTCCTGCAACTTGCTAAACTAAAACTGGACTAAAATAAGAAAAACTAAAAATGAACTCTCAGATTTCACGTCGTGAGTATACTAAATCTCACGTCGTGAACTCTGCGACAAACAAAACAATAATTAAACTAAGATAAGCTAGCAACATAAATAACCAATTAAGCTTTCTGCAGATTTTATTCCTAAAAAAAAACGATTAATCTAATGCAACTAAATAAGCTAATAATCTGCACCGTTCCCCGGCAACGGCGCCAAAAACTTGATGTGCACGAAAGTACCCACTAATTTTAATATTTATAACCTAACAAACTAAGACTAACTATGCACTTATAGGCAGTGTACCTAGTCAGATTACAGTATAGCTTAGGTAAGTCGGGTGTCGATCACAGGGAACGGTGTTACTAATTAACCTAATTACTAATAAATTAACCTAATTTATTAACAAATTTAATAAGGGGGTTTTATCTGATTTTGCAAGATCAAATGAACTTAATCAAATTAATAAAAAAAAACACACTCTTGCTTAGTTGAATCCACTTCTTCCTTATGGCTAGCTAATGATTATGGGTTATTAAGTTGGGTTTTAGTTATATTAGTAATTTAGTTCTATCTTACCAATAAGTAACTAATTCATGTTAAACCATGTATGTTCACACATAATTAAACACAGAACTAATTATGAATGTGAATATGCTATGTAAGATTTGTTGTATAAATGCAATTACGGTCACAATTTACGTTCTCTAGCACAACTAAGATTTATTTAGCCTAATTACTAACTAAGATTGGTCAATCCTAGCTCTAACAATTTAATGTTCACTAAATTATTAGGTAAACAAGTTCATGTAGTTTCATAGTCACTAAGCTACACAGAACATGCAATCTAGCAATTAGATAAGCAAATAATAACATGCTAGGTTATACAAATCAAACACAAACAACTCTTACCAACTCAAATTAATCCATAAACATATAACTATTCATAAGTTCAAAGCTTCATCTAGCTAAGCAAAAGTAGCTAGATTTAGCTGCTCATCATAGTAATTAAACTAGCACAGCTAAAACTAATGAAAAACATGTTTATAATCAACTAAATATAAAACTTTACTTCTTTTGGTGTTGAAATCCCTCTTTCAGGACCTTTCTTCTCTTCTGAAATGTCTCCTGGAACTCCTTTTCTTCTGCCAAAAGTCCCTTTATTCGTAATAATAGGAGAACTTATATAATCCTCAAAAACCTGCGCCACGTCGTGGCCATATGCGCCACGTCGTGGGCTCCAAGTAAAACGTATCCTTCAAGGAAATCCTCCGCGTCGCGATGTTTATCTACTGGAACACCCGTGCCACGTCGTGGGATGCACCACCACGTCGTGAATTAAGCTCTTATTATGAAATTATTATTTTATTGTCTTCCAAGCCTCCCATGTTCCCCATTTTGTCACCTCTGGTCCCTCTCTTCGAAAATCCTTTGTATTGACTGAAAATAACAATTTAAACTCATAAATATCACTATTTTGCACATATTATCAATTTATTAATAAAAATGTACTTATATACTGCCTAAAAATAAGTATAAATATGGCAATATCAGGCTGGAATCTTCTACACAAAGTCTGAAGTGAACAAGAAGCTATTGAATGCTCTCCCAAAATCTTGGGACATGAATGTAGCTGTCATTAAGAAAACTAAAGATCTCAGCCGCCTCTCGCTCGCTGAAGTGATGGCTGTCATCAAGTCATATGATATTGATGACAAGCACCGGGAAATGAACCATGTGAACTCGTATCGAATCTTGGCATTTCCTCTAATAATGCTCTTTCATCCTTTCTCTGTCTCTCATCCCTTTGCAGGTTCATCTTTTAATCTACCTCCCTCGCAAGCTCAGACTCAAACTCCATCGGCTTCCTCTGCCACTGCCATTCCCCTCTCGCAGAATCAATCATTTGTGACCGCTCAAGCTGCTTCATCCTTAACTGGAGCCTCCTCTTCAAGAGGAAAGGAGGGCGATGAGAATTTTGCTCTCGCTTCGGGATTCGTCAATTGCTACAATGCGCTTGTAGCCGGGGATCTTCCACATCAACTATCATTTTATGATCTTGATCGAATTCACCCTGAAGATGTTGAGGAGATGGACATCACTTGGCAAATTGCCATGGCAGTCTTTAGGGCGAAGCAATTTGCCAAGAAATCTGGGAAGAATAACTGGGGAATGAATGCTGATAAGAAGGTTGGGTTCAACAAAGGCAAGCTATGATGCTTCAACTGCCACGAGCCAAGGTATTTTGCTCGTGATTGTCCGTAACCAGACAAAAGACTCAATAATGATAGGACAGTGGTTACAGTTGGAAACAATCGTAGTGGTAGTCAAATAAACAACGAGAAGGCTATGGTCACTCAGTCATTTGATTGGGAGGATCAGATGCAAGCACTGAACCTGTTTGGACATGAAGCTGCCCACCTGGCACAAATCTGTGATGATGCACCAACATAGATTGTGGCAGCTGAAAGTGAGATGAAAGAGTTGCAGTTTGCATTGATGGTATCCTCTTCTCAAGAACCTAATTCAGCCAAGGTAAGTCTTCCATCATGCTCTCAAGCCTGTATTGACCATGTTAAACCTTTACATGACAAAATTGAGACATTAGGCAGCAAAGTAGAAAATCTTAGGATTCTTAATTCGTGAACTTAATGAAAAATTGATAAGAGACGTAGAAGACCTTAGATATGAAGGGTACCAATTTAGAAAGGGACAAAAAACCACTCAAAGCTCAATTGGAATCGAAAATTAAGGACTTTAGGAGACTCCAGGAAGACTACAATAATAAATGTGAAAACTATGATTATGTAGTCAAACAAAACGTTGAGCTAGTGGCTGAAGTTGACTCTTTGAAAGGAAAGTTTGAAACCGCCAAACTTGATGTTAGAAAATATGACTTCTCAAGTGAGGTGGTTGCAAATATGATAGACCAAAGCATGCAGTTTAAAAGGAATCAATCAAAAGGTCTAGGGTATAACCATGTACCCCCTCCCTTCAATCATTCATATGTTTCCAAGCCTTTGTCCAAATAAGAGATTGACAATGAATCATTTATGGTTTATGGCAAGCCCTCCTGTTTTATTTCGGGAGGATTTATTAGTGTTGAAAGTACTAACATTTCTACTTCTCCTGCAGATCAATCCTTAAATCAGTCAAAGCACGAAGTTAAAGGATGTGTTTCTGAAAATAAAATTGAGTCTAAACCTGAAGCTTTATTTTTTAATAAAGACAATATGTTTTATGATATTTCTAAAGACAATGTTTTTTGTGATGGTGTTTTTATAACTTCTGATACTAGTTTGAATGTTTTGAAAAAAGTATGGTTTGAACAATTTGGTTGATAATTTGAATGTGGGTGATAATACTATTGATAAACCATCAACATCACAAGCTTTTCAATCTAATGTACACTCGCCTGCCTCACAACCAAATTCATGTTCATGTTCTTGTGAGAGTAGCAGGGGTGATAGTATGGAAAACAAATCTGATCAATGTAGCACAAGTTATAACAGTAACAAACAGATTTGTTTTAATTGTGGTGTTGGTGGTCATATAGCAAGAAACTGCCAAAATCGTATGTTTGTACATTTCAAACTCCCAATAGGAGAGAACGAGTTCAGAGGAAGGTCTTTAAATAGAAAGCCCTCTAAAAGTCATTCTCGAAATGATGTTTAGGCAAATGAACGGAATAGAAAACGGGTTGCTTTTCAAAGACATAAAAAGGTTTTTCATCACCAAGTTCCAGGCAGTTTGCCAAAACCGAGCACGGCCAAGCCAAGGTCAAACTCGTCACAAAGCCACAGTGGGTCTTCAACCAACTCTGGTAGAAGTCACACAGGCTTTAAGTAGACTGATAAACATTCTATTTCTAAATCAATCTGGATGTTTAGAATACCTAATTATAAATGGCTGCCCAAACCTACTCCCAATACATCATTTGTGTTATCGGAAAAATCTAAATGTGATAAATCTGAAAAGGCATCGGGATTACCCAGGAAGGTCATGACCTGGATACCCAAACCTAATTAAACCTGCACATTTTGTAGGGACAATTGTGGGGAAATGTCGTCAGACCCTGGTTCGTCGACAGCAGCTGTTCCCGGCATATGACGGGAGATATCGCCTAAGTGCGAAACATTCAATCATTTAATGGAGGATATATCTCTTTTGCGGGTGGAGAAGGCGGTAAAATCACTCAAAGAGGAACTATCTCAAATGGAGTTTTAAGTTTCAAAAATGTTAATTTTCGCTCCCAAGTTGAAACATAATTTGTTAAGTGTCACTCAGATTTGTGACAAAGGCTATTCTACGCATTTCACTGACAAGGAATGCATGATTCTCAAGCCATGTTTTGTCATCCCATATGAGTGGATCCTTGTAAAATCTAAAAGGGATGGGAATGCCTATATCATTGACATGAATAGCAATCTTCCCGAACAAGTTACGTGTCTCTTCTCAAAGATCTCCGAACAATCTACAATGCTGTGGCACAAAAGATTAGGTCATGCTAATGCAAAGAACTTGAATCGTCTTGCAAAGAACGAGATGGTTTGTGGATTGCCTGTCAAGGACTTCATTAAGTTTGAAAAATGTGTGAAGGAAAGCATCATAGAAAGCCGCATCTGCCAAAACAAGTCAACTCGATTAGCCAGGTGCTTCAATTATTACATATGGATTTGTTTGGTCCAGTAAACATCCTCATCATCAACATAAATTCTTATTGTCTGGTTGTGATTGATGACTTCTCTCGGTTTACGTGGGTTTTCTTTCTACCTAACAAAGCTGGAGTTGCTGAATTGATCAAGAAGTTCATTGTATTAGTTGAAAACCAAACTAACAGTCGGGTGAATGCGCTTCATACCGATAACAAAACAAAGTTTAAGAATTCTGTTCTCAATCATTTCTGCGTAGAAAAGGGTATCCCGCGTCAATTTAGTTCGGCTCATACACCTCAACAAAATGGTGTTGCTGAAAGACGGAACAGAACGCTAAAAGACGCTGCAAGAACGATGTTGTGTGATTCAAAGCTGCCAGTTTTCTTCTAGGATGAGGCGATAAACACCGCTTGTTATGTTCAGAATCGAGTGCTAATCAACAAAGCTCAGATGAAAGCTCCATATGAAATTTACTATGGACACAAGCCATCAGTCAGTCATTTTCGTGTATTTGGCTGTCCTTGCACCCTTCTTCACCTAGATGCCAACCCGAAGTTTAATGCCAAGGTCGATGACTACTATTTTGTAGGGTATGCTGGTCGCACTGCCTATAGAGTCTACAATAAGAAAACCAAACAGATTGTGGAATCTTATGACGTGCGTTGGTTGGAAGAAAATGAGACAAACGCTAGAGTGGGTCCGGATTGGTTGTTTGATTACACGTCACTTTTCAAATCCTTAAATGTGTCTTCAAGTGATACATCTAGACCTGGTTCGTATTGGAAGAGTATTTCTGAAGATGAAGATGAAGAAGTTGTGTACAAACATCTATCTACATCCTCTACGTCATCGAAGTGGAAGTCTAAAATCTCACTTTAGGGGGAGTCCTCTGGTTCACAGAAGGGAGGATCCTCTGCTATGTCCAAGGGGGAGTCCTCCGCTGCACCTGAGGGGGAGTCTTTTGCAACATCTTCGGGAGAGTCCTCTGTCACACCTCAAAGGGGGTCGACTATGCAACATGATAGTCCTCAATCTTCAGTCCAAACTGATTCTCCTGATGCTGATACTACACCTCATATGTCAATGGAGAAAGAGTTCATTCCTAATGATGCTTCCGCTATCTCTACACCTTTTATGGAATTACTCTTTCATGATTTTATCGCAGATGAGTTTGTTGCAGAGCCGTTTGGCGCTGCTCAACCAGCAAATGAAGGAGGTATCAACATTCATACTCTTTCTGTCTCTCTCAATGACATCAGCCAAGAAATACCTTCAAGGATTCAACGCGATCATCCGATCGAAAATGTCATTGGTCAGCTAGGGGGTGGTGTTAAAACCAGAAGTCAGAGTGGAGATGTCAATACATGTCTGTATTCTTGCTTTATTTCTGAAATCGAGCCCAAGAATGTAGAAATGGATCTAAATGAACCTATCTGGGTGGATGCAATGCATGAGGAACTGCATCAATTTGAAAAACTCGGTGTTTGGAAGTCAGTTGAGTTACCAAAGGGCAAGAAGTCTCTTGACACACGATGGGTCTATCGCAACAAGCAGGATGATTCAAGGGTTATTATGCGAAATAAAGCTCGATTGATAGTCCGTGGGTTTCGACAAGTCGAGGGTCTTGATTACACTGAATTTTATGCTCCAGTAGCTCGCCTGGAGGCTATTCGTATCTTCCTAGCGTATGCTCCCTACATGAACTTTACCGTTTATCAAATGGATGTCAAGACTGCCTTTTTGTATGGCAAGGTGAAGGAAGAAATCTACGTTGATCAACCCCCCGGGTTTGTTGAGTCGAAGTATCCTAATCATGTCTACAAGTTAGACAAGGCGTTGAATGGGTTACATCAAGTTCCTAGAGCGTGGTATGCGGCCCTAACAAAGCACTTGCTCGAACATGGTTACTCTCATGGCACTATCGATCAGACTTTGTTCATAAAGCACGTCGACAAGGACCAAATACTCGTACAAATATATGTCGACGATATCATTTTTGGATCAACCAGTCAGCAGCTTTGCAACGAGTTCGAAGGTGTAATGAAGAAACGATTCGAAATGAGTTTGTTGGGAGAAATGACCATGTTTTTGGGGCTTAAGGTTAAACAGAATTCAACCGGAATCCTGCTACATCAAGCCAAATATGTGGAGGATATTCTTGAGAAGTTTGAGTTTCGTGATGCTAAGCCTGCCGCAATACCAATGGCTGAAAGACCTCTTCCGACTCCAGATCCTGAAGGCGAATTCGTAGATCAGACTCTCTATCGATTGGTGATCGGATCGTTGATGTATCTTACTGCAAGTCGACTTGACATTATGTTTGCAGTTTGTCAATGCGCACGCTATCAGGCTAATCCTAAACTCTCTCATCTTATTGTTGTCAAAAGAATTTTTCGGTATATCAAAGGAAGCCCTAAACTGGGTCTTTGGTATCCGAAGAATTCTGAATTTGATCTTTATGGTTTTACTGACAGTAATTATGGAGGTTGTGAGCTTGACAGGAAATCAACCTCAGGAGGATGTCAATACCTAGGTGACAGGCTAGTTTCGTGACAATGCAAGAAGCAACACACTGTCTCGACTTCCACAACAGAAGCGGAATATGTTGCTGCATCAGCTTGCTGCTCTCAAGTTATCTGGATCCAACATCAGCTGTTGGACTACGGTTTGAATTATTTTGAAACCCCCATTTATTGTGATAATGAAGCGGCAATTCAAATTGCTAAAAACCCAGTCCAACACTCTAAAACCAAGCACATCAACATTAAAATTCACTTTATCAGAAACTGTTATGAACGATCATTAATCCGGCTAGAACAGGTCCACACTGATAATAATGTGGCGGACTTGTTCACAAAGCCATTTAACAAAGCTCGCTTCGATGTGCTTGTAGGATTTCTGAAAATGATACGTTTTGAGGATTAAGTTGTTTTTATTCTTTTCTTTTTTCTCAAATTTATTCTCATTTTTCAATTTTTTTTGAACTTTCTTTTATCTTTATTTTTATTTCCTTTTGGTTTCTTGTTTTTAGGATAGATTAAATTTGTGCATTGTGTTTTTATATTTTTATTCTCACCCATGCACAAATTTAGGGGGAGAAATAAAACAAAAAAAAATCCATAAGCAAAAAAATCCAAAAACAAAGAAAAATAAACAAAAAATCCAAAAACATTAAAAACTTCAAAAAAAATTAAAAATTTAGTGTTGCTAATGGTCTTGCTTGCTGTTGAAGGACTGGGAAGTGATATTATCAAGTGATAACAGGCAACCTGAGTCTGCGTAACGTACCCAAAGTTGAAGGGTCTTTGCTCTGACTTGATGCGTCGGTAGGCACGAAAGATTCCAAATGGACTTGACTAGTGATATGGGCATATTTAGTTATAAAATTCATGCATTATCTTAATACTTTATGTTGTTTTTGTCTCATTTAATGAACAAAAGGTGCTTAATTAGATTAAATATTTCATCTTCAGCAACAAAGACATGCTTGGAAGGAAAAGGAAGCGGAACTAGCGATTGGAGGCTTGGATCTTGGATTTTGAAAAAAGAAGGATGTTGCTGGACAGTTTGACCCCTTGTCAGTGTTTTGGCCATATCTCATGAACCGTAACTTCGATTGACGAGATTCAAAATGTTCTGAAAACTAGACACAATTTCGGATGACTTTCGTGTTTTGAGAAAATGCTGATTCCAAACGTACTCGGCGAGTAGGGTCGATTACTCGCCGAGTTGGTCTGAAGTTTCGCGATTTTGGACGCGCTGACTTGCCGTACACGGGTTTTAAGTGATGGACTCGCCGAGTAGGTCAATGGACTCGCCGAGTAGCCCCTGTTTTGTGAAAATCTATATAAAGGGACTTTCAGATCGATACCCTAGCATATGGATGAACCCTTGGAGGCCAATTGTCGACTAAAGGTGCTGTTGGAGCGTGGGAAGCAAGGGAATCAACCCTACATTCAATTTTAAGGAGAATCAAGTCAAAATCAAGTTTAATCTTACCTAATCTCTTGTTTGAACTATGTTTTTACCAATTGATTTCGTTTTTGTGCTTGTTTCTGCTGTAATCATGAGCTAAAAACTCATAACTTCTGTTTGGGTAGACAATTTTGTGAACATGGATTAATTATTTGAGTAGGATTAATTTTAATTGGTGATTATGTTTTATTAAGCTTGTTAAAGAACCTTATGTGTTAACAATAACTATTCTTCTGTTAATAAATCAGTAATTAAGTTGTATGAACATCTCTTAGTTATTAATTTCATATGATTTATTGTGACCACGTAGTTGTATGTCTAGGAATAACGAATGTGAAACTAGAATTAACTAGAAGATAGGTAAGTTAATGTGTGAGATTGTTTGATGAACATCAGCAAGAGGTTAATTGAAGGGCCAATTTAATTAACCATTACAAGTCTTATTTAACCCGAATCAATAACTAGGAAATTCGTTAATTTAGACAACTGGCCACTGCTTGAGTTAATTTGTTTCCTAAGGATTAGTAATAGCAAACGTGAAACTAATCATCTTAGTCGGTAGCCAGTGAAGAATTAATCCGATACATTGAAATCATCCATGGGAACAAATGAGTCGAACCTAAATAGAAGTCCTCTTTATTATTAAATTTAGTTGATTTTTATTTGCTTAGCTTTTAGTTTCTTAGTTTAAGTTTTAGTTAATTGTTTAAGTTTCTAGTCTTGCAAAACTAGAGAAAACCCCCTTTCTATTACTTGTTTTATTTAGATAATATTAGCATCTATTTTAATTGTTTACCATTCCCTGTGTTCGATACCCTACTTACCTGAACTAAACTGCTAATCGATAGGTACACTGCCTTTCGTGTGTTTGTCTTTGTGTTTAAGTTAGTAGGATTAAAACTAGTTCGTTTCACACACATCAACTAGACAGAGTTGAACTTAGGAAATTTATAGACTTGACAAATTTTGACCTAGTTAGATTCGTTCAATCTGACAATACGACGCTCGGATAGGTTGAGCAGGGAGATATATATGGGAATCTACTCGTCACATTAATTGAACCCGTGCTTGGAACCGTGGCTTAACTTTTCCTCGATGTGTAGATTTTATCCTTAATTCTGGTTGGATGGGGCGACTGGTAAATTCCGATAAATTAGGTCTGTAGAAAATTGTTTTCTTTCTTTCTATCTATTAGTCATATGTTGTCTCCTTTGCGTGACCTCAAATCCGACCTGGTACACAACATATGCAAATCTATTTCTCTACAAGATATATATATATATATATATATATATATATATATGAAATTCCTCTTATCTGTTAGCCATATGTTGTCTCCTTTGCGTGACTTCTAATCCAACCTGGTACACAACATATGCAACCTTCTTCTTCTCAGTCCCTCTGAAGTAATAAGTAATAGAATTCTGAATCTATTCTCTCTCTGAATGGTTGTCTGCTCACCCGATGTAAGAAGTACTCTGGAAGTTCTTGATGGTTGGGGCATATCAGGAAGCGAGAAACACGTTCCAGTACACTTAAAATTAAACTCATACAGATTGCCTATAGATCTCATTGCTCAATTTAGGTGGACAACAATATCCTTGGTCGTTGTCAGATGAATGGTCTTTAAGATATAGTATATAAGGAATTAGGATCAGATATAAATTTTAGGATTTTAAGTTTACCCTGTCTTGTAACAAATAGTATGTCCTAAATCTGTCATAATTTTTCGTGTTTAAGTAGACCACAATACCGATGATCGACCAGACAAAATGTGAATATGAAAGGTATCGATAAGTGGATAAAGATTGTCTAAAAACTTTGATCTTAGCATCACAAAATGAGTTATAGTAGTTAAGTTTTTGTTTTGTCAAATTAATTTAATTTGATTTTTATTTTTTATTTTATTTTATTTTATTTTTTTAAATTTTCTTTTCCACAATTAAATTTTTAGATTGTTTAAAATCTTGTTATTTTATTTTATTTTTATTTGTGCCGAAATTTTAAAATAATAATAATAATAATAAATAAATAATAATCCTCAAAAGTTTTTTTTTTTTTTTTTTTTTTTTAAATTCTTAATTGTGTTGGAATCTGCCAAATACTGGGAGTTATCAGTAAAAGGGTTATTGTGGGTAAATAAGGTGTTCACTGCCGGAATCTCCTCATTCACGAGATTCCGGCCGCAAACCTCTTCCAAACTCTCTCAACCCTCAAAAATTTTCGTTCGTGTTTTTGAAAATCCGCTTCAACCATCACGTAGATAATAAGTTTTGGATCACAAGTATGTATTTTATTGCATTATTCACTGCGTAAATTAATCGGAGATCGAGAAAACAACTCCGACGGAGCTTACGACCGTAAGCTTGGGCCGTAAACTCCGTTTTGACTTTAAATCGTTGTTTTTTTGTTGCGATTCACACATTTATATGCACTTGTTAAAGCTTTGTTTATCAATTAATTGTATTGGTGTGATTTTTGTGAATTTTTTTCGAAATGATGTTCATTGGCCGTAAACTCCTTTTAGGCCGTGAACTTGGAGTTTACAGCCCAATAACATTCAGCTTACTGCCCTCGAAATTTAGTTTAAATCATTGTGTTATTTTTGGTGTGATAAATTTGCTATAATTCTTAGGCTGTAAACTTCGAGTTTACGGCCCAAGAACAAAAAAAAATTAACGGTTATTGCTTTTCAAAAAAAAAAATGTTTGAATCAGGTGTTTGTGTCTCGACCGTCAACTATTTCTTAAAATTAAATTTTCAAGTAAATTTTGTTTTGATCATTTTCTTTTAGTAAAATATTTTTTGGTCAAAATAAAATTCAATTTTGTTTACATGATTTTTCTTACAGTTTGTGGTTGAGTGCAGAAAAATGGCAAATTTAAAGTTTGCAGACATGCACAATCTCGCCATCGAGCTTGCAGATCCTCCGACGATTCACTCAGACATGCGCTCAATGATTCACCGATTGCAGGAATGTTGTTTAGCGTCTGCCATCACTATAAACCCAGTCGTGTATCAGAATCTGATTAGAGAATTTTGGGCGACCGCTAGAACAAACATGGATGACGATGGTGACTTCACGGTGAAAGCTAAGGTTCAGGGACGTGAGATCGTGATCAATGAAGGTTTCATTCGAGAGGCACTAATTATTGATGATCAACCTAATTTCCCGACCGAAATTGGGATTGAAGATACTCAACGAATTCTTCGAAGAATGAGCTATGACGGAACTTCTCCACCAACACTGAAAAAGTTACTGCATCCGTATTGGAGGTTCCTGGCGCACGTGTTCGTTAGTTGCGTTTTAGGCAGAAGGTCAGGAGCGGATGAGATTTCTCAACGCACAACTGGTGCTCTCGTCTCTCTTGCTGCTGGTGTGAGGTTCATTTTTTCTAAATTCATCTTGGATGAGTTCGTCATCAACATTAGAGCCTCCACCCGGGACACCTTCCTCTTATATCCTCGTTTTATTCATATGTTTATCAATATTCAGTTTCCAGATGTGAGGAAGGAAGGAGAAACTCTCGACATGAAGTCTTTGGGTCCTCACACGGTGGGACTCATCAAGCAAAACCGCAGAGGCAAAGTTGTTTTTCAGGGGTTGCATCCATTTGAGAAGTTCGGAAAGTTCACGGAGTTAGATGAACCCACAGAGTCATATGGTTTGTCTGAACAAACCTCGTCTGAGCCGGCGTCTGCAGAAAAGTCGTCTCCAAATAACGTTGTCATTGATATTTCTGAAGATGAGGGAACTGAGAAAGAAGATACACCAACTCCTGACACTCAAATAGCTTCAGAACATGAAAAAGAGTTAGGTCATATTCAAGATGATGTGGAAATGAATGTTGATATGGGAGAGAATGTTGGGGAAGATAGGAATGACTCTTTCAGTGATCTTGACCTCACAAGTTTCGATCATGATGATATTGTTGCTTCCTTATCTAGCAGTGCAAATGTAGTGTCACACGAGAACCTTGATACCATTTTCAACAATGTCGATGACGTTGTTACTCCAACAACTGAGACTAGGAAGTCAAGTGAAACTTTTGAAACTAAGACTCCAACATCGGGGCAAATGGTGACTGCTTCAATTCCTATGGAGATAGTTATAGGATGTTCCCCTCCTGTATCTGTTTCTCCTACTACTGAACCATTTGCAAGTGTTTTTACTCCAGAGTATGACCAACATCCGTCTAAGAGGCAAAGAAGAGATGTGAGACAATCCGAGCCGGTAGCAAGTTTAATTAGCGACCTTCCAACACCACCTGTTACTGCTGCTACCACCAGACTTACAACAACTAAGATGTTTCCAATAGGTTCAAGCTCATCGTTTAATGTCGGAGGTCCCTCTGTTCCACCTGACTTTACAATTCCAAGATATAATCGTGATGATGCATCCGAGAGGTTGGCTTTGCACATGGCTGAAGAACAACTTCTAACGCCAAATCCTAGAGGAAAGGGTGTTTCTATTGAAGAAGGTGGTTCTAGGGGTGATAATCTAACCCTTTCTGGTCTACAAAAGGAAATTTCAGCTCTAAGCCAAAAGAATATTGAGTTTGACATTCAAGTAACGAAACTTCGTGCCAAAAATTCTAAGCTTAGTATTAAAGTCTCCGAGTTGCAATCTGATAAATCAAGTCTTGGAGTGAAAATGGCTGAACTCACAAAAGATAAAAGGTTGAAGTCCAAGCAGATCTCTGACTTACAAGATCATTTCAACCTGATAACTTCAAGCTATTTTGAACTGAATAAGAAGCTCGAGGAAGACCGTGGGGACAAGTATCAAACATTTGTTGAAGAACGAAGGATCAATCTTCATGTGCAAGCTTTCCCAGTTGATTTGCCTGTCGGTCAATCATCTGGTACTGCTAGTCGTGAAGATGATGCACCTCCTCTGGCACCACATGTAACAGAAACCATACATCGTGATCAAGATGAAGAAGTGAAGAAAGGGAAATTACTGTTCAAGAGGAACCCTAACCTAAATGCTTCTTGGGATGAACCATTAATCACAATGACAGATCTTGAAGTGGTTCGGTTCCGAGATACTTTTGAGGATCGATCGGGAGTTGCTTCTTGGGGATTTCATGATCCCCTAAAGATGTGGATTGTGATACGAAAAAGTGGTAACTCTGAGTTGTACAGAGATAGCCATGATTTTAGTTCATTCATGAGGATTGACTTGACAAAGTTGTCTCGAGCTCCCTTCATCAATTTAATTAACAATCCACAAGTAACTTAATTCAAGCATTTCCTGGATGATCAAGTCAAAAAGGGGTTTTCTTCCATGTCGACTGCAGAATCTGTGATTTTTGAACATCCAGATGTTTTGGATCGCTCTACCGACAAACCATTGCAAGTAGTAATGTGGCCCACAACAAAACAGGTTAAACAGTTTTCGGTGCTTCAAGTTTATCAGGATGGGTCTCTTGGTTCGTTGAAGTGTTGGGTCTTTGACGAAATTACTTCTGGTGCAGTCCTTAAACTCAAAAATGGATGCATCAGACTCTATGATCGAAGAGACATGTTGCAATTTCGGAAGTGGGATATTCATTATCTTAGCAACTTTCAAATCAAGGTTGTTGAAGATATATATGAAGACGGTGCGAAAGCGTATCCGACGATGGTTGCAGAAATTTTGAACAAACGCATGTGGAACGGAGCTATGGGGCAGATGGATGTTATGATAGTCAACTAAGGATGACCTTAGGCTAGTCCAAACCAAAGGGAGATTGAAGGACTTAGAATAATGGTTTGGTCTAGGTCTTGCAGTTAGTAATAGGTCTTGTCAGAGAAGAAATGTATCCAGCTCCATCTCCATCTCCCTCTCACGGGACTTTTCCGCCATCTTATTTAGGGTTTTGCACCCTGTAAAACTCACAAACTCCCTAATACCATCCCTCAACATGGAATGATATCGGGTCCTCCTCATCTCCTCGTCGGTAGCATACTGTGTGATTAATAAAGCTCACTCTCGAAACTTGGCGGTGATCTCCGCCACAGTCTTGGTGGCCTGCTACAAATCATGAAACTCCCTCACTAGACGTTGCACCTCAATAGGTAGTGCAAACTCTAAATTAAACCGTCGAACAAACTTGGCCCATGTCATCTCAGCCACTCTGGCTGGCCCCACCTGACTAGTAACCTCGGCCCACCAATCACGGGCCCTGTCTCTCAACATACACGAAGCAAACCCAACCTTTATCGCATCCGGACAAGAAGTCGTGCGTTGGATGTTCTCGATGTCCGCTATCCAACGTCAACTAACAATGGGGTCCTTGACCCTGAAGAACTCCGACGCCCCACACACCTTGAACTCCCGGAACAAGGGAGTTCGAGTCTCAACCTGACCCGCCGCCAACTCAGCTTGAAAGATTTGAGTCTCTCCTCCATAATATCCATAATGACCTCCTTGACCGTCCCAAATATAATTGGGTCGCATCAAGGATGCCCCTGGTAACCTCGGCAGCAATCAGCTCGCGCAACCTCTCATCAATGACATCAGTAGTGTCTCCTGATTCCGGCCCAGATCCAGACCCCGATCTTGATCCTCCCGCTCCAAAACATGTCACCACCATGTTGGACTAAAATATCATAAATTATAATGATCAGAATTTCCATATAAGGGATCTTCCCACATTAGCCCTCCTTGAGGTCGTCAGGTCTAACAGTGCTTCGGGTACAGGTCATGTGCTTCCAGTAGTACGGGCCCAATACTACCTTCCACAACTACCTGTACCTTTCCCCACTGCTCTACCTGATAAATTCAATTTGCCCCACAACCAAACCTTACCCCACAATTACCAAGTATACCAGCCTCAGGCTATCCTAAGATTTACTCTACTCATATCAACCAAACCAATCATGACAGGTTGCCCTTATGTAGGCAAATTGTACACAGAAAGGATCAAATAGGATTTCGAATTAGAGACTCTACCCTAGGACCACAATCCAACAAGGAACAGGAAATAAGGTTAAATCAATCATTATGAGGCTATAAGCTCTTAACCGTATACAATTTTAAAAACATCCACATAGCAAGTTCCATATAATCAACAAGGCTCAATTATCAGTATAACATGGCTAACATATTGGGGAACTACTTACTTGGCTCAGCTAATCAAGCGCGTTGCACTCTCATCTTTCACTTCCTTTTGAAAACTCTTTTAAGTTACTTTTGAAATTTTTTTTACCATTTCATCGGTTTGAGACCTGACACACCCGAGAGCGTGCCCGAATCCCTCAAACTAAGGATCTGATACCAACTTGTAACGACCCAAATTTTAAAGAATTTTTTCACTTTTAATTAATAAAACATAATAGTATAAATCATGAAATCCCAACATAATTGTTTTCAAATCAATGGTTCATTACAACTTATTCAATTTATCAGAGTGTCCCTAATTCCTATTAGTGAAAGAGATAGATAGAGTGTACGTCACGCCATCACGCATTGCCCTTGCCCTTGGGCTCAGATGTACTTGAAACAAATCAACAACCTATAAGCGAAATGCTTAGTAAGTTCCCCAGAGCATACCACACACCACACATACACACAACATGTTAGCTAATTAAAGCTACACACATATCACATAATCCATGCATACATAAAACCTGTATTAGTGTCATGGGCTACCCCACATGGTCATTAACTAGAACTGTCATGGGCTCCCCCACATGGTCTGACATCTAATGTCATAGGCTACCCCACATAGTCTTTACCTAGGACTGCCATGAGCTACTCCACATGGTCTTACATCCAATGCCACAGGCTCCCCCAGAGTCTTCATGCAAAACACACAGTCACATATCATATAAAGTCACAGAAATACTAACACATATATCATCATCACATAATAGGACAACCTTGGTGCCTTAGACCCATAGGTATGGTGAGAAGACTCACCCCTGTCTGCTGAATACAATAGCTGCTCTTTTGACAGTCTGAAACCTCCTAAGTTGAATGATAATATTAATCAGTGTTAGAACCTTGGTTAACCAAGGGAACCCAGCTCCCCAAACCCTTCCATAAGGCCCAAATGTCCATCCATTGCTAATGGGCACAAAGCCCAAGTACAAAGTCCTTAATGGGCTTCTTGGCCCAATAAAGGCCCAACACTAATTATATGGCCCACAACAATTACATGATTCCTAATTCTCAGCTTACACCAGGCCCAATAATCAAATGAGGCCCAAATAGCCTAAGGGCCCAAAACAGGTTCGGCCCATCTGCATTGTGTACGCTCGGCGTACCATCCTGGTACATGCAGCGTACTGGGACATGGGACTACGCCCCGCGTACACTGGATTATGCCCAACGTAGCCTCGGTTTAAGCACTTTCCCCATTAAGTGCTTAATACTCAAGTCCTTTACATCCAAAAGCCACATCTAAGTCTGTAAAGATGTCCTAAGGCATAAAGTTGGCAACTTTATGCGTTTGCATGACTCATATACACCCAACTTCTCCATCAAGACCTTTCCAAGGTATTTAACTCGTGCATGAGGCCAAAGCTCTCATAAAGCTTCCATTTTTATGGTACTAAAGGGCCAAAGGACCTCAAATATATCTATCCCTTCTCCTGGAGTTGCTTAACTCACAAAGGAGAACCAAAACCATCCAAAAAGGGACCAAATAAGAAACCCTAATTATATCTAGAGATTAAGATGGAAAGTTGCAAACTTTATACCTCCGGAAGCTTTGAAAGAAGACTACTAGGCAGGATCTTGAAGCATCAACTCGTCCCAAGCTTGCACAACCTTTTATCTCCTTCCTGAAAGAACTCTAAAATGCCCACCAAACTCCTTTCCTTAAGCTCAAAACTCTCACATACATTACCACGGCTAAAAGTAGATGAAAAGAGGCTCAAGAGGCTGATAGGGTTGGTTCAAGAGGATTAAAGATGATTAAATAGGGGAACAAGGATGGGGTTTAGGGTTTTGACTCTCTGACGCGTATGCATGGCGTACCCTCATGTATCCTCCACAATCAATCATGCAGAGTACGCTAAGCGTACTCATAGGTACACCCAACGTACTCGAGGGACCAATTATGCTCATAAGTAAAATCTTGAGGGTTTCAAGATGTACCAGGTTTTTGGGTGTTACATTTTCGTGTTGTAGTGGAACTTCACTTCCACTACCTCCAATAATTCTCCCTAACCCACAAGTTCTAGGTCACTCAAAGCCCTATTGGCAGAAAGGAAAGTATGTGTGTGGTCACATTTCAGGGTTGGATTTGGGTACCGTTTGTGGGCGGAACGCGTACCATCTTGATGGAAGAGGCACATCGATCGAAGTTCTCGATCCATCCCGGGGCCACTAAGATGTATCTGAACCTAAAGAAGGAGTATTGGTGGCCTTGTATGAAAAGGGATGTTGCATGGTTCGTTGAGAGATGCCTAACCTGTCGTCGGGTTAAGGCCAAGCACCAGAGATCGCATGGTAAGTTGCAACCCTTAGAGGTTCCCGAGTGGAAGTGGGAACAGATTGCTATGGACTTTATCACCAAATTGCCAAGGACTGCGAGGGTGTCGATGCAATTTGGGTGATTATAGACCGATTGACGAAGAGCGCTCACTTCCTCGCCATTAGTGAGAGCTCTTCTGTAGAGAAACTGGCAGAGTTGTATGTGAGAGAGGTGGTCTCGCGACATGGAGTTCCGATCTCGATTGTCTCGGATCGAGATGTGCGTTTCACTTCCAGGTTCTGGAAGAAATTTCATGAGGAGTTGGGTACGCGGCTGCATTTTAGTACCACATACCACCCACAGACTAACGGGCAGAGTGAGCGGACAATTCAGACGCTCGAGGATATGCTCCAAGCATGTGTATTGGATTTTGGCAGAAGTTGGGACACATATTTTCCCTTGGCAGAGTTTTCCTACAACAACAGCCATCATTCGAGCATTGGTATGCCACCCTTTGAGTTGTTGTATGGGAGGAGGTGTCGGACCCCCATTTGCTGGGGAGAGGTGGGATAACATGTAATGGGTAGTACGGAGATCGTGCTTCAAACAACTGAGTAGATACAACAGGTCAGGTAGAGGTTGCTGACCGCTCAGAGTCATCAGAAGAGTTATGCGGACAGATGTCGGTCCGAGCTCAAGTTTCAGGTCGGTGACTTCGTACTCTTGAAGGTCTCTCCTTGTAAAGGAGTGATCCGATTCAGGAAGAGGGGCAAGTTGGGGCCTCGATATATTGGACCTTTCAGGGTGATCGTGAGGGTAGGCAAGGTAGCCTACCGTTTGGAGCTACCTGTGGAGTTGGGTCAAATTCACGACACTTTTCATGTGTCGCAATTGAGAAAGTGTATAGCCGACGAGTTGGCAGTGGTAACATTAGAGGACATTCAAGTGGATGTAGGCCTGAACTATGTTGAGAGACCGGTGGCAATTCGGGATCGGAAGGTCAAGGTTCTGAGGAACAAGGAAGTGCCTATGGTGCAGGTGCAGTGGTAGCATAGGAAAGGGTCAGAGCTGACTTGGGAGACAGAGCACGGGATGCGTGAGCAGCATCCAGAGTTGTTTGTAGAATGAGACTTCGAGGGCGAAGTCTGATTCTAGTGGGGGAGAATTGTAACATCCAGAATCCCAGGTATATTATTTTAATATTTTATTTTTGGAAATTGTGAAGTAACTCGGCGAGTTGATGCTTAGACTCTCCGAGTAGGGTCGCGGTTTATCTTCCGAGTTCGCGTTGGACTCGGCGAGTCCATGAGTGGACTCGGTGAGTCCACGCTGTTTAATGAAACCCTAATCCTTCGGGGTTGGCGCCTATTTAAGGGTACTCTTAGCCTTCCATTGCGGCTACCAGTCCCTTGAGAGCACCCTAAGTGAGCTAGATCGTTTGGGAGGAAGGAGAAGCCATATTTGATCTTTCTATCCTTGGTTTAGCAAGAAGAAGGTGATCAAGAGCAAGAGGAGACTGAAGGAGCTGTGATTCGAGTGGTTTCAGAGTCCATAGACTTCAACTTGAGGTATTTATTCGGACCTTCTTCAATTTTGGTATTGAAACTTAGAGTTAGGGTTTTCTAACCTCTTTTGAGGATGTTTATGTAGAGCAATTGGTCCCTTATCGAGTTTATGCTTTGGATCTGGACTCAAAGAGTTCCAAAGACCTTAACCCTTGGAGCTTTATGAGTTATCTTGGGAGTTATGAGCTTAGGATGCCATTTTTAGGGCTAAATCACCAAATGATACCATCTAGATGATATACAAGTGTCAAGGTCTGGACTTTACGTGATTATTATGCTTGGGAATGACAGATCTATAGATTAGAGGAACAGATCTGACCTCAGGAGGTCTATGGAGTTTGTGCATGGCGTGTACTCGCCGAGTTGTTCTTGAGACTCGGCGAGTTGAGTCGGGGTAGCCCCGCGATCCTTGCATGGGGACTCATCGAGTAAAGGAAGGGACTCGACGTGTTAAATGGGACTAAAAGAGTTAATTGGACACAGGTGGACTCGTCAAGTTGCCCAAGTGCACTCGCTAAGTCGGGTGAAAGTTTGACCGTTGACTTTGGTTGACTTTTAGGGTTTGGTCAACAATGAGGGCCTTTGAGCCAAGGGATTGGTAAAATGGTCTTTTACCCTTCTGAGGGTGCTTAGAGAGAGTAGAGTCTAGTTCTGAGAGTTATATTTATGAAAGTATTACTTTATGTGTTAGGCGGAGGCTAGATCGCATTCCTACCGAGTAAGTGATTTACCAGGATATTTGAGGTGAGTCTTCTCACTATACTTTACCTAGAGTGGTAATTAGAGTTATGGGCCAGAGTTATCGTATACTATTATGTGACGTGTTATACTGCATTGTTTCTATGTGGTTTATATCATGTGTATATCATAGTATATCAGAGTTAGAACCGAAAGGTTCACAGAGTTAGGACCAAAGGGTCCACAGAGTTAGGGCCCACGGGCCCATAGAGTCATAGCCTCGAGTGGCTAGTATGTGTTATGTGTGGTATTTTGGGGAACTCACTAAGCTTTACGCTTACAGTGTTATGTGTTATGTGTTTTAGGTACCAGTGATGATCGCGGGAAGGCGCCGGCATGATTCGTACACACGCATGGATTTTTATGTATTTGATCTTGGGAACTATTTTTGTGAACCAAAGTATTGATACAATGAGATTTTGTTTTAAATGTGTTTGATAAAATGTCTTTAAAAATGTGAAAATTTGTTTTAAATTTTACGGTGTTACAATTTGGTATCAGAGCCTTGGTTTGAGGGATTCGGATACATCTTCGGGCGTATCTGAACTCAAACTGAGAAGTTGAGGAAAAATTTGATAATAAAGTAATTTTTTTTTTGAAAAGGAG
The DNA here is from genome assembly GCF_052625555.1 of Lactuca saligna. Taxonomy (NCBI): domain Eukaryota; kingdom Viridiplantae; phylum Streptophyta; class Magnoliopsida; order Asterales; family Asteraceae; genus Lactuca; species Lactuca saligna. The sequence continues at coordinate 300,827,980 of NC_136421.1, forward strand.
TAAAAAGTGTTTTGAAACAGACAGAGCAGAACCATGTGTACGATCAGCCAGCGCCCGAACGGTGATTTCCCAAAATACCCTTACGCTAAGTTGTAAAAGAAATGTTATGCTATGCTATATGAATTATATTATGCATGCTAGAGTAAGACTAGGTATTCTTATTAGGACTAGAGTGGCCTGATATATGATGCCTTAGTTTAGGGATTTTGTTATTAGGAATGCTTGAGAGTGTTGAGATAGCAGTAAGGAGCTTATGAGAGATTTGCTAGTGAGTATCACATGATTATAGAGAATAGCGTACTTGGGATTTGGGGCTCTGGGAGGAGGACTTGGTGTGAATGCTGAGTCGGTGTGGTCGGTAGTATTGGGCCCGTACTATCGAAGGCACCGGGTCAGTACGCAACCCAAGTAAAAATCCATAGGGCACCAGAGATCAAGTAGGGTTGGGATATCGAGTATGTGTACATCCGAGTAAATTACTGATATCTTATGTTGTATTTTAGAGAGGCATCATGGTAGGGACACGTCATCGACCAGGGACCAGTGGAGGGGGTGTGAGCGACGAGGAGCTCCGCCAGATGATTCATGATGAGGTGGTTGCTACCATCCGCGATGTGATTCCAGAGATGTTTGGGTCTATTAAGACAACCCTGATAGAGACATTCGATGAGAGATATGCTGCTCTTTTTGAGGTTGCTGTTGTTGTGGCTACTGCAGCTATAGCTGCGGCTAGACCGCAGGGTGGTGATGCGTTGCTGTTCCGGGAGTTCAGCAAAACAAAACCATCAGAGTTTGATGGGACCCAGGAACCGATTGCAGCGATGAGGTGGATATCAGACATGGAGGGATGTTTCTTTACTTGCTCATCTCCTGAGCATTTGAGGGTCCGGTTTGCACTGAACCAGCTTCGCTTGGGAGTGAAGGACTGGTGGAAGTTTGTGACGGCGCATTATTCGCCTGCTGAGCTTGCTGCAGTGACTTGGGAGAGGTTCACTGCTATGTTCCGAGATTAATACATTCCCCAGGTGGAAAGGAACATTTGGCCTAGGAGTTTTTGACCCTCAAGCAGGGTACTGATTCTGTTACGGTGATTACGAGGAAGTTCCATGAGCGGGCGATGTTCTGCCCAGAGCACGTGTCCTCCGAGAAGGCACGTATGAGCTGCTACATGAGCATTTTGAGGAGGGATATACGGGAGTTCGTGGCGAACTCGACGTATCGTACATTTGCTGAGCTTCAGGCAAATGCCCGGAAGAGGGAGATAGAGCTGCAGACCCAGGCTTGGGACGAGGCTGAAGCCTCATGAGGCAAGGTATCCCACCCACGATTTAGAGTTGGGGGCAGTGGTGTTTGCCCTTAAGATCTGGCATCACTATCTGTATGGGATCCGGTGTACCATATACACGGATCATAAGAGCCTGAAGTACTTGATGGATCAGCCCAACCTGAACATACGGTAGAGGAGATGGTCGGATGTGGTAAAAGATTATGATTGTGAGATCCTGTACCACCCGGGTAAGGCTAACGTGGTAGCCGATGCCCTGAGCCGTAGGACTGAGAGCGTCCCAATACGAGACGTTTGTATAAGATTGACAGTGATGACTCTGGTGTTGGACACTATTCGAGGGGCCCAAGCCGAGGCTGCGAGACCAGAAAACCAAAAGAGGGAGCGAGTTATTGGGCAGGTATCGGAGTTCGTTACCGATAGCCGGGGACTTATGACATTTCAGGGTTGGATTTGGGTACCGTTTGTGGGCGGAACGCGTACCATCTTGATGGAAGAGGCACATCGATCGAAGTTCTCGATCCATCCCGGGGCCACTAAGATGTATCTGAACCTAAAGAAGGAGTATTGGTGGCCTTGTATGAAAAGGGATGTTGCATGGTTCGTTGAGAGATGCCTAACCTGTCGCCGGGTTAAGGCCAAGCACCAGAGATCGCATGGTAAGTTGCAACCCTTAGAGGTTCCCGAGTGGAAGTGGGAACAGATTGCTATGGAATTTATCACCAAATTGCCAAGGACTGCGAGGGTGTCGATGCAATTTGGGTGATTATAGACCGATTGACGAAGAGCGCTCACTTCCTCGCCATTAGTGAGAGCTCTTCTGTAGAGAAACTGGCAGAGTTGTATGTGAGAGAGGTGGTCTCGCGGCATGGAGTTCTGATCTCGAATGTCTCGGATCGAGATGTGCGTTTCACTTCCAGGTTCTGGAAGAAATTTCATGAGGAGTTGGGTACGCGGCTGCATTTTAGTACCACATACCACCCACAGACTAACGGGCAGAGTGAGCGGACAATTCAGACGCTCGAGGATATGCTCCAAGCATGTGTATTGGATTTTGGCGGAAGTTGGGACACATATTTTCCCTTGGCAGAGTTTTCCTACAACAACAGCCATCATTCGAGCATTGGTATGCCACCCTTTGAGTTGTTGTATGGGAGGAGGTGTCGGACCCCCATTTGCTGGGGAGAGGTGGGATAACGTGTAATGGGTAGTACGGAGATCGTGCTTCAAACGACTGAGTAGATACAACATGTCAAGTAGAGGTTGCTGACCGCTCAGAGTCATCAGAAGAGTTATGCGGACAGATGTCGGTCCGAGCTCAAGTTTCAGGTCGGTGACTTCGTACTCTTGAAGGTCTCTCCTTGTAAAGGAGTGATCCGATTCAGGAAGAGGGGCAAGTTGGGGCCTCGATATATTGGACCTTTCAGGGTGATCGTGAGGGTAGGCAAGGTAGCCTACCGTTTGGAGCTACCTGTGGAGTTGGGTCAAATTCACGACACTTTTCATGTGTCGCAGTTGAGAAAGTGTATAGCCGACGAGTCTGCAGTGGTAACATTAGAGGACATTCAAGTGGATGTAGGCCTGAACTATGTTGAGAGACCGGTGGCAATTAGGGATCGGAAGGTCAAGGTTCTGAGGAATAAGGAAGTGCCTATGGTGCAGGTGCAGTGGTAGCATAGGAAAGGGTCAGAGCTGACTTGGGAGACGGAGCACGAGATGCGTGTGCAGCATCCAGAGTTGTTTGTAGAATGAGACTTCGAGGGCGAAGTCTGATTCTCGTGGGGGAGAAATGTAACATCCAGAATCCCAGGTATATTATTTTGATATTTTATTTTTGGAAATTGTGAAGTAACTCGACGAGTTGATGCTTAGACTCTCCGAGTAGGGTCGCGGTTTATCTTCCGAGTTCGCGTTGGACTCGGCGAGTCCATGAGTGGACTCGGTGAGTCCACGCTGTTTAATGAAACCCTAATCCTCCGGGGTTGGCGCCTATTTAAGGGTACTCTTAGCCTTCCATTGCGGCTACCAGTCCCTTGAGAGCATCCTAAGTGAGCTAGATCGTTTGGGAGGAAGGAGAAGCCATATTTGATCTTTCTATCCTTGGTTTAGCAAGAAGAAGGTGATCAAGAGCAAGAGGAGACTGAAGGAGCTGTGATTCGAGTGGTTTCAGAGTCCATAGACTTCAACTTGAGGTATTTATTCGGACCTTCTTCAGTTTTGGTATTGAAACTTAGAGTTAGGGTTTTCTAACCTCTTTTGAGGATGTTTATGTAGAGCAATTGGTCCCTTATCGAGTTTATGCTTTGAATCTGGACTCAAAGAGGTCCAAAGACCTTAACCCTTGGAGCTTTATGAGTTATCTTGGGAGTTATGAGCTTAGGATGCCATTTTTAGGGCTAAATCACCAAATGATACCATCTAGATGATATACAAGTGTCAAGGTCTGGACTTTATGTGATTATTATGCTTGGGAAAGATAGATCTATGGATCAGAGGAACAGATCTGACCTCAGGAGGTCTATGGAGTTTGTGCATGGCGTGTACTCACCGAGTTGTTCTTGAGACTCGGCGAGTTGAGTCGGGGTAGCCCCGCGATTCTTACCCGGGGACTCATCGAGTAAAGGAAGGGACTCGATGTGTTAAATGGGACTAAAAGAGTTAATTGGACACAGGTGGACTCGTCGAGTTGCCCAAGTGCACTCGCTAAGTCGGGTGAAAGTTTGACCGTTGACTTTGGTTGACTTTTAGGGTTTGGTCAACAATGAGGGCCTTTGAGCCAAGGGAGGGGTAAAATGGTCTTTTACCCTTCTGAGGGTGCTTAGAGAGAGTAGAGTCTAGTTCTGAGAGTTATATTTATGAAAGTATTACTTTATGTGTTAGGCGAAGGCTAGATCGCATTCCTACCAAGTCAGTGATTTACCGGGATATTTGAGGTGAGTCTTCTCACTATACTTTACCTAGAGTGGTAATTAGAGTGTATGACTTTGCTTCAGGTAAGTCCACTATCTAACTCAATTAAGTTCTTATTTGGAGATTCTTAATACATGATGTAATGTAATTACATTTTCATGTTTTGTAGAATCGAAGAAAAGAAAGGAAGCTTAAAAGAAGAGTAGGCTGAGTCTGATCGCAAAGAAATGGATTTCGATCGCATTTTTCGATGATCGGATTTTGAGCTGCTGCTTAAGAGTTATGATAGATTGCTTAGAAGTATTTACAAACATAGTTTTAATTTGTATTTGCATTGTAAGGAAAAGTTTTCCAAGTTTTATAAATAAATAAGATTTTTATTTTGTTTTATGTTATATCTCCTTACAATGGTTTTTGTGAAAATTGATGTTTATGTATATTCTAGCAATGTTCAATATGGATTTGATTATTTCGTTTGTGGTAATGTCGTAATTTACTAGATAAGGAAAGATTGTCATCACCAAAGTTTCAGTTGGATAGAAACCTGGAATCATGCAACTTGTATTGTGTGATGAATGAGAACTTTTATATTTGGGAAATTAAGACTAATTCCTTGTTCACATGAATATTTGATTCAAGTGAAGGACTAGGGGATGGGTACACTGGGTGTGCGCTGGTCAGGTCCACCACAAAGAATGATAAGACAATTCATGATGATTTACTAAAGTTTAGTAAATATGGTTATGCTTACAAGTTTAAGTATGATTTTGAACATTGAAAAAGTTTCAATGTATGGCAGAACGAATGAGAAAATTCAAATTAGGTAGAAAGATAAAAATTTCTCCAATCTGAAAAGATGGGAGAGTACTTTAGTATCGTGTTTTATGATCATCTTAATTATTATGGAAAAACCATATCACAATTGATCCTCTAAGGACATCTTAGTGCATTTGTATGGCTAAGAAGAGGAATCGTGAATTATTGAAATGGTTAAATCAAGAAGATGATTCATACATCGTTCCAAGAACAATTCTTAGAGTCATACTCCAATATTGTAACTTGAGTGACATAATCTTAAGAAAAGTTTATAAAACTTGTCAAATGTAGAGTAAAATGTTTTCTACTCTTGTACATTTGAAATCGGTAAGTTGTGATGTTTTGGATAAAAACAAAGACCAACTAATACCAATAGTGTGAAGTGTTTGTCTTGATAAGAATCCACACTAACTCTTGAATATTTGTTTTTTCAAGGAACGGTTCATGACAAGAGCATCTTATATGTCAAGAGGTCGGTGGGAGTCTTAAAGATCTTGAAAGTTTCAAGAACTAATCAAGATTAAACCTATTGTTAAACACTAGCATAAGACTAGAGTTTTGTAACCTATTGTGTTGACATATTCTTGTTTTTGTGCCAATTCCAGTTAAAGTTAAATATGCATGCGAGTTCTACGAGTTCTCAGTTGTTTGCATAACAACCTTGGAAGCAATGGTAGGACCTTGTGTTGTCAGGTGGCAATAAATTAAGATTGAACAAGTTCAGTCCATATGAGTTTGGATATGTCACTAGTTGTGACATCCCCATTTTCACGGCAAAAAAAAAACGATTTGTTTATGCTTTATTTTGAAAATCAGAGTAACCTTTTAAAGAAAAGTGTTTCGAAATTTGTTCCCATAAAAACATGATAAATACGTTATCAAAGCATTTCCGAAGAAATGTATTTTATTCATTTTAAAACATTGGGATGTCATCGTCAATACAAAAACATAAGCATAAATAGACCCTATATTTTGCTATCACTAGTGATTTATATCTTCTTAATTTCTCAATGTAATGTAACTTCATATCGACACCTATGATACAAATAAACTGAGTGTGTCAGGTTGGGAAACCTGGTGAGTACATAAGGTTTTTAATCCACAATAATATAATTATTATGTTTAAACATCAAACAATCAACCCAATTACACATCCCCATTATATTCTTTACTCTTAAGGATCTACCCTAAGAATCAACTATTTCTCGTTCATTCGTTCCTAAAGATTATCCTAAAGAATAGGCATGAAGTCCATCATCGTCAAGGTTTATACAACAGGCACTAAGTCCATAGTTGATAGGGTTTATACAATAGGCACTAAGTCCATAGTCGCTAGGGTTTAGGTACTAAGTCCATAGTCGCCATGGTTTATACAATTGGCACTAAGTCCATAATCACCAATGTTTACTTATATCCTCTTTCATCCATCCTCATTCATCAACCTATGTTTTACCCAGCATATTCGTAGATATAAAATACATATACAGTTTAAATCACTTAAAACATGTATAAAATTGTTCATCCAACATAGATCTCAAACAAACATATAATATGCACACATAACACGCAATTTATATAAAATATTGTTGGATTAGGTGTCTAAGTTCATAACTATTTATGGAATGTACTTGACCCGATTGGCATGGTCTATTTAGGTTGCATGGCATTGGAACATTTGGATAGACTAAATGAGAGAAAGGACACTTAAGGATTATTAATATATTATAAGTTCTAATATATTAATAATATTATTTAATTAGTATTGATCAAAGAATTAATTTAGAATTAATTAAGTGATCAAAAGGAGACTAATTAAATATATGGGATTAACTGTTTAAATCATTCATTCTTGTATATTGGGCTAATGATCCATTGTTTATATGAATTGGGCTAAACCCATGATTTGTTCCATGGATAGTCCATGGGAGTTATAAACCCATGGATCATGGAATATGGAAATCCATGACAATTAGGGTTTACATGGTGTAACCCTACTTATGTCACAATTATATAAAGACCCCATGCCTAGAAAAATTGGCCACTACAAGCAAGTGTAAGAGGGCTAGCCAAATTTTGAGTGTTAGTAAACTTCTCTTAAGGTTATTCCAAGTTTTGTGGTGTTGTGTGAGACATTTGAGGTATCACACTTGAGGTGCTAGGCTCACAAGGTTCTCACGGAATCCAAACAACAAAAGGTATTTACTTCAACTAGCTATTATGTTTAAAAGTTCCCCATGCCATGCTAGTTAGGTTAATAACCTTGGAAAATCAAATTTGCATGTATCTTAGTAAAACGTAAATCCAAGGTTTCTAGGGTTGCATGTACACCTTAGGAGTGCTAGAATAGTCAAAACCCTACAAATACTTCATATCTATGTGTAAGATGAAAGTAACTATGCACTCACTTGTTAAAGTGATGATTCCAAACTCGGACAACACTTCGCTTCTTAACAATATAATTTCCTTCGACAAAACCTAGTATTATTACCACTAGATTTTAGTCTAATATTTACCGTGACTAATTATTAGTCTTAACATTATTATTATTATTATATAAGCGTTTAAACAATATTTTCCAACCACTATGTACAAACAGGGGCCATACATATAACACCGGAGGGCGGGACCATTTTGTCATATAGCACTTCTGAAATCTAACAACCCTATGCGGCCCTTTAAACCAGATTCCCCGTACCGCGAGTAGTTAAAAAGATATTATAACAACACTTATATAGGTCATAATAATAGCCCAAATATTTATTATAAGTTCATAATAACAATACTAATTTTAAATATAAGTTATATTTAAAATATGGTAAGCATAACTTACTTACAAGGGGGGGTTTTTGCTAGGAGTCGGGCTCTGCAGGGGCAGAACTTCGTCGTTGAATCTTTCTAAGAAAGATTATTGCAGCGCTCCAACGCTTACCTTACTATACTAAAACTAAAGAAAGAAAAGTCAAATCACGAGGGACCTAAATGCTCGGGGGATAAGAAGAGAAAGACTGTTGAATCAAGATAATGGTGCAGGAAATATGAGAGCCCAGAGGCTCTTATTTATAGTAATTGAATTTTCAAAAACCACTCTCTATATTTACTTAAATGAATAAACACCCTTTATAATACTATTTTAAATAGATTTAATGATATTTGTACTAAAATAATGTCAAAAGTACTTAACATTAGTCTTATAATGACCACATCGTTGATACATTTCTAATGATATATACATGTGTAAATATATGTAGACGTATATATGATTTACGTTTTATTTTAATACGTAAATGTGCTATTAAAAATTATAACTCGTTCATAAGAACTCCATTTTTGATGTTCTTTATATCCACACATTGGTATTTACGAGTACAACTTTCATTTAGACGCTGTCAGCTAATTCTCATTCTATCTCAGATTTACAAAACTGTATTGAATTTATCGCGCTCGAAGAGTAGGGACCAAGTTTTGTCCATATCTTTAACATACGAGCTCTATTCTTGACGTTCTTTATATCCACACATTGATATTTATGAGTACTACAACTTTCATTTAGACTCCATTGACTAATTCTCATTCTATCTCTAATTACAAATCTGTATCGAATTCGTCGCGCTCGAAGAGTAGAGACTAAGTTTCGTCCATATCTTTCGCATACGAACTCCGTTTTCGACTGTTTTTATTGTTGAACTCCTATTAACGATATCTTCATTTCTTATTTAGACTTTTTTGGTTAAAAATCGACCAATATAAAATTCGAATTTCAGGTTGTGCACTGCTATGCTAAATCTTAGAAAAATCATAACTTCCTCATACAAAGTCAGATTTGGACGTTCTTTTTGTTCACACTCTCGGTTTAACATATACTATGACTTTCATTTAGATCGATAAGGCTATAAAGTATTTTATTGTAAATTCACTTTTTACGATTCTCGGTGTCGTGCCGGTTTTGCCGTAAAACTTCGACAGGTCATAACTTCTTCGTTATAACTCAGATTTTGACGTTCTTTTTATGTACGAAACCCTTGTGACATATACTATAACTTGGTTAATATTATTTATTCTTAATAATCTTCTATTAAAAATTTATTTTTGATGCTTATTGTCTCTAAATTGACTAGTCCGAATCTACAGACGTTACACTAACCTTGTCTTATGATTATGGTTTGACAAATTCACATGAATAGGAACACATACACCATAAAATCTAAGTGTAATAAGGTTTCTCTCAAATTATTTAAAATGATTGTGAGGAAATGCTTTCACTAAGTAGATTTTAAGGAGATGACGTTTATGATATTTGCATTCTCAAATTCGATTATGATTACGACATCCCTCTTTATAGTCCAAATTGTGAGGAATGGAAAAGGTCTAAACATTTCAGACTTATGGTTGTAAGTTCTAAAATTGTTAAAACATACATGTGAGTTATCTAAGAAAGGGTGTAGGATTTTGAGAAGCCTAGATAAAGTCTTATTGAAGCATCTCGCATCAGAAATCTGAACTTTGGTAAGAAAGTCAATAAGTATTGATTTGTAGAAGTCCAACTAATTTCTGGATACGTGTCAAAGCTAGTGGGAGCATAAGTGTTATGCTAGTAAGATAATAATTATAATGCTAGTGGGAGCATAATTATTATGGTAAGTTAGAAATGTTAATTATAAAAAACAAAAGGTTTCAAATCACAAAGTTGCAGTTATTTTGCTATAATTAAGGGAGAGGAATTCATACTTCATTTCAAAATCTAAAAACTTAGATTGTGTTTTTAATTAAATTTAGTCAAATATATATGAATGTTATGTTGGAATGGTTCGACATAAGGAAATTGTTGAGATTAAAGCCCTAATTGAGATTTGATGAACAAGATGCGGAAAATAAGAACAAGCACAAATATGAAGATTAGGTCGAATGATCACTCAATTTATTGAATGTGAGGAACAAATTACACTTAAGAAATAAGAATCTAACTCTACAAGAAACCTCACAACGTGGCGGCTACATTTTGCCTAACTCTTAACCCTAATAATGAATAATACATGACTATTTATAGGGAAAAGACAAGTCTTGGGCTTTTAACCTACACTTCATCAAAGGAGCCCAATGTCATCATCCATGGAGTGTTTTGAAACCCTACAATCTCCCCCTCAAAGTATGGAATGGATGACAATGCTTTAACTTCCAAAACAAGCATCTAGCAAATAAAAAGATCTGCAACGAGGAATATATGAAGCAATCCATGAATCTTGATTCTTCAATAGTCTTCAAACACGGGCTCTAGGATATATAAATCAAGCACTAAAGTAATGTCTTTAAACTTCATTTTCGAATGTAATCCCAAAGAATCTTCATGAAAACCAAACCCGCCATAAAAATCCATTTCAGAACAAAGAAACTGAATCACTTCTTGTCTTTGAACAACTCCCCCTCCAAGTCACAATGATCTTCAAATAAGCTAATGATATAAGCCATCAAAAAAAATCATGTAACAACCCAAACTTTAAGATTCGTAACGCCACTTGATCGAGAAAATACAAGAAGTTGGAGATATAACAAGTCCTTAGCAGAGCTCGATAAAGAACTTCCGCTGTAAAGGATACTTCTCTATAAAAGCTTTAGCAGAGCTCGATGAAGAACTTCCGCTGTAAAAGCCACCTTCATAATTCTACCACAAACTTTATCAAAAATCTTCAACCTTGAAAAGTCACAAATCCAATTTCGAATGGCCATACCAAATTCTCCCCCGATTTATAATCGAAAACGTGATTATAAAGCCTTCTTATGGTCATGAGAATGATCTTGAATGGATAAAAATTACTGTGCTCCCCCGCGACAAAATGATATATACAATGAAGTATAAAATCCGGAAAAAGTCGTGAAAATTTGTCTTTATCACGAAAAATGACTTTCCGAACCGCCAAGACTTGATGGAATCTTTATTTTTCTGTTCACGGAAAAAATATGAGCATTGAAAAATCCAAAACTGTTCACCGGCCCTCAAATTTGCAAACTTTTAAAAAAACAGGCTGAAACTATCACTTTGCTGAAAGTTAGGGGATTAAAATAATAAATTTGCATCATATTCCCCTTCATTTGTAATAGATTCTGGATATAGTCCATAACCGCCAAGCTGTGAAAACGACAAGGACCAAAAATATCAATTCGCTGAAGTTGCAGGGACCAAAAATGTAACATTGTGTCTTCTTCCCCATTTAGATGCATGATTAAAAGAATACGACTGGAACGACAATTTCAAACAATCGTTCGCATATGAAACCACAAATCATGGATCAAATCCTTTCGTTGCGAGAATAAAGATGCGAATCCGAGCCTTTCGTAGTCGATTGCAAGCCTGATCACCACAAAGGACCCGAGCCAAATGGTTACAGACTTGGTGCGAAACCCTAAAAAAACGAATCCTAACACAGGTTTGTTGCGAATCTAACAATCACAGTTCCGATTCAAAGTCCGTTTGTTTCGAACATCACACTTGCGACTGCGAATCCAAATTAACAGGTTCTGTGAATCAATATCAACGATCGTCCGTGAAAGAGAAGTGCGAATCCAAATCGTTCGCAGGTAGAGAATTCATTCACAGGTTGTATTAAGCTTTGATGATGCTAGACCCATATGGTGATTTGACAGTAACTCCAAAACATCAAATACTTCTTCATTGATTACAATATCCTGATTTCAACTGATTTGAATTTTGAGTTTTCTAGATTAACAAACCAAATCGAGATACAAGCTGTTCATCGATTCATCATCAGACTACGAGATTAGCATACCATGTTCATATGTTCTTCAACGGTTCATCTCAGGTGTCGAAATTTCCGTTTAACAAACACCCAATTGCCACATCAAAAAAAAAGAAAAAAAACGATTTCCAGATGATACGATCAATAATCACCATCGACTTCTTATTATTGATGATTGACACAGCCCACAAAATCAAAGATTCACAGAAATTTGTTCTTAATCAACTCGCTTTAAACAGATCACAGATCGGTTATTCAACCACAAACTCTATTATCGAGAAGATTAAATCAATTGAAAGGATTATAATCAAAATTATGAAAAACCCAAACGTAATTTTGAATCGATTAAAATACAGGAATACTCAATCGACATAAGATTAAACGAACAAGGGATTTTGACTTGCGACTAGAATGAACAATTGTTTGTTGGGTCAAATGATGAACAGACACTTCTTGGGCTCATTAATAATAGATCGACAAAAAAAAACGCGCTTAATCAAGTGAACAAAATTTCGGAAGAAATCGAATAACCTTGAATGGAACAATAGATCAGATCGGAACATAACATATCATGATAAACAGTGATGAATAGTAACATAATTCTCCATGAACAGTTTCTGATTCCAAGACGCCAAAACACCAACAATCTTCAATAACTTGTGCAGAAAGTCATCAAATCAAGAACCGATACTTCAAAAATCAATAGATCTCAAAAGACCCGCTCTGATACCACTTGTTGAGATTAAAGCCCTAATTGAGATTTGATGAACAAGATGCGGAAAATAAGAACAAGCACAAATATGAAGATTAGGTCGAATGATCACTCGATTTATTGAATGTGAGGAACAAATTACACTTAAGAAATAAGAATCTAACTCTACAAGAAACCTCATAACATGGCGGCTACATTTTGCCTAACTCTTAACCCTAATAATGAATAATACATGACTATTTATAGGGAAAAGACAAGTCTTGGGCTTTTAACCTACACTTCATCAAAGGGGTCCATTGTCATCATCCATGGAGTGCTTTGAAACCCTACAGAAATTCTATATATGGAAAGGTTAATTGTGTTCTCAAAATTCAATTATAATTACGGCATCCCTCTTCATAATTCGAGTTACGAGAACATGGCAAATAGAAATATTATAGCAAAAGACCGATCAAGCATCATGTCTTTATGTTAGACATTATGAATCGTGTCTCATATGCTTCGGGTATAGGATCGATTGCATATGCTATAATATTCTCGTGTTCTAATTTTCCAAATGCCTAGACATTAAAAGTGAAAAAGGAATAGAACCGAATATGACTAAAGTGGTTAAACAACTATCAAGGACAATCTAATGTTTGCAAAGGATTGGTCGCTTAAGTACGGTTGGAGGCATAATAATGGATGGACCATATTGATATTATTATGATCAGACAAGTTTATATTAATAATGAGTTGTCGTATGGAAAATATGGAATGTTTCCATACTAGGAGTTGAAGAATAGATGAGAAAGTTAGAAACTTTTATGCAAGAAGGATGTTCAAAGGATTGTACTTTGAATTTGAGACTTCATTTCCAGGGAATTGTCTTGTAACAATCTCCAAAGGAATATTTTGTAATATCGTTGGTCAAGTCTCTGTGACTTTTGGTACCTAGGCATTACAAAAGAATTATTGCATGATCGTTCACAACACTTATAGGTTGCAAGCCTGCTAGTGTTCCACCGGACCGTCTAGAGTAGTCTGTGGTTGTCATCCATACTCTACTAGATAACGGGGACAACGATTGGGTAAAGACTTCTCTCATTTTTCACATCTCACCCTCATCTCATGATCTTTATCACCTTTCATCTCATCATCCAACTCATCTTTCATCTACCCATCTTTACCCATCATAATTATAGGTATAAAATACATATACAGTTTAAAACAATTAAAACATGCATATTTTTGTTCATCCATCATAAATATTAAGTACACATATAATATGCACACATAGCACGCAACTTATATTAAATACTTCATGTCTATGTGTAAGATGAAAGTAACCACACACTCACTTGTCAAAATGATGATTCCAAACTCGGAAAGTGCTTCGCTTCTAACGATTCTATATTCCTTCGACAAAACCTAGCATTATTATCGATAAGTTTTAGTCTAATATTTATTGCAACTAATTATTAGTCTATATTCATCATTAACTCAAAGTCTACTTTCATTATCTATCAAGTAAGGAACAACCAGGTAGGATCATATTGGAGGTAGGGTCCGTTTGGTATAGAAGTATATTGTTTGGAAATCCCACTTTAAACACATCAATAAATCACAACCTAAACATCATCCCTATAAGTAGATCAATCAATATAACGACTTAGAATCACCGATAAATCTTGTTTCTAATTTCATAACAGCGATAATGAATGTAAACATAAGTTATACTTAAAGTAGGGTAAGCATGACTCACTTACCGGGGGGTTTGGCTAGGAACCGGGCTCTGCCGGGGCAGAAATTCCGAGCCGAAAAGCTCTTTTTATCGGACCCATCGGGTGCTATGGAGCTTTCTTCTAGCACTAGGCGAGTTTCTAGTTTTTTTTTTTTTTTTTTTTTTTTTTTTTGGGGGGGGGGGGGGGGGGGTTAGGAGGTTTAGAGAGAGTTTAGAGTGAGAAAGAAAGAGTGGAAGGTGTGAGAAATGAAGGCACCACATGCTATTTATAGGCTGAAATACTTATAAACTCATCGAGTTAGGGCCTCCAACTTGTCGAGTTGGTACCACATGTCACCCTCTGGTGGCAAGGCTTTGGGAGAAAGCAATGACCCATATTCAGCCACGTCATCCTCTTCGTAGCAACACCCTGCTGACTTCTAAACCCCGTAACTTTTGCATACGAGATTCGTTTTCGATATTTTTTATATCCACGCGTAGGTGGAGACAAAATCTAAAACTTTCATTTAGACTCCGTCGGCTAATTTTTGGCCGATTTTAAATTTAACCGTATGAGAATATTACACTGTTTACGACCGTGTAAAATTCATAACTTCTACATACGGATTCCGTTTTCGACTGTCTTTTTATCGTTGAGCTCCTATTAATAAGATATTCAATTCTCACTTAGGTTCTGCTGTCTAAAAGTCGCTCGATCTGAAATTCAAATTCCGGGTTGTATACTACCATGCGAAATCTTAGAAAAATCATAACTTTCTTATACGAAGTCAAATTTTGACGTTCTTTTTATGTATGCTCTCGGTTTAACATATACTACAACTTTCATTTAGATATATAAGGTTAAAAAGTATTTTATCAAAAAAAATCTCTTTTTACAATTCCCGGTGTCGTGCTGGTTTGTCGTAAAACTTCGACGGGTCATAACTTTTTCGTTATAACTCGGATTTCGGTGTTCTTTATATGTACAGAACCTTTGTGACATATACTATATGATTATTTATTCTAAGTAATATTCTATCAAATAGTCATTTTTGATGCTCATTGTCTCTAAATTGACTAGCCCGAATCTACGGGCGTTACAATATCCAATGACGGTTATTTTATAGGCCATTTCCTTAAACTCCCATTATAGTGTGGCTTCGTGAATGAAGCGTACTAGCGGTTTGACTGACTTTGCCTTATACATATAATAATAATTAACCTTTTAATTTTACATATAGTATAAGATGTATTTTAAAACTTTTCAAAATACTAAGTTTATATTTAAATTTCAAAAATTGAATAATTAATTTAAATTTAAAATAAACCAAATAATTTTGTATTAATTAAACATTTATTTAATCATGTCAAGATTATCTAATTAAATCAGTCAAATAATTTAATTTAATCCTCACCCCTAATTTTCGAAAAAAATGGTGTATGGTTTATCTAATTATATAATTATCTTATTTAGTTAGATAAACTACCAAAATTAGGAAACCCTAAACACATATACCATTTTTGAAAATGGCTTGCTTGGGGAGGAAGGTAAGAGTTTCAATCCTTACCTTAAAATCGAAAACTTAGGGAGCAAGAAACCTTGCCCTAGAATCGATTACTTGGGAGGTAAGGTAAGGGTAACAACACTTACCTAATTTTCAAAACTTAGGGTCCAAGAAACCATAATTTCGAAATGCGTGGCCTAGAGAGTTTAATTGTCATAAAACCTGATTTATCAATTCAACCATTATAGGAAATTCAAATACAAGCCAAGCTATGATACCACTAATGTGTTTTATGCAAAACAAATAAACTTAAACTCTTAAGTGTGCATGTAACCTTAATAAGGATCTATGTTTTCTCTATTAAACCTATAACTAAGAACATCAAAAAGAAACCCTAAGAACACTAGGCGATTTTCGAAATTATTAAAGTAAAGGTTTAGTGTTACATACCTTTTAGTTGGTATAGCAAACAACTAGAATTCTACTTTATTGATCTCTTAGAAGCAAGGACCACAAGTATCGTGACTCTAATGGAATCACACCCAAACTAGCACGAGGAAACCTACAAAGAGAGGAGATGAGAGCCATGATTTCGTCCAAGGATTGTAGAGGGAAAGGATGGATGAAATTATGGGCTAGGGACCTCCTTATATAGTTGATGAAACTTGGTGCCAAAGCTAGGGTTAAAGAGATATGCCCTAGATCCTTTGCTTGGTGACCAAGCAACCCATTCCCCTTATCCAAGGGGCTTGTGTTGGATATTATTCCTTTTATATATCATCTCAGATACCGATTTGTTGGAAATATAACAATCTGATCACTACAACAAAAGGCTCGGTTACCAGTTACTGTGTGATAGATATATCAGTTTAAGATATAAGAAATATATATATATATATATATATATATATATATATATATATATATATATAAAGAATAATAATTGCGGAATATGTATAAATATGAAAGCTATAAATGACGTAAAGCTATAAATAATATAAATGACTGTATTTAAATGACATAAAGCTATAAATAATATAAATGACTATATTTAAATGACATAAAGCTATAATAAAGTATATAAATATATATCAAGTAGGTTCTTCAATAAATTGTCTGAACTGGACTCATGGAGCGACTGGTCGATATTTGTTCTTTGAATAAACTGATCGATATTGGGACTCTTGGAGCGACTGGTCGATATTTGTTCAAAGATCAATCCGGCATTGGATAAGTAACAAAAAGTTCATTTAAAGCTCGATTTTATGTAAAACAAGTGTTTACAAAAGGGTACAAAATACATGGGTTTATGTATTTATATTTGAGGTATTTTTGGGTAAAAACATGCACACGGGTCGTGCAAGATAAGGCACAAGTGACACGGGTCGTGTAGGAGGGTTTTGGAGGGTTTTCTTGATGAATGATGCTGACACGGGGCGTGTTGATTTAGCCTTGCTGAACACGGGGCGTGTTCATGATGCTGATGCTGACACGGGGCGTGTTGATTTAGCCTTGCTGAACACGGGGCATGTTGAGGTTCAGAAGTATGAAGAAGGCAATCAAAGGGCAACACGGGGCGTGTTGATTTTGCCTTGGTTTTTAACACGGGGCGTGTTCGTGTCTGAGTCAATTTCGGGATTTTTGTGATTTGAAGGTAAGTTTTGTTTGTGATGTTTTATCTAGGGTAATGGTGTTATGGTGTTTTGAGGATGTTTTCAAGGTTGTTTAGAGGTTGGAAGGAGGTTGATATAAGGTGGTAAAGGTGGTGAAATTTCTATGAAGATGATGATGAATAGTGATGGGTTTTGTGGTTGATCTTGATGCAGAAGGTTTTGGGTTGTTTCATGGTTGTGTTTTGGTGTTTTGATGTAAGGAAAGTGTTTGGTGGTGTATGATGTGATGAACAAAGGTGGTGAAGATGAAAAAACCTTTAGTTTCAATGAAGAAGATGAAGATGGTTGATGGTGTTCTTCATTTAGCTTCTTGTTTGATCTTGGTGTTCTTCACTTAGCTTCTTGTTTGATCTTGGTGTTCTTTATTTAGCTCCACGGATGAAGATTGAGAGGGTGTTCTTGGGAGTGTTTGTAGTTTTTAGGAAGTGTTACAAGATTACAAAATGAACACACACACTCACACACAAACTCACGTATATATATATATATATATATATATATACATTGAAACAAATATCTTCATCTAGTGTACTTGAGTTTAAGTGATAGAGTATGGCTGGTCATGCAAGTTGATGTAGAGTAGGAGGCAAAAAACTTGGGTCTTCATTTGGCTTCTTATTTCCTTGACTTTGTTGACTTCTTCTTTGTTTGACTATTCAACACATATATAACATATATATAATACATATATACATATATAATACATACATATGTATATAATACATACATATATATATATATATATATATATATATATATATATATATATTGTTGAAACTGTTTAGCCACACATATGTGTTTTCGTCATTCGCGTGTTTTCGTACTTTCCGTTTTAGCACGCATTCATGCAACCTGAAATAACTGATAATATTTGTTAGATTGTATAAAAATAGTTCATCTTATTTCAGTTATGGTCACATACAAGGTTACATAAGAACATTTTTCAACAATTTCCCCCTATGTGATCATTGCTGAAATAAGGACAGGTATGATATAATCATATTGACAGTTTAACTTCTGAAGATTCGAGATAAAAGATTTGTCAATAGATAAGATATATATAAAACCATAGCAATTGATTTGAAAGTTTGTGACTTGGTTTAACATATCTTATGTAAAAGATTTTCTGAAATTTGTTTCTGAATCAAAGTCTCGGGTTCGGTTATCAAAGGGTAGCCATATATGTATCTAAAGAAATTTCTTAAGATTTTATAGCATTATTAACGACGACAAGTGGTTTAACAGGTCGATTCAGATGAACGCTCATAGGTATAGCTCACACTTCACTTGGGTGTTTGGTTGTTCTAGCAGCAGAACAAGTTAATGATCACTAAAAACGAGTGATATCTCTCTCTGACGACTCACACTCATATTGGAGGTGTTCAACTATGCTTTTCCCGAAAGGTCACTTAGTCTCATTATTAGATAATCAATCACATAAGACTGGTTTCGGCATTACTCAGCGGGTTTCTTCATTCATACCATTTAAGTTCACTCTCTCTCCGTCGGGAAATACATGTAGAGGGGTTTAGCAATTTTCATAGTGCAGTTTGCAACTAAGAATCTTCAGTGATGAAGGCTACAGTATCTCGGGAAATCCATTGTTGTTGCAGCCTTTTCTTTGATGGTATCCTTTTTGTTGATCAATATCTATTTGTTGTAAAAGGATATTTTGTTTTAGCATCGAGAATTTGCTACATTTTAGAAAATTGGGATTTTTGAGAGTATCTATCTTGCGGGACTAAGATATCCCCTTTTGTGAAAAATGGTTAAAACAGATCACGAGATCTTTTGATGTTTGCTTTGAAATAACCATTTGGTTGAACTTTGTTTGAAAATACCAAATGTAGAGTTTTTTTGTTTTGTTTGGTATTTCTTTGGTGAATGATTTGTCTTTCTTGTTGATTCGTCTTTATCTTGTTTCATCTTTGATGATTAGATTTGGATAGATCTTTGGTTTTATTTGATAAGTGATTGTTGAAATCCTTTTCGTTTCGTCTTGTCTTGTTGATGGATCACGGGATCTCAAGACTTCATTTTTGGTTGGCTTATATATAGGTAGGGATTGGTGGCATAAAAGACAGTTTGTCTAGTATGTAAGAATGAATGTATCGTCCATGGTCATTTTGATATCTAAGCAAAAATGAGACCGTGACAAGGTATAATCGGATATACCTTATAAGCAATAGTGACACACCTAAGCTCACAAGAAATGAATTCCACAATGATTCAGATTGATGAGACACAAATTCTTACATGGGTTTTTGTTTTCATCTGAACCTCCTAACCTTATGTCCCTTTTTAAATCATCAATAATGAAATAAAATTGAAGGAAATAAAGTTATGTACATTATGAAAAGTAGGAGATTTGAACCTTCACTCCAACTGAGAATCAATATGACTTAAATTCTTCATCGAGCATAAGCATCTGAAAATTAAGTCAAGAGACGATTAATCACAAGGTTCTATAAAAGCTTATTATGGCAAGTCTTTTATTCTATTTCTGAAGATTTGTTTTTCTGAATGTTTCTGGAAATATTGGTTATTTGAATGTTTTTGGTATTTTTGAAAAGAAAGCAGTTTTCAAATGTTTTTGAATTTTCTTTTTGAATGAAAGTAAACACACTTTTGTACAAACAAAAAGTAAAAGTTTAAGGATGGATGTCATCTGGATTTAACATTCCTAGACGGCCTAGGAAGTATTGAAACTTCGTTTCATCGAGAGCCTTAGTGAAGACATCGGTAATTTGATCTTCGGAGTTGATGAAGTGTAGTTCGATATGACCCTTTTGAATATTGTCTTTGATAAAGTGATATCGAATGTCGATGTGCTTTGTCATGGAATGGTGAACGGGATTGTGAGAAATGGCAATTGCACTGGTTGAGTCACAAAATATGGGAATTTGTGAGATTTTGAAGCCATAGTCACGCAGTTGAGTTTGCATCCATATGACTTGTGAACAACAGCTGGCGGCCGCGACGTATTCAGCTTCTGCTGTTGATGTGGACACACAAGTCTGTTTCTTTGAAGTCCAACTCACTAGTCTACCTCCTAGGAATTGACAGCTACCAGATGTACTCTTCCTATCTAGCTTGCATCCTCCGTAGTCTGAGTCGGTGAAAGCGTTCAACTGAAAATCGGATTTAGCTGGATACCAAAGGCCAAGTTTGGGAGTGCCTTTAAGGTATTTGAAGATGCGTTTCACAGCAGCTACATGGGATACCATAGGATTTGCTTGGTATCTAGCACAGACACATGTAGAAAACATGATGTCAGGTCTGCTGGTGTCACACCCCCAAACCAAGGATGGCGGAAACGTCTGGGGGTGGAGGACTTCATGTACAGTATCACAACAACGTGTATAATAGTGCTCAAAGTAAAAACAACCACCATAAATATAATTGCAAAAGTTACACCAAAGTATATGTTTACATGTTTCAAAAGCAATTACATTATGATGACAAAATAAATTGTTGACGGTTTAGCGTCCCATCCTCAAAGCGATGAAGTTTTCCTGTTTCACTGATTTCCTGAGAATACAAGTAGTTTTAAAAGAGTGTCAACACAAAGGTTGGTGAGTTCATAAGAGTTTTGTTTGAAGTAGAAACCGTTTTTTTTTCCTTGAAAAATCGATTTAGTTTGATTTCCAGAAAATCCAATATTTTCTTAGTTAAGTATGAATAGAAATAATCCTACATGATGCTGTAATGAACCCTAGAGTAATCCGTAGAGTTCCTCTATAATCGTCCAACATATAAAGTTATATAAGGCTTAACTTAGATAAAACGTTGAATATAGTGGGTCTGCCCTAGGTCCACAACCCAACGAGGAACAGGAGATGAGGCGGGCACCACCAATTCTAGGCCAATCAAGACTAAATTCTTATATGACTCAACATATACGCTCAGCGACTATAGTTGAAGTCTAACAATTTTAGAGGATGTGTAGTTTTAATATCATAATAGCTTTGTATAGAGACCCGGCACTTTGTATTTGTACCCCTTTTTGTATAGAGACCCGGTACTTTGTATTTGTACCCCTTTTTGTATAGAGACCCGGTACTTTGTATTTGTACCCCTTTTTGTATAGAGACCCGGTACTTTGTATTTGTACCCCTTTTTGTATAGAGACCCGGTACTTTGTATTTGTACCCCTTTTTGTATAGAGACCCGGTACTTTGTATTTGTACCCCTTTTTGTATAGAGACCCGGTACTTTGTATTTGTACCCCTTTTTGTATAGAGACCCGGTACTTTGTATTTGTACCCATAGAGATAAAAGGTGATTTTAAATCGACATAAAACTCATTTAGTTTTTTAAAAATAAAATCCCGTAAACTTATGGATTGTTCCCTATGTGAGCCGTTATAATCATACTATGACTATGTGAACCTGCCACGACGTTCTCAGTGTCGCGAAAAATGAAATGACATTTGTCACCCGTAGACCTGCAGGTCCAACTGTAGCTAGCAGCAAGG
Source organism: Lactuca saligna (assembly GCF_052625555.1). NCBI lineage: Eukaryota > Viridiplantae > Streptophyta > Magnoliopsida > Asterales > Asteraceae > Lactuca > Lactuca saligna. Next base: position 300,849,809 of record NC_136421.1, read on the forward strand.
TGTGGGGTGTCAATCCCAATATAGATCTATATACAAGTATCACGTTCTCCCTCAAGGAGATTCTGATTATAACTACCAGGAATTATATCCCGCACTCGGACGTACGGGGAGAGAGAGAGAGAGAGAGAGAGAGAGAGAGAAATAGAGAAACTCACAATATAGGATAACAAGTTTACGTTAAATGTGTGTGAATATAAATATTTCTTGTATGAATGTACCCTTCTTGTACGAGTGCGCAGAGTGATGTATCATAAACTATACCTATTATAGTTTATCTAAAATGTATGTAATATGTATGAATCCTTTTATGGAAATGTATTAGTGTTGTGAATTTATCAAACCATAGATTAACTTACGTGAAATGTGTGCGAATAGAAATCTTTCTTATATGAATGTACACTTCTGGTACGAGTGCGTAGAGTGATGTATCATAAACTATACCTATTATAGTTTATCTAAAATGTGTATAATATGTATGAACCCTTTTATGGAAATGTATTAGTGTTATAAATATATTCAAACTATACTTTTTATAGTTAAATAATACGTGTTCCAAAATGAATGGATAATATTTAATATGAATGTCTTAGTTTCAGTTCATAATGATAAACTAACTAGGAAACACATTCAAACATTAAAACTTATGATTATACACTTTGCTCAACATAATACAAAGTGTTATGATATTTACATGCTGTTGGTAAAATTTAGCAATTCTGCCCTGTTTTGGAAAAATCCTAGAAAAATCATACAAAGTCGAAAACTAGATCCGTAAATTCTGAGAGTTCGCAAAATGTGTCTAGTTTGCTCATAATTTTTATCACAATTTATAATGACCTCTAACTTGGGTGAAAAAGTCCATAATCACAGACTGGTCCGGATTGTTGTTTGAAATGATAGGCAGTTTTGTAAAAATCACCATAAATTGTAGAAAAATCGTATGGAGATGTGCAAGTAGCCATTTTAAAGCTAAAAACTTGAACTATTTGCACCTTGTACAGTTTTGAAAACAAAAATGTTTAAGATGCCCAAAACAGTCCGTGAATGAAGTTGAACTTTTCTGATGAAGGCTGTTAGAGAAATTTAGTTATGTTCTTAGTGTTTTAACTTGTATTCTCCCCCTGAAAACTTGAGAAAACATGAAAACGTAGGGGTATGAACTCACCTTGAGTGATTTCAGTAGATGATTGTTGAAGAATGGAAGTGTTTAATTCAAGAACGCTTGGAGATGCCTTGAAGGTTTTCGAGAATTAAGTGTGGAAGAACACTTGAATCCAGCCTTGGATCTCGAAAATTTGTGTAGAAGAGTTTGAGAGAAAAAGTGATGTTTGTTACTTAGTGGAATGAGAGAAATGAGAGAAAATGAGGAGTGTGGTTGATTGTTCCAGCTCAAAAACGTGGGAGTGAGTGAAATTTGAGTGTAAGGGAACATTGAAGTGACATAGGTAAGGTGGGGAGGTATGGCTGGTCATAGAGTGGGTGTGGGGTGGTTGCTTGTGATCATACGTCTTTGGACTCAAAAGTCACGAACAATGTCTTATAATAGTCTAATTTTCTAAATATATGTGTGGTTGTCTATGTGTGTGCATCTCTTTAAAAATTCTGCAATTTCATCATTTTAGGACCCCCATTTGCGAAGTTGAGTATTTATTTCTAAAAATGCGAAACTCCAGGGACAATATTTGAAATCTTCTGTTTTCTTCCCCAATTCGCATTCTACTGTGAAATACTTCGCATCTTCATTCTTACACCCTTCGCATCCCTTCGCATTAAATTCTGCAATTTCATCATTTTATGACCCCCATTTGCGAAGTTGAGTATTTATTTCTAAAAATGCGAAACTCCAGGGACAATATTTGAAATCTTCTGTTTTCTTCCCCAATTCGCATTCTAATGTGAAATACTTCGCATCTTCATTCTTACACCCTTCGCATCCCTTCGCATTAAATTCTGCAATTTCATCATTTTATGACCCCCATTTGCGAAGTTGAGTATTTATTTCTAAAAATGCGAAACTCCAGGGACAATATTTGAAATCTTCTGTTTTCTTCCCCAATTCGCATTCTAATGTGAAATACTTCGCATCTTCATTCTCACACCCTTCGCATCCCTTCGCATTAATCACCTTCGCATTTTCATTCTTACACCCTTCGCATCCCTTCGCATTAATCACCTTCGCATTTTCATTCTTACACCCTTCGCATCCCTTCGCATTAATCACCTTCGCATTTTCATTCTTACACCCTTCGCATCCCTTCGCATTAATCACCTTCGCATTTTCATTCCAGATGCGAACACAGTTTAGTTCTTGAACTCTAAACTTGCGAAATCAAAATTTTCATATGTTGAACCCATATGCGAATATTAACCCAATTGACTTCAAATTGATTCATAGATGCGAACACTCGATTGTTTTACTTTCGCAAAATGAGCATCAACAACTCCACAATCGAGTTTTTAAATTCTTGCAAACAACAATTTCATAGTCCTTGACTTCGCGTTTTTCTTCATGAATCATCCCTCAATCATCAATCCAATTGCGAATCAAAAACTCATATGTTCTTGCTTTATCGATTCATCGACCTAATACACAAGGTTTAATAGAGTTGACCGGCTTGACTTGATGACTTGACTTGACTCAAGATTGACGATTGTCACAAATTGACCCGAATATGACGGTTGTCACAGCTGGCAATGAGGTACAAGAGTGATCCGATCATTCCACGATATCTTTTCTGGTCAACGGGTTTGCCATTTAAGTCTGCATGAATTTTGTATCCAAAAGCCATTGGGGTTTTTGCGGTATTGGATTTTTCCATTGAAAAACGAGTGAGTAGGTTTTTGACATAATTCTCTTGGTTGATGAAAATGCCATCAGTTGACTGTTTAATTTGAAGTCCAAGAAAAGTAGTCATCTCCCCAATCATGCTCATTTCAAATTTGCTCTTCATTAGATCTGCAAACTTAACACTTAAAGATTCATCAGTAGAACCAAAAATAATGTCATCAACATATATTTGTACGATTAACAGATGTTTATTAAAGATTTTACGAAAGAGGGTTTGATCAATTGAACCTCTTTTAAAACCTGATTCTTCGAGAAAGGTTGACAACGTGGCATACCAAGCTCGAGGTGCTTGTTTCAAGCCGTAGACAGCTTTCTGCAATTTAAAGTTGTGATCTGGAAATTTGGGATCTTCGAAACCTGGTGGTTGTTGGATGTATACTTCGCGATCTATCTCTCCATGTAGGAATGCACATTTAACATCCATTTGGAATACTTTGAAATTCTTATGTGCAACATATGCAAGAAAGATGCGAAGTGCTTCAATTCAGGCAACTGGAGCATATGTTTCATCGTAATCGATTCCCTCTTGTTGTGAATATCCTTTGACTACAAGACGTGCCTTGTTTCGACAAATGATTCCTTGATCGTCAGTCTTGTTTCTGTATACCCATCTTGAACCTATAACAGTAACATCAAGTGGAGTAGGAACAAGATTCCGTACGTCGTTTCTTTCAAATTCTGCTAGCTCTTCTTGCATAACTTTTACCCAATCTGGATCTTTTATAGCAGAATGTATGGTTTTGGGTTTAGTCGTGGATAAGAAGGCTCCAAATAAACATTCATTTGTGGATGTGCCTCTAGTCTGAATGCCTAAGTTGGGATCTTTGATGATTTGGTCTGTTGGATGATTTTTGGTACACTTTATTAAGCGATTCTCTTCCGCTATAATAATTGGAGTTTCAGTATCCCATTGTTCTTCTCCGGGTGTTTCATCTTGGAATAGGTTTGAAGGTTCCCCCATAAATGATGCATCGGGATTGTTTTGGCTATTTAGTGATGGGGTGTTTAAAGGAGGATTTGGTGTTTGTTCCAAGAGGAAGTATGTGTTGGTGGTTCCCCCTCGAATTGATTTGCATCATTTTGGTTTGTTTGTGGAATTACTTCACTGGGTGTTCCTGTAGGGTCAATTAAAGTAGTTAGAAGTTCAGAATTGTAAGCAGTTTTTGGTTGTTCAAAAAGCAAATCAAGATCGATTTCAATGTCTATGTCAGGAGAAGGTGTTTGTTGAATTGGATTTTGAAAAATATTTTCAATCATTTTTGAACCAAAATGTTCACGGTCCAATTTCCTAACATAAAATTCATCGAAATGAACATCGGTACTTTCTTCAATTACTCTAGTATGTTTATTCAGTACTCGATAAGCAGCTGAAGAAAAAGAGTAACCAAGGAAAATTCCTTCGTCCGACCTTGATTCAAATTTTGAAAGGTGATCTTTATTATTTTTTACGAAGCATCGACAACCGAAAATATGGAAAAATTTGATGTTTGGTTTGCGGTTGTTAATGACTTCATATGGTGTTTTATGAAGATGTTTATGGATTAAGGAATGATTTTGAGTGTAGCAAGCTGTGGCTATTGCTTCTGCCCAGAAGTATTGTGGCAGATCAGCGAAGATAAGCATTGATCTTGCAGCTTCACATAGAGTTCGGTTCCTTCTTTCGACAACACCGTTCTGTGGTGGAGTGTATGGGGTTGAGAAGTTATGTTCAATTCCTTTGTCTTTGAGAAATGAATCTAGAGTATTGTTTTTGAACTCTAAACCATTATCACTTCGGATTCTTCGAACAGGTCGTTTCAGCTTCAGCTCGATTTTTTTGATGAAGTTGATCATCTCTTCAGGTGCTTCTGATTTTAGTCTTAAGAAAAAGACCCAAGTAAAGCGCGAGAAACCATCAACGACAACAAGAATGTACTTCTTCCCTTGTATGGTTTGGGTTTTGGCAGGGCCACAAAGGTCTATGCGCAACAACTCTAGTGGTTCGGATACGCTAGATTATGAGATGCTTTTGTGAGTGGATTTGGAAAGTTTTCCTTTTTCACATGCGGCACAAAGAGTTTCGTTATCAAGCTTCAGAAGTGGTAGCCCTCGAATAAGATCATCGCCGATTAATTTGTTGATGTACCCAAAGTTTAGATGGGAAAGGCGGCGGTGCCATAACCAACTAATATCTGCTGGGGCTTTAGATAGCAGACATATATCAGGTTTACCATAGATAAGATCCATGTCAAGTGGATACATATTTCCGGCACGGTCAGAATCAACTATAACATCTTTGGTTTTGGCGTCCATGATCAAGCTTCGTTGTTTGGTGAAAAGAACTTCAAGATTGTTATCACACAGTTTAGAAACACTGATGAGGTTGTGTTTCAGGTCATCGACGAAGGCAACTTTCATTATGGTAAAATTACCATTTGTTATGTTTCCATAACCTTTGATTTTTGCTTTCATGTTGTTGCCGAAGGTAACATCTTGACTGGTTTGTATAGGTTTGAAGTCACGTAAGTAGTTCCAGTTTCCTGTCATATGCTTGGAGCAGCCACTATCAATATACCATGTATCATCATTGGGTTCTCCAGCATTAAGTACCTGTTCTATGACGTTGGGAGCTCTTGATGGTATTTCAACACCAACTACAAAGAAAAAGTTTGATTGTTCTTGCTCATTGTCAGCTTCGTCATCAGATGTTGGCCAGTATTCCACGCTTGGTTCATGGATTGTCATCAATGCTTTTTGCTTTTCTTGGTTTTCCAGTTTCTTCAATTCATCGGCTCTTTGAGCATAGTATGCCGAGTCTTTGATTTTGGTTTTGTTTTTGGCTCGACATTCTCTGGCATAGTGATTTGTTCCTTTGCAGTTGTGACAAATGATCACTTCTTCATCACTGTCATCCTTTTGACTCTTAATCGGAAGTCTTTCAGGTGCTTGAGTTTGGGCTTGTTGGGAAGGTTGAGAATGGTTTTGTTGGAATCCAAAATTTTGGTTGTTTTGAAAACCATTGTTTTGATTGTTGTAACCTTGATTTTGGAAACCTCTGTTTTGATTTAAAAAACTGTTGTTTGGATTGTGATTATGACCTGAGTTGGGATCGTTTTGAAATCCCTGGTTTTGAAAACCTTGGTTTGAGTTATTTTGGAAAGAAGGTCTTTGAGAATTTTGTCCAAAGTAAGGTCTAGGTTGAAAACCTGAGTTGTTTTGTCCAAAAGATGGTCTTGGTTGAAAACTTGAGTTATTTTGTCCAAAAGATGGTCTTGGTTGAAAATTTGGTCTAAAATTTGATTGACCATGATTTGGGATAAATCTCTGGAGATTTGTGTTTGCAACCAAAGCACACAATTGTTGATAATATGCTTCATCATTCGAATCAGACTGGAAGGTTTGGTTTTGAAAAGATGTAGTCTGATTAAAATGATTAAAGTTTTGATCAATGAAAGGTGTTTGGTTTTGTGAAGTTGTGGACACAAGAGCAAGTGGTCCTCCAAAAGCTGTAGTGGTTGGTGGGTCAATTGAGGATTCATACGATTGAAGTTCTCCATACAAATTGTACAAAGATTCGGTATGAATAGCTGGATTTCCCTGAATAATGAGTTTAACCATTTTCCAGCTTTCGAAAAGATTGTTTAAAAACTTGAGATTTATCTCGTGTTGTGTCTTTTTGATACCCAAATTGTTCATTTTAACCATAATCAAATTGAACCTATCATGAGTATCATGGATAGTTTCTGATGAAAGCATTTTGAAATTATAGAATTCATTCAAAACAGATGTTCTTTTGTTTCCGATAATTCTTTTATTTCCACAAAAACGATTTTTCAAATTCTCCCAAATTTGATTTGCGGTTAAGAGTATAATGTCATCCATTTGACTTAGAATACTGTGAGGTATTCCAGAAACAAGTTCCTTTTTGGCTTGGAGTACCAACTTTTTTGTAATTTCAGCTTGAGTGGCTTGATTTGTAGCAAGAGTAGCCATATTTTCTGGAGTAACATATGTTCCTTCTACACACTTCCAGACATCTTCATTTATAGCATTAAGATGAAGATTCATACAGCCAACCCACAAATTATACTCTTCATGAATAAGTATGGGTGCCCGCGAACCAGATCCTAAGCTATTTGCAATGGAGACAGAGTTCATGTTGGAGTAATTTGCCAAAGACATTTTTTTTGAAAGGATTTTGAACAAGTGATATTAAAATGAAATTTTTAAAGAAAAGCTTATGGAAGGTTTATAAACGCTATAACCAAAGTTTTTCGACAAAAATTTCAAGGTAAATCACACAAGCTCTGATACCAATTGTTGGATATTATTCCTTTTATATATCAGCTCAGGTACCGATTTGTTGGAAATATAACAATCTGATCACCACAACAAAAGGCTCGGTTACCAGTTACTGTGTGAAAGATATATCAGTTTAAGATATAAGATATATATATATATATATATATATATATATATATATAAAGAATAATAATTGCGGAATAAGTATAAATATGAAAGCTGTAAATGATTGAAAGCTATAATAATATAAATGACTGTATTTAAATGACGTAAAGCTATAAATAATATAAATGACTGTATTTAAATGACATAAAGCTATAAATAATATAAATGACTATATTTAAATGACATAAAGCTATAATAAAGTATATAAATATATATCAAGTAGGTTTGTCAATAAATTGACTGAACTGGACTCATGGAGCGACTGGTCGATATTTGTTCTTTGAATAAACTGATCGATATTGGGACTCTTGGAGCGACTGGTCGATATTTGTTCAAAGATCAATCCGGCATTGGATAAGTAACAAAAAGTTCATTTAAAGCTCGATTTTATGTAAAACAAGTGTTTACAAAAGGGTACAAAATACATGGGTTTATGTATTTATATTTGAGGTATTTTTGTGTAAAAACATGCACACGGGTCGTGCAAGATAAGGCACAAGTGACACGGGTCGTGTAGGAGGGTTTTGGAGGGTTTTCTTGATGAATGATGCTGACACGGGGCGTGTTGATTTAGCCTTGCTGAACACGGGGCGTGTTCATGATGCTGATGCTGACACGGGGCGTGTTGATTTAGCCTTGCTGAACACGGGGCATGTTGAGGTTCAGAAGTATGAAGAAGGCAATCAAAGGGCAACACGGGGCGTGTTGATTTTGCCTTGGTTTTTAACACGGGGCGTGTTCGTGTCTGAGTCAATTTCGGGATTTTTGTGATTTGAAGGTAAGTTTTGTTTGTGATGTTTTATCTAGGGTAATGGTGTTATGGTGTTTTGAGGATGTTTTCAAGGTTGTTTAGAGGTTGGAAGGAGGTTGATATAAGGTGGTAAAGGTGGTGAAATTTCTATGAAGATGATGATGAATAGTGATGGGTTTTGTGGTTGATCTTGATGCAGAAGGTTTTGGGTTGTTTCATGGTTGTGTTTTGGTGTTTTGATGTAAGGAAAGTGTTTGGTGGTGTATGATGTGATGAACAAAGGTGGTGAAGATGAAAAAACCTTTAGTTTCAATGAAGAAGATGAAGATGGTTGATGGTGTTCTTCATTTAGCTTCTTGTTTGATCTTGGTGTTCTTCACTTAGCTTCTTGTTTGATCTTGGTGTTCTTCATCTAGCTCCAGGGATGAAGATTGAGAGGGTGTTCTTGGGAGTGTTTGTAGTTTGTAGTAAGTGTTACAAGATTACAAAATGAACATACACACTCACACACAAACTCACGTATACATATATACATTGAAACAAATATCTTTATATAGTGTACTTGAGTTTAAGTGATAGAGTATGGTTGGTCATGCAAGTTGATGTAGAGTAGGAGGCAAAAACGTGGGTCTTCATCTGGCTTCTTATTTCCTTGACTTTGTTGACTTCTTCTTTGTTTGACTATTCAACACATATACAACATATATATAATACATATATACATATATAATACATACATATGTATAATATATATATATATATATATATATATATATATATATATATATATATATATATATATATATATATATATATATATATATAGGGTTAGGTTCATGTCAGACGACCTAATTTTTTGAGACTATGAGACACATTTTTTTATTTTTGTTATTTTTTTAAACTTTTTTTAAAATTTTTTTAGTAAATTCAAGTTCCAAAAATAATATTTAAAAAAAGAATTTTTTGATTTTTCCATTTATTTTGCATTTTAAAATTATTTTTAGAATATGTACATTGTAATATTCTATTTAGAATATTTCACGTATTTAAAAAAAAAAAGGATTTTTTTTAGTTAATTCAAGTTCCGAAAATAATATTTGAAAATTTTTTTTAGATTTTTCCATTTATTTTGCAATTTAAAATTATTTTTCAGAATATATCATTGTAATATTCTATTTAGAATATTTCACGTATTTTTCAAAAAAAAAAGGGATTTTTTTTTATTATTTTTTTTAGTTAATTTAAGTTCCGAAAATAATATTTAAAAAAAGAATTTTTGGATTTTTCCATTTATTTTGCATTTTAAAATTATTTTTAGATTTGGTCTCACGGTCTCACAAAATTAGAATGGTCTCAAATGAACCTGAACCTATATATATATATATATATATATATATATATATATATATATATATATATATATATATATATATATATATATTGTTGAAACTGTTTAGCCACACATATGTGTTTTCGTCATTCGCGTGTTTTTGTACTTTCCGTTTTATCACGCATTCATGCAACCTGAAATAACTGATAATATTTGTTAGATTGTATAAAAATAGTTCATGTTATTTCAGTTATGGTCACATACAAGGTTACATAAGAACATTTTTCAACAGCTTGGACGAAAACCTCTTGTGATTGACCAATTAATTTTCATCCACCTCATCCAATGAGGTCCTTGGACCTTCTTCAACTTTCAATAAATAACCATACAGTCCATGCACTTTTAATTAATCCAATTAATTCCAATTAATTTATGATTACTTATTAATTAAATACTATGATTTCTAATTAATATACTATTTTCATAATACATTAATAAATCATTTATTTCAATTTATTAATCACATAATAAAGTAATCTCCCTCTCTAAAAGTCATATTGTCCAATTGCTAGGTTTGAGGGCAACCCAAAATGACTGTGCTACTATCAATTCAAGTTTATATCAATTATAGTTGTGAGCTTAGACACCCAATCCGACAAGTTGTTGTTTGGAACATTTTGTGATTTTGACCATTTTACACCTATTGGTTATTATTGTTTTGTTGATGCCCTTATATTTCCTTCTTTTTCCCCCTGGTTATTTTTGGATTCTCATTGAAGATGGTGGACCTGATAGAGCTCATTGTTGTCAAAATTTTAGGGTATGCTTTAATCTGGTCCATTTTGCACCTTGGTTTTGCTGTGGTTTTGAAGCTAAACACGAGAACCAGTTGAACCTGAGCACTCTTGATTTTCATAGTGAATAGTGGCTTTTCCATTATAAATTATTAGTATGACCTCAAGTTCTACTAATAAATCAAAAATAGACTTCCAATTCCAAAAGGCCACCATGTCATCAAGATGAAAAAAGGTTAGAACACTTTATACATAAAAATGTGCATTGTTGGTTGACTTTTAGAGAAATGATCACTACCAAAACACAGTAAAATTTTGAATTTGATAGAGCTTGACACCCACCTTTTTTACCAGACTTCACATTTTTTTCTCTAGCAGGTTTCTTATAAGTTGGTTTACTCTAAATAGGAAACATATTAAAGCATGTGTTTTCTCATGAGACACTTCTCTTAAGTCACTCTTTGCTACATAGCAATCAAGAATATCTGTGCTTTGAAACTTATAACTTTTGGGTTTTATGTGCAACAAATAGATAACAAAAAGAAAAATAAAGAATTTTGTTTTGTTTTGCTAACTCTTTAAAAGGTAATCCGAGTGTGTGTTTGTTTAACTTTTGGGTTTTAACGGTTTGTTGTAATCTTCATAATTTAGAATTTTGTGTCAACAATTCCAATTTTACTACAACAATCAAGTATTGATCACTTGATAATTTTGAAGACACACGTATGGTCCTTTAAATACAGCAATGGGAAATTTTAAAATTCTTTATATATAGAATAACAAAACCATATAAATGGACAAATAACATCATTTTCATTGGTCGTTAATCTTAAATATGGTCGAATAATATATATATATATATATATATATATATATATATATATACTTGTCCAAATATTAAAAGTTAAAAAATACCGTTTTGAACACCTTAAATGATCCCAAATGCCCAGAAAGTATCTTAGCATATGGTATAGCCATGAGTTTTACTTATATATATATATATATATATATATATATATATATATATATATATATATATATATATATATATATATATATATATATGTTCAGGTTCATTTGACACCATCCTAATTTTGTGAGAGCGTGAGACTAAATCTAAAAATAATTTTAAAATGCAAAATAAAAGGAAAAATCTGAAAATTCTTTTTTTAATTATTATTTTCGTCACTTTAATTACCTAAAAAAATACTGTTTTTTTGAAAAATACGTGAAATATTCTAATAAAATATTACACTGTAAATATTCTAATATGATTTTTAGTATGTTAGAATATTATACTAGATTTTTCAGATATGTAAAATATTCTAATATTCTACTAGAATATGTAAAAAAAGTATTTATTTTATTTTATTTTTATTTTTTTGGTATTTATTTTTTTTTGGAAAATATAAATGACGAAAATAATATTTGAATTATTTTTTTCGAAACTTTTCAAATATTTTGCATTTTAAAAATGTTTTTTTTTTTTATCTACAAAATGAGTGGCTAGGATTGCATCTTACGGTTTCACAAAATTAGGCCGTCTCACTTGAACCTTAACACACACACACACACACACACACACATATATATATATATATATATATATATATATATATATATATATATATATATCCAAATATTAAAAGTTAAAAATATCGTTTTGAACCCCCTAAATGGTCCCAAATTCCCAGAGTGTATCTTAGCTTATGGTGTAGCAATAAGTTTTACTTATTTACCCACCTATTGTATGAATACGAACCTAATTAGAAACTATCCATTGAAATGAAATATCCAACACGAACCAGTCTCTCAAAAGGCCAAAAGGAAGTAGCTCGCACCTAAAGGAAAGTAAATTAGTAATCGCTTCTAGAAACTAATTTATGAAAAACTATTCGCACCCGTCGCTTGACGCATGTAAACAACTAGTATTTATATATACACACACACACTTTCAAGGACCGTGCTAAGCATGACCCACAAAGGATATTTTTGGTATTTCCTTCATAATTGTATGCATGTTTGAAGAAATATAAGTAGATTGATATTATAAGTAAGAAATTCTAAGAGTGAGCACTTGAATTGAAAATATATTGTGAGATATGACAACTCATGTAAATATTTTCCATTTTACATTCATAAAGATTGATGATATCATTGTACTGTTACATCAAGAGCAACATAGTTTGGAGTCCCATAGTACCATCTTCCTAAGTTTACAAAGAATTCAAGTATAAATAACCAAGAACATATAAAACTTTTTCATGTCTGAAGCTTGCTGCAAATGTACACGTACCACTTGTTGAGACCCGGAGTCTGAAACTTTTAGAATACCATATGACCATTAATAGATTTTCAGTCTTCAATAAATTCAATGCTTAATAACCTCAAGCCTTGTTATTGCAATACCAGTCGTAGCTTAAAAAAGGCTTCCAAATTCATTAGTCTGATATGAACAAAGCATTTTATTTAACTAGTGAGATTTTTCCATTTCATCCATGCTTATGCATTTATAGTATTAATGAAAATTTATTCTTTGGACTTGATTACAATAAGGGAGAGAGAATGGTACTTAGTTTGTGTTGGAGATTAAAATACACAATTGGTTTTAAGGACAAATAATGAGTTGTGTTTTCTTGCGAAAGTTTTGCTGGTGGTAAATGGACTATAGGGGACCTTTTAATAGACACTAAAATAGCAACATAACACCTTTATGACTAATGTGGATGAATTTATAAGTGTATATCAAAAAATTACCAATTAAAAAAATAACATTTACCTCAAAAGGAGCCACCTTTTTCTCAACCATGGAGTCAGGATCATTACTTCTCTGTATCTCCCTCACATAACCTGTAACCTGATTATCAATTTTAGTAGCAATGACAAGTAAATCTTCGATCATATGCTTCTTTCCAAAACACCTCTTCTACTAGATAGAACGAATGAAGTATAGAAGAAACATTGTAAGATAAAATCAAGAGCCAAGCTTCCAAATCATTACCCAGTTGCCTTATTTAACGAGTTGATGCCAAAATTTGGTTCCCCACTACTTTTCATCGTCTCAATACATGAAAAATAGCAGTTGAATTAAAAATATAAAAGTGAAGCCATATTACTAAAAACTAAAGTTGGACATAGTGTATAACATCTTTAAACCTTCAATACACATATAGCTTCTAAATGTGGATGACAAGCAGATGTGGCAGAAAACTGCATAAGCAGGCAAGTAGGATGTGGTCAGAATATGCAAGGCAGGCAAGCAGGTGTATGAAGAGGAAAATAGTAGAAAGCTTAAATAGATGAAGAGTAGAAAAAATCCTTTCAACATTACTCCCTTTCTTAAGTAGCTATGGTGAGAAGTATGAAAAGCAAAGTGTGTCAATATCTCAATTACTAGATGTAAAGAAGTAAGATAATTTGTTACCTTATGGTTCATTTCCAAGGAGAAAAAGAAAAAGTCACTGAAGAGAAGAAAATGGTGTTAGAGAATGGTAACCATTGATATCTCCATTCGATTCTTAGGTTTTCTAGAAAGAGAAAATAAAAGAATGAGAGAAAAAAGAAGGATGAGAAAAATGGAGAACCGAAATCAAAAGGGAATGACCGAATGAGTGAAGTAGTGGGTTGCAGAGATAAGGGTAGCTAGGGGGTGAGCAAACCGTTTTTTTTTTTCAAACCGAATCGGTTCAGAAAACCGGTTCGATTCCGATTCGTGAATAGTAAAACTGGTTCAACCTTAAACTGGTTTGGTTCAAACCGGTTCCGTCATTATTAAACTCGAACCTATCTAAACCAGTTACACCGGTATTAAACCGGTTCTAAACCGGTTTGATCGGTTTGACTACTGGTTCTAAACTGGTTCACAGTTATTAAACCGGTTTCAATGTCTAAAATCTCGAACGGGTTCAAACTGGCGGTTCGGTTCATAGTGGACCGGTTTACCAGTTCAGTGACCGGTTCAGATCCTAAACCGGTTTTTTCGTACAAGCCTAGACAGCTGGCAATAGAGAAAGGAGAAGTTGTTCTTGAGTTGAGAGCTTTATTTATAGACAGGCCCAATCCAATAGGATGGGTAAGTTGGGTGATACATCCCAACAACTAGCAGTCCAAGAGACAACCCAACTTCCCAAAACAGTGATACTCAATCGGCCCAAAAGAACCATCAAGAAGCCGATCTGATTTCTAGAGTAAAATACATGTGTTTACCAAGTCAATGAAGTTAGCTAAGATATTTTTTCTTCTCTGTTTAGTATTAGGATGTGCTCTTAATATTTGGGTTCCACTTTTCAGGAGTAACCCAGGTCTAGAGTAGCTGCAGTTTCTTTTTCATTTCATTTAGTATTTAAACAATGTATTTTGATTTTAATGGATATTCAAAAAATTGCTCTAGTCACTGTTTGATTCTATTAGTATTTGGAGGTTGACGACCTCGAATATGGTTCATACCACTGGGTCTCATGACCATTGAGGGTTTCAAAATTAATTTTGCTGGGTATTTTAGTATATGTTTGTTGAATTTTAAAATAGCAATCAAATTTCCATTCAGACGAGATGTAAACGGCCTAGCACATATTTGTAATTTAATGGTTTGAGTTCGACACTTCTTATGCTTAAGTCTTTAAAAATACCTTAAAATTTTAGTAGTAATCAATGGACGTTCTCATTAATATAATAATTAAAAAATATATAATATTTTAAAGATCCCGTAAAAAAAATCTATTGAATCCACCACAGTAATATTTTTTTTTCTATTATTATTATTTTCTACATGCAAATCGCTTATATTTGTTTTACGGTTTTACAGTTAAAAAATAAACCTTACTTTTTTTTCTCAAGAGCGTATCATTTAAGGGTTTCATCTTCCTCTTTTATATGTTAAATTTGCTATACTAATCAATAAAAATATATGTAATCGAGAAACATATTGAAAGATTTTTTATAGTTAATTCAATAAGATTTTCACAATATGTTGTTTGGTAGCGACAAAGACAAGGTAACAAAAATAAATTTGCATCATGTCATATATAAGTTCTTGTAAAAAAATTAATTAAAACACGACAAACACGAATAACATTACAAAAATAACCACAAACAACATAAAATGTTACTAAATATACACAACTTTTGAACACCAACACGAATAAGACATGAATACGACATTATGTGTTATTATCATGTCAAATTTCGAACGAAACACAACATGACACAACAACATATATGCTTGGATCGGTGACTTAAGGGACCCTTTGCGTTTTTTTTGCCGTGATCTCATATATGCTTGAACCAATCCAGTTTATATGTGTGCCTCAGGCATAATCATTACAAATGACAGATGTTAGTGAGTTCCGGCTAGATCCAACATTTTCAATGTGATCCGAACGAAAATCAGAAGACTCGACCCAAATGAGTCAATGGAAAATACCATGTGGGCTTTCTCATTTCTGTCCAACAAACAAAAATCAACGAAAATTCAAGAAACATTCCACAAAAATGCTTGCTTAATTGGCAAGCCCTCTTTCTTATACACTTATCTCATTGGCAAGCTCTCTTTCTTATACACTTATCTCAATTTCACAAAAATGCTTGCTTAATTGGTAAGTCCTCTTTCTTTATATATATATATATATATATATATATATATATATATATATATATATATATATATATATATATTATACACTTATCTCAATTTCACAAAAATGCTTGCTTAATTGGTAAGTCCTTTTTCTTTTATATATATATATATATATATATATATATATATATATATATATATATATATATATATATATCCCTATTCTAATAAATGGATAATATTAATCTCTTTGTACCGAGTGTCACTCTAATACAAGTCATCATTAATATTATGCCATATGTAATGTAGATATATTAGACAACTCATTTCAAAATTCAAATTTACATTTCATAATTATATGTTAAATTTGAAGTTATAATAACTTTGAAAAGTTTATATATATCTTAATTAATAATTTATTTAAATCGATTTATTTAAAACAATTGATTAATAATTATAAATTTTTATTACATAAATTTAATTAGTTTTATAATTGTGGTTCCCATGGGTTATATATATATATATATATATATATATATATATATATATATATATATATATATATATATATATATATATATATATATATATATATATATATATATATATATATATATATATATATATATATATATAGAGAGAGAGAGAGAGAGAGAGAGAGAGAGCGAGAGAGGTAAGTTCAGTCATGGTCGGTCCAATGATATAATGGGCATAGGACGAAAAGAAAAAAATGAGCCTCCAAAATCATAACTATAATAAAAATTAAATCCAAAAATAGATACCGCTATAAAATTCAAAAAAATTCACTATTAATACCAAAAAATACAAATATAACCACATTACAAAAACAATTAATTTGAAAAAAATATTATTGTAGTATCCCCAAAATCATAAGTAATGTATCTCAAATAATCATAACAAAATACTATATCAAAATCATATGTCATAATATCATAGTAAATCATCCTAGGCTAAAAGTTGTGGTGTGTGTCATATGATCATCCCGAGCTCTTCTCTTTGCTAGTGGAAGTACCTGAAACCAAAACTGAAAACCATAAGCCAAAGCTTAGTGAGTCTCCCCAAATGACCACATACCATACACATAAACACATACTGCAAATATTGGGCCTAGCCCGCTACATCGGTCCCTGTCCGGCATCGGACGAGTCTGTCATCAGGCCTTACCTGGCATCGAACCTCGCTCGGTATACAAATCTGTTTCTGTGACATCCAAAATGTTCACGCCAAATTTAAACTTTTTCAATCATAGATAAAACCAAATATTATTTGTTTACAAAAGTTTCAAATCATTATTCATCAGAGTGTCTCAATAACTAGATCAAAAGGATGAGGAGCGGTACGGTCACGCCTTCGCCTTGCCATGATCTCATGAAGTACCTGAAACAATGAACTGAAAACTGTAAGCCCTAGAGCTTAGTGAGCTACCCCCAAAATACCATTACCACACTGATAATACCATATCAATAACAGACAATCAATAACATGCATACTGGGTCATCGGCCTGACTGGACCGCCCTGCAGGGCCTTCAGTCTATCTGATCCTATTTCGAGCCTTCGGCATGACTGGACCGCCACGTGGGCCTACAGTCTCCCCGGACCGCTCATAGGGTATGTTGGCCTTTAGCACAAAGCAGTACCGCCTCAACCCAACCAACATGCAAATAACGATGTGCGCATAACTATCATATATTGGCATATACAAACATCAACCTATCTATCTATCTGATCATCAATCATAGGAATCTCTAGTAACTAGAGTGCCGACCTAGCATGTCACTAGCATACCAATCCCTACGGATCGTAAGAGTATAATATACTGTCTATCCTTATTCCGATATAACAAATCATAACCACATGTAGCACATCATAACAATAACAACTTGAGGGGCGACCTTGGTGTCGTAGACCCTACTGATATAGTGAGGATAACTCACCTTGCAGATGTCGATTCGATAGATGAACTCCAACCCTCAGATCATTGTCAAAAGCTCCACCGCCTGATACCATAGCATAATCATACTCATAAGTTCCCAACCTTTCAAGGTACCCCAACAGTCAAATAATCAAACCCTGGTCAAAATCAAAGTCATCAGTCAAGGTCAACAGTCCATGTTGACCTTAACTCATCGAGCACCCTCGACTACTCGTCGAGTTCCTTGAAATGCTTGTCCACTCGCCAAGTCACGGAGTGACTCGTCGAGTTACTTTGGTTTACAATCGAACCCTAAGGCCACTCGTCGAGTTTTCCTTCTTACAACTCGACGGTTACACATGCATACATAAATTTGGGAAACTCATCCGACTCGTCGAGTTGTTCATCCAACTCGTCGAGTCTACAACAATCTTAATCGGACTCGTCGAGTTGTTCATCCAACTCGTCAGGTCTGGGCTCATCTTCATGAGACTCGCCGAGTCAACCTTGCGACTCGTTGAGTTCCTTCAGTCCTTAAGCCATACATACACTTTTAAGCCATGCAGTGGCTCCAAATTACAAATCCAAGCTTCTAAGGCATGCTTTTCACGTAAAGTTGTAAAATTTATGTGCATGCATAGCTACAAAGGCTCCAAATGTCAAATCCAAGATCACAATGGGGTTTCATACTTCAAGGAGGCTTCATACATGACCATATTCGAGGCTTTATGACTTTAGAACCCAAGAAGGATCCACATCTAAAGTTACAACTTCAGATCTAGCTCATATCCCACAGTATCACATCAACCAAACCATAAAAACCCTAGATCTTAACCAAAAGAGGTCTAGAAGAAGAATGAAGTAAAGGTGACGACTTGATACCTCCAAATGATGCTATCTGAGGTAGATTCCAGATTTCCCAGACCTCCTTGCCCCTAACCTTGTGTCCTCCAAGCTCTTTTTCTCAAAAGATCTCCTATCCAAAGCTTTAGATACACAAGGATGATGCACGAATGAGTTAGGGTTTTTCTGAGCTCACAATGGACTGCAAAGAGGCCAAAGGAGGCTTATGCTTCCTTAAATAGGGTGCAAAACCCCAGGATTTAGGGTTTCATCTGACAGCTCCTACTTGCCGAGTCCCTTTATGGACTTGGCGAATAGAACACTAAATACGCGATCCCACCTCGCTGTTACTCGACGAGTAGGGCAACAAACTTGTCGAGTAGGTCTCAAAACCAATGACTTTCATTTAAACCCATACCTGAGAATCGGGGTGTTACAATTCTCCCCCATTTGAACTAGACTTCGCCCTCGAAGTCTGCTGGAGCAAACAACGCCGGGTAATGCTCGCACATCTCCACCTCCGACTCCCATGTCCACTCGGATCCCCTCCGATGTTCCCACTGCACCTTCACCAAAGGTATTTATTTGTTCTACAAAATCTTCTTCTTCCTCTCCAAGATGGCCAGAGGCCTCTCCACACAATTCAGGCGCTCATCGACTTGAATATCATCCAGTGATACTATCACCTCTTAGTCCATAACTCATTTTCACAATTGCGAAACATGGAACGTGTTGTGAATTCGGCTGAGATCCTCCGGTAGCTCTAGCCTATAAGCCACCTTGCCAACCTTGGCAATGACCCTGAATGGTCCAATATAACGGGGACCTAATTTTCCCCTCTTCCTGAAACGCATCACATCCTTCCAGGGCGAGACCTTCAGAAATACCATGTCACCAACCTGAAACTCCAAATCTGATCGGCGTCTATCAACGTAATTCTTTTGCCGACTATGAGCGGTCTACAGTTGTTGTCTGATCTGCTGTAACTTTTCGACAGTCTCCAAGACTACCTCTATCTGACCCATCACTATCTGTCCAATATCACCCCAACAAACTGGGGTTCTACATCTTCTACCATACAACAGCTCAAAAGGCGGGGTGCCAATATTGGAATGATAACTGTTGTTGTAGGCAAACTCTGCAAGCTGCAGGTGGGAATCCCAATTCCCTCCGAAATCAATGACACACACCCTCAACATATCTTCGAGGGTCTGGATGGTTCACTCACTGTGACAACCCGATATTTCAGTTCTATGTAATGACTTAAAAAGTCGTATATTGTAACCACTTTTGAAAATAATGAAATTAACTTTAAAAATAAAATGTACAAAAGTCTCTATTTTAGTTACCTACTATGTTAGATATCACTAAACCGTGAGCGTACATAAAAAGAACGTCCAAATCTGACTTCGTATGAGAAAGTTATGATTTTTCCAAGTTCGGTATAGTGGTAGACAACTAAAAACTCGAAACAGAGATCGAACGACTTTTGGTCGGAATGACCTAAATGAGAATCGAAGGTCTCAACAATGGTATTTCAACGGTAAAAAGTATGGCAAAAACAGACATCGGATAAAGAAGTTATGGATTTCTAACGAACTTTACTTACCCCAACCTTTTAAAAATAAATAATAAAAATAATTTCAAAATTTTCCAACGGAGTCTAAACGAAAGTTGTAGAGCGTAGTCTCACTTACGCGTGGATATAAAGAACGTCGAAAACGGAGTTTGTATGAAGAAGATATGAATTTTTGAAGTTTACTAAATACTAAAAATATAAATTTAAAACAAAATTGGGTATTATCCGAAGGGGGAGTCACTGGCCCTATCCAAGTTACGCCCGACGTAACAGCGTAAGCGAGGACTAGGCCTCGGGTCGTCCACGTCGCCCCCTATGCGAGGCTATGCCCCATCCCATCCGAGCTCCGAGGCAGTCGAGGATGCGGTCACACATGATGCACGCGTACGCCCATCGTAACCGCGTACTCCCAGCGTACCGAGGTGGTTCCCAGCCCCTATAAAAGGGATGCGAGGGTTCCGGGGAAATTACTCATTCTCTCTCATCTTTCTTGTGTTTTTGCCTCGTTTTCCACGCATGTGATATCCTGAATCCCCGGTGTCCATACTTAAGTCCCAAAGGTCGTTTGTGCTCCCGAGAAAATCCGCTTTCTCGAGTCAAAGTTCTGCTCGGTTTTCATCTCGCTTTCTTCGATCTTTCAAGTGAGTTCATACCCCTATAAAATACGCTTTTAAATGTTTTACAAATGCTTTTTATACAATATTTAGGGGGAAAATGCAAGTAAAACACGCAGTTATTATCGTGTGTAACTTAACGATTCACTATATAAACTTTTTATCTAAGTAATCATTTGTGATTCATAAACTACTACATGAGTATTCTCCTATGAAATATATATTTTCAATAACTCCTTGTCTTGTGGAAATAAACGTGTATATATATATATATATATATATATATATATATATATATATATATATATATATATATATATACACACACACACACAAAAATCAAATGCTCCATTTTACATTAGGTATATGTGATCAGTTAAGTCTCTTTACATGTTATACTTTACATAATGAGTGAGCATTACACTAGGGTTTACTAGATGAATGAAACACACTTTGAAAAACTATAATAGATATAGTTTAAGAGGAAATCATGAACATTTACATACTAGGTACACTACATTAAAGAAGATGTTTTCATATACAAGAACAAATAGACATTTTCATACATAAATTTGTTTTAAACTAAATTTTGTGAGACATTTCACGTATTTTTAAGTATGCATTTTAAGTCCTATATTATATATCATAATCCCTTGTAGGGGGAGTGTGATACTTATGTATAGATCTATACGGGTTTGACAATGCCACACCTAAGCTTTTAGCTACAGCTAGGCCGACAGGCCTGGGGTGACAAACGTCGTAACTTTCCAATGCTTGAAGAACATTGATATAGGCATCCTGGTCAAATAACATGGTTATAAGACTCACATGGAGTATTAAAAACACATTGATTTACGGAGTTTTTCCAATGCCTTAACGATTTACACATAAAACTACTATTTTAGGCATGAAAAGCACTATTGCATTACAGTTTTAGAACAAATCAAACTACCATCTACTATGTAGAAAATATGGGATTTTCTTGGAACATTTATGAAGAGATTTGTAATCGAGTTTGAATCAAATTCAAGTATGAATTCAGGAAGAGTAATAACGATGAATACGAGAGTAAATAGAATATTTGTTTAGCTCGTATTATGCTTTTGAGTTTACAGATTACAGTGAATAAACTGTAAAGACTGAGTGAAATGTTTTTTTTTCAATCACTTAGTACAGACCCCTATTTATAGGAGAACAAAAGCATAACAATACTAAGGCCTAGACATTAAGACTACTCTTTATAATGCCTTAGTACAAATAACAATACATCCAAAGACTCCTTCTTACGAAGACAAAATATACTTCGTAACAATCTAACTGACTCTTCGACTATTACAACATTTAAGCCCTAACAATCTCCCCCTTTGGAATCAAGGTCGAAGTCTTCAAGTTGTCAGTGATTGAACGGCATACATCAGCACTCTTCGGATCTCCATGTACCAAGAGATAACTTTCTTTATCTCTTTCTTATCTCCTTCTGAGTTCTTCTTGCAGTGGTTCATACGAACAATTAAGTTCGTATATTGTGAGTTGGTGTATCTCTCCACTTCGCAAGTTTGAAATAAGAACCGCTTAGCTCTTCCATCTTTGTCTTTTCCTGCAAAAACGACAAATTTCTCCATCTTCGTATTTGTTCAACTCATTCTGCTTCTTCGATGGCGCCATTGGTGCAGTAATGTCGATGCCTTTGACAATTGCGAGTTCGACATCAGTCTGAGCTAAGAACTCAAAATAATTCTCCAAAAATATCTTAATGTGCTTGCACCCAAGGCTAAAAACATCTGGTTCTGTGTCTTGGAGAAAAGAAAATGGTTTGTCTTTGAGCATCAAGGCAATGTTGATTAGATCATATGTGTTCATCAAAGGAAAGTCTGCCACTGTGAATTCTTGTAACTTCCCACTTGCTCTTGCTACAGTGTACTTCAAATTTTCAAACTTCCCTTTGAATATGACATCCCTTTTTATAGATATCACCTTCTTAATTTTCTCCGAAAACCATACTTCCTCTTGAGCCTTCGCCAATACTGCATGAAACCTTATCTTTATCTTCTTTCCCTCTTTGGTTTCCATTGATTTTGTTTCAGTTTTGAACTATGGCATAACGAACATCATTTCATTGATTGGAAAGTCAAGTTGACCAAAGTCTGTGTTCGTAACCACATAGCTCTTTTTCGGAACCTTTTCGAATGAGTACATATAATCAAACACCACTCTGGACTCGATGGTTTCGTAGTTATAAACTTTTGTTGGATCACCCTTATCAACATTCGAACCATCCAGAGCTCTTTGTCTCATTATGCTCTGTACATGCCTCATTCTTTCCACCTTAGCTTTCTTCTCTTCGTTAGTCTTCTCAATCAAAACTACGTTTCCCTTGTCTTTGATGCTTGACAAAACCATTTTTTCGGATGAAGAAACATCAGCTTGCTTCCCAATCACAACACCTTTCGAACTTGGTTTTGGAAGTGGAATTGTTGTGATCACAGTCGAAGTGACTGGACCTGCTGAAATAACACTTGGTTTTGTCACCACCTTCGAAGGATAAAGTTTTCCAACTACCTTCGCATCTTCAGTTCTCTTCATTTGTTCCCCAGCCTTCGATTGATCAATCTTTTCTCCCCCTTGCACCCCTCTGTAACATTCGGCAGAAGGCTGGAAATGCGAAGAAGTGGAGCTAAGTTTTTGTGTAGGATGGCTTCGAAGTGAGAAAATTTTTCAGAAAGAAATTCTTGAGAAACGATTGGAGAGACAGACTTCGAAGACAAGTCTTGGAGTTCTTTCAACAAGCTGACCAACTCTCCAAAATTTTGTTCTTCTTTAGCAGAAAGAGTGGTCAGTTGAGGATTCATCTGCTCAAACAATTTTATACATTTTGCAATAGCGTCACAAATAATGTCAATCTTCTGATTTGCTGACGCATAATCTTGTTGAACAGTCTGAATCTCCTTCGTCATATCTTCAAGAAGTTCTCGGATCTGCAAGTTAACATCTTCACGTACCTTCTTGACTTCTTGCACGAAGAGCACATGACGCTCATTCGTAACAATCTTTAGATCCTTTAATTCCGTCACAAAATCAGATCTCAGAGAATTGATTCGATTCTCTGTAGAAATATCATTCTGATCAACCTTTTCAAGAACTCGACTCTCCGAATCCCTAATCAACCCTGATGCCTTCGAAATCACCCTTCCTTCCATCACCTTCATTAATGAATCAACTTCCATACTTGTAACTCCACCATTGCCCACATCTGCTTGGGATTGCAAGATAGAATTCAATTTCGAATTCCAAATCTTAAACTGCTTCATGGTCATCAACATGTGGTCAGGAAAATCTTCTTCGACTTGATCAAAATGAAGAGCTTCGAACGTTCCTCCAAAGCCTTTGTTATCGGTTTCAACATCAGCAGCCACGGTTTCATCAATAGGTGAGGATGGATGGGGTGGATCAGTTGATTGAGTTGAGAATATGGTGGTGAATGGTTGATCCATAATAAATTGAAATGTAGGAGAATCAGTTGTGGATGTAACCTGGGGTAGTGAACTTATTTCAAGAGGCTTCGAAACAACAACCTTCGATAGACCAATAGGCGGACTGGTCTTCGCTTCTTCTTGAAGTTTAATCTCTGGTGTCTCAGGAACTTGCTCGACTTCTTCAAGTCTTTGATTCGTCTTCAAAAGTTTTGCAAGATCTTCAACCCTTCGTTTCTTAGATGATGGAGACACCGGAGCTGGAATTTCCCGAACTGTGACCCCTTGATGTGTGACTTGTGTTTTCTTCACCACCTGAGACTTTCTCTTTATTTTGATACATCAAAAAACACCCGTCTTCGAAGGAATTGTTTATGTCGATGGAGACGCTTCGATTATTGGTGTCTCAACCACTGAGGTTAAAATTGGAGATACCTCTTCGACAGTATCAACTGTAACCACTGGAATTTTCTTCTTCTTTTCTGCCTTCACCACTTTTTCCGAAGACCCACCATCTGTCTTCTTCGATTTCTTAGGCTTTTTCTTCTCTTCTTCATGTAACACCCCTGTAACGACAGTTGTGTCAATGGATTGCAAATATGACACTAAAACTTCATTCGTCGGATCCACCTTCTTGAGCATCGCATCCGGAATGCGAGCTATTGATGTAAAGATAGCCGGATCATCATTTACCTCCTTCAGACTACCATACATGTGAAACACTGCCTTTTCTTTGAACTCCGGAACTTCGATTTTCTCCTTGTGGTAAATATACTGTATTATCATATTCCAATAACGAGCACAAGAAATCCCCTGTTTGGCACTCGTCTTTGAAATGCTAGTTAAGAACCCTGTCCACAATTGTTCAGAGTAATCCACTTGCAGATCATAATACAATTCAGCAACCATTGCATATACCTCCATCCTTCCTTTATCAAGACCCACGGTTCTTCCAGTAAGACATCGAAGGAAAATGCCAAATAAAAAATTCCATACCGTAGGTAATCCAGACTTCTTGAAGTCACTGATACGCGTCAAAGGAGGTTGATGACCCATCTCGTTGAACATGAATACTACTTGCGAAGAAGAAACTTCATCATAAGGACCAGAATTTGGAATCCCCAAAATTTTGCAAAACAAACGCTTGGACACCCTAATACGCGTATCATTCACCATAGTGAATTCCACACAACCTGTCTCCTTGTTGTATGATGCAGTGGAACCTGCCTTTGATAACCAAGACATTGGAACAGCAAAAGAATCAAACATTGCTTTAGACAGAACTGAATTCTATAAAGCAACCACCAACATTTGGAGTTCCTCCGGATATTTTGACAAATCAGATTCCACTTGGTAGTTTGAACCCTGGATTTTCAGAATCAGAACGCTAACAACTTCGTATGTGGTTGGTGATGATGTAGTCGCCATTGTTGAAGATAAGAACAGAGAATGTTTGAAGAAGATGATTGTTTGAAGAGATGAGTTGCAGAGAGAATTTTGTATGACAGAGAATGTTTGATCGCATAAAGTATTATTGACTCCTAAGTTCCCCTTTTATATGTAACCCTAGAATTTTAAATTTGAAGCTGCATTAAATGCTTGCTGACATGGCACCTTGAAATACGAACTTTACTCATCAAAAAGTAACAAACGTAACTGTCAGCACGCCTTATACGCGTATCGTATACCATACGTCACCAAGAGACAAGACTGTTTCATATTCCCCAAGAGAATTGTAACCGTCGGATTCCTTCGGAATAAAGGTCAGGCTCTTTCACTTTTGAGGTTTAAAAAGCAAAGTCATATGCCAGAGTTTCGAAATCATCAGTTTAAGTTGGTTTTACTCAAACCTTAAGGATTTCGTGTGTGTTGTGTTCCAAAAAAAAATTTAGATGATAAACAAATGAAATTCTTTTTTGAAAACTTGTGATGTCAAAAATTTATTTTGACACAAAAACAGTTTAATCCCAGGCAAAGATTTCTTTGAAAATTATCAAGAGAGATAATTAACAGCTTGCTTGGTTTCCCGTGAATTAAAATCGATAACTTGTAGAGAAGTTTCAAAGGGTTTCTTTTATAAGTCAAATGTGTGGCTTCGAAAATTTCTTTACATTTCAACCTTAACATAAGGTGATAAATTGTAAGCAAAATTAGTTGTATGACCAGTGTAGTCAGTGACAACTTGGTTTCGAATGATATGTAAGGTAACAAGGCTTTTCAAAATATACTCACACAGAAATCATATTCAAGAAAAAATATTATGCTGGATCTTATTGGGAACAAACATCGTAGGTTTCGAATGCTTGATGAAGATCACTCAAAAAGATTGAATACGATTTTGAGTATAAAAGGTACTGAAACAAAGGTTTCGTAAGTTCTGGAACATAGTTCCCCGTCAATTCCTTGATTTGTTGGTTTTTAGGGTTTCACTTCCATCACGGACGCATGATGTTAGATCATAAACACAGAGTATTTGTATGTCTAGATTGCAATTGGTTTGATCAACAATCTCTTGGACATACGTCATTGTGTGTGAATGGTGTAAAGAAGTTTAGGATGAAAAAGATTGGTTTTCGAATCGAATGTACCTCTGTTATAGATGGACCAAACAGACAACTCTTAACTCATTTGAGAAGAGTAAGGTAGCTCTATTGACTTATGCGAATACAAGCCTTGTTGGGAAGAAATTTTCATGAGATAATTTCATCAATGCTTTCATTTCTCACACATAGAGTCATATGAGGCTTGAGGCAACATGCAGCAACATGCTTCTAGGGACATCCTAACTAATCCAAAGTGTATCGAAATCATACCTTCCCATAGAAGACACACACATGAATCCTTCGCATTTAAAGCTTGACAAAACTCACAATACACATGTTAAAACCGAAGAGATCAAAAAAAAATATTTTTGGTATTTTTGAATTTTTCAAAAAAAAATAATAACAAACCAAAATAAAATATTTTTGGATTTTTAATTTTTCAACAAAAGAAAATATTTTTGATTTTTCAGGTTTTTGGAAAGAAAAAAAAAATAAACTAATTAAAATTCTAACCTTAGTTGAAATGTGTACAAATGCGAAGAAGTGAATTAGAAAGATCTTCAAATCATACGAACACGAAGCATTCGAACCGTTGACTTGAACAGTAATCTCTGATTATGTACTTCAACAAGGAATAAATCTTCCGAATGTGAAGCATTCGAAGCGTTGACCATGAACAGTAACCTTTGAACACTTAACTCTTTGTAAGCAATTTGTCCTTCAGTTCACCAAAACATTCGAATCCATCAACCTTCACTTTTATCACATGTAAGTGAATTTCCATCAACCATACCCAATCCTTCCAATATACGAAGAGAAGAGTTTTCATCCAATGCCTTTGTGAAAATATCTGCCAATTGTTTCGTTGTTTTCACAAAATGAACTTCAATATTTCCTTCTTCGACATGATCTTTGATGAAATGATATCTGAGAGCAATGTGCTTAGTCTTCGAATGCTGCACAGGATTATGACAAATTCTTATTGCACTTTGTGAATCACAATATAAAGGAATCTTTTTCATATTAATAGCATAATCACATAATTGACTTTGAATCCAAATTATTTGTGATGTACACGCAGCTGCAGCAACATATTCAGCTTCAGCTGTAGATATCGAAACACATGTTTGCTTATTCGATTGCCAACTGACCAATTTTCCATCTAGTAATTGACACCCACCAGTTGTGCTTTTGCGATCAAGACTGCATCCTCCAAGATCCGCATCCGAATAAGCTTGTATAAAGAACCCTGTTTTCGAAGGATACCACAAACCTAACGAAGTAGTGCCTTTCAAATATCGAAAAATATTCTTCACCGCTGTTAAATGTGGTTCACGTGGATTTGATTGATACCTTGCACAATTACAAACAGAAAACATAATATCAGATCGACTTGCATTTAAATACGATAAAGACCCAATCATGCTTTGATACAGAGTGAGATCAACAGCAGATTTATCTAATGAAGGAGTTAGCTTTATGCCCGTTGCCATTGGTACTCGTAACTTTGTGCTATTCGTCATGCTAAACTTTTCTAACAAAGTCTTCGTATATTTCTCCTGATTAATGAAGATGCCTTCCCTGTTTTGACGAATATTCAAACCCAAAAAGTTATTAATTTTGCCCATCATACTCATTTCGAATTTGCTTTTCATCAAGTCTTCGAATTCTTTGGATAAAGCAGGGTGAGTAGAGCCAAAAATTATATCATCAACATAAATTTGAACAAGCATCAGGTGATTCCCAATTTTCTTTCGAAATAAAGTGGGATCAACTGATCCTTGTTTAAATTTAGAGTGTTTCAAAAATGATGTTAAAGTTGCATACCATGCTCTTGGTGCTTGTTTTAACCCATACACAACTTTATCTAAAATATAAACATGATCCGGATGTTCGGTATTTATAAAACCTGGTGGTTGTTCAACATATACCGTTTCTTCAAGTTCGCCGTTTAGGAATGCACATTTTACATCCATTTGATAAACGTCGAAATCTGTATGAGCTGCATAAGCCAGAAAAATACGAACAGTCTCGAGTCTTGCAACAGGGGCAAATGTTTCTTCGTAATCAATTCCTTCTTGTTGAGAATATCCTTTAACAACAAGTCTAGCCTTATTTCGAATAATGTTTCCATCTTTGTCAGTTTTGTTTTTATAAATCCATTTGAGTCCAACAATTGACACATCAACAGGTTTCAGAATTAATCTCCAAACCTTGTTTCTTTCGAATTCAGACAATTCAGCTTGCATAGCAACAACCCAATCAGAGTGTTCCATTGCAACCTTAACTGTCTTTGGTTCGATTTTGGAAATAAAAACATTAAACATGCATAACTCTTGATGAGTATTCAATACCTCATTTCGTGCATGAAGTTGAGCCCTTGTCATTACTCCTGCTTGTGGATCACCAAGAATTTGTTCTTTTGGGTGATTTCTTGTCCATTTATCCAATGGTGGATAATTAGGATAAAAATCCAAAGGTGCATCTTTGAACATAGCATCTGTTTCTGATCCATTTATGGAACATGCATCCTCAGCGTCATCGAAATGTTCTTCTTCAAGAATGGGATCCTTCTCAAGTATTGGCTCCTCTTCGTGTATTGGCTCTGCTTCGATATTTATCTCATCTTCGATAATTGGATCTTCTTAGATAATTGGCTCCCCCTCATCATTAACATTGGTTGACATTTTATCACTTTCGCAAGAATGCTCCCCCTCAACAAAACTGTTCGAATCCAAGTGCTCCCCCTCCACTGGACCACTAGTTAGTTCATTTGTGTTTAGATTCGAAACCGAAATTGAATCATTGTCATGCTTCGAATTTTCTGATTGTTGATTATCCGGTGCATTATTCTCTGCTTCAATTGCTTGATCTGAAATACCAAAAATCGATTCATAATTATCATCATCCATTTTAATTGAATCATTATCATTCGAAGAATTTTGCAAAATAGGATGATTTGCAAATTGATGATTAGACTTTTTAATGTAATGATCATCAAATGTCAAATTAAAAGTTTCTTCCACTTTTCGAGTTCGCTTATTTAACACTCTATAAGCAACAAAATTGTTTGAATATCCCAAGAAAATTCCTTCATCAGCTTTTGTTTGAAACTTCGAAAGATTATCCTTAAGATTCATTATGAAACACCTGCATCCAAAAACATGGAAAAATTTGACATTAGGTTTTCGATTATTGATGATTTCATAAGGAGTAACATTAAACCGTCTATGAATGAATGATCGATTCTGAGTAAAGCAAGCAGTCGAAACGGCTTCGGCCCAAAGATATTGAGGTAAATTCGAATATGCCAACATTGTTCTTGCAGCTTCGCATAATGATCGATTTCTTCTCTCAACTACACCATTTTGTTGTGGTGTATATGGAGATGAAAAATTATGCGAAATGCCTTTCTCCACCAGAAATGAATCAAAAACACGATTTTTGAATTCAGTTCCGTGATCACTTTTAATTTTTCGAACTGACTTCTTCAACGAAATTTCCATTTTCTTGATAAAATCAATCATCATTTGTGGAACTTCGGATTTTAACCTGAGAAAATAAACCAACGTAAATCTTGAAAAATCATCCACAATAACTAGAATGTACATTTTCTTGTTAAGAGTAGCAACTGTCGAAGGACCACATAAATCAATATGCAAGAGTTCGAGGGGTTCAACAATATTCGAATCTATTGTGATTGGATGACCTTGTTTATGTTGTTTTCCTACTTCGCATGCTGCACACAAACTGTCATTGTCATATTTAAGAATGGGTAAACCTCTTACCAGATCTTGTACAACAAGTTTGTTGATGTTTCGGAAATTGAGATGTGATAACCTCCTGTGCCATAACGAGCTTGTATCGGCAGCAACCTTCGAAAGTAAACACACAACAGGTTTGCCAGCAATTGGAACTATATCCAATGTAAACATATCACCTTTTCGTTTCGACTTGAGTAAAACTTCTTTTCGTTTTTATTGTTTTCAAATTTTCACTGATTATACCCTTCGCATTTTGAGTTTGTGATGTTTCACTTTTCACTTTCGTGACCGGCTGCCAAACTTTAACTGAAATGTTTGATTCTTTGGATGACGAACTACCATTCGTTGAAGGATTTACATACATTTCATATGCCTCATGTATCTGTTCTTTCGAAAACTTACTTGATTGATACATTTTTCCCTTTCCTTCCAACCAATGATCAATATTTCTTTTAGTAGTTATACCTTTCGCATTTGAGATTTTGTCAGCTTGCTTCTGTAACGCCCGCAGATCCGGGCTAGTCAATTTAGAGGCAATAGGGGTCGAAAATGACTTTTCGACAAAAGATTATTTAGAATAAATAATCTTAACCAAGTTGTAGAATATGTCACAAGGTTTCCGTACATATAAAGAACGCCGAAATCCGAGTTATAACGAAGAAGTTATGGCCCATCGAAGTTTCACGACGGAACCGACACGACACCTGGAAGCGTAAATAGTGAATTTACGATGGAGGAATTTTTAGCCTTAGTGATCTAAATGAAATTCGTAGAATATGTTAAACTAAGAACGTCGATAAAAAGAACGCCCAAATCTGACTTCGTATGAGGTAGTTATGATTTTTCTAAGATTCGGCTTAGCAGTGTACAACCCGAAACTCGAATTTTAATTCGAGCGGTTTTTGGCTTACGCGACCTAAATAAGAGTTGAAGATCTCATTAATAGGAACTTAATGGTAAAAAGATAGACGAAAATGGAGTCCGTATGAAGGAGTTATGTATTCTTCGCGGTCATTTAACAGTCTAAACGCCTCCTACTGTTAAATTTGAGATCGGTCAAGAATTAGCCGACGGAGTCTAAACGAAAGTTGTAGATCTTGATTTTACCTACGCGTTGAAAAAAATAACGTTGAAAACGGAGCTCGTATGTGAAAGTTATGATTTTTCTAAGTTTGAAGGCTGATACGCGATAGGGGGTCACGTGGCACCACCAGAAGGTTGCCACATGCACCAACTCGGCGATTCATGACTCAGACTCGGCGAGTCCATCAGATTTCTCCACTATAAATAGAGGTGCCGGGTTCCATTCATTCTCACACCTTCAAGCCCTTCTTTCTCTCTCTAAACTCTCTCTCTAAGCCTCCCTAACCCCCCAAAGCCTAGGGTAACTCCCTAGCACGAGGCGGAAGCCCCGGAGCGCCCGACGGCTCCGAGAAAAGAGCCTTTTGGCTCGGGAAACGCTGCTCCAGCGAAGCCCGGTTTTGCAAAAAACCCGCTGTAAGTGAGCTACGCCTACGCTAGTTTTAATATAGCTTCTAATTAATTATAGTTATTAGGACCTTAAAATAATTGTTTGTGCTATTATTATGAGTTATATTGAGTGTTATTTAACGCTTATATAATAATAATAATAGCTACACTATTAATTTGCCGCGGTTATCGTTAGACTAAACCCTAGTGGTATTGGTACTAGGTTTTATCGAAGGAAAGTTGTTTTGAAAGTATCGAAGCGCTGTCCGAGTACTAAGTCACCACCTTTCAGGTGAGTGCATAGTTCCCTTTCATCTTACACATAGATACAAAGTATTTTATATAAATTACGTGCTATGTGTGCATATTATCTGAGTACTTGTTGTCTATGCTAAATGAATGATTTTATACATGTTTTAAATGATTTAAACTGTATATGTATTTTATATCTACGATAATGTTGGGGTAAACATGGGTAGATATAATAGATGGAATATGATTTGAATGATGAGTTGAGAGGTGTTATAGACCACGAGGTGAGGGTGAGAGGTGAATAATGTGAGTAGCCTTTTTCCCAAATGATGGCCCCGTCATTCAGCAGAGTATGGATGACAACCACAGACTATTCTAGACAGTCAGTGGAACACTAGCAGGCTCGCAACCTGTAGGTGTTGTGAACGATGTGTTCACTCGGTGTACTCTAAACCTTGGTGATCATGCAGACTTGATGCCTAAACCCTGGTGATCATGCATACTTGATGCCTAAACCCTGGTGATCATGCATACTTGATGCCTAAACCCTGGTGATCAAGCAGACTTGATGCCTGTGGTGATCATGCAGACTTGATGCCTAAACCCTGACGACTATGCAGACTTAGTGCCCGTTGTGTAAACCGTGGCTATGATGTACTTTGTGCCGATTCCTTAGGATAATCCTTAGGAATGAATGAACGAGAAATAGCTGATTCTTAGGGTAGATCCTTAAGAGTAAAGAAGATAATGGGGATGGGTAATTGAGTTTAATTGCTTGATTGTTTAAACATAATAATTATATTATTGTGGGTTGAAAACCCTATGTACTCACCAGGTTTCCCAACCTGACCCACTCAGTTTATTTATATCACAGGTGTTGATACGAAGTCACTTTACACTGAGAGATTTAAAGAGATGTAGATCACTAGTGTAAATAAATGTAAGTTCTGTTTTTGCTTATGTTTCTGTATTAACGATAACATCCCAAACGTTTTGAAATGAATAAAATATGTTTCTCCGAAAATGTTTTAATAACGTATTTATCATGTTTTTCTGGGAACAAATTCCGTAACATTTTTATTAAAAGAACTCTGATTTTTATAAGGCATAAACAAAATCGGTCTTTTCTGGCCGTGAAAATGGGGATGTCACAGCTTCTTTGGAAGATTATAACATTTTGTTAAACTTGGAACATAATCCACTTTTGGTTTCAATAGATAAGACTCATGATAAGAAGTATTCATTTGTGATTTTGAAATATGTTTTTCAACCTTTTTCTGAAAACTTTTTCTTGGAAGTGT
The DNA here is from genome assembly GCF_052625555.1 of Lactuca saligna. Lineage (NCBI taxonomy): Eukaryota > Viridiplantae > Streptophyta > Magnoliopsida > Asterales > Asteraceae > Lactuca > Lactuca saligna. The sequence goes on from NC_136421.1 coordinate 300,883,323, forward strand.
TGTTTTTGTTCCATTTGAAACGTTTGTTTTAATATTTGAAAATGAAGCATTTTTCTTTTCAAAAATTTGAGTCTTGGATCTTCTTCTAAAAACTTTTCCTTCTTTCGAAAAATTTATTGATGTCATATTTAATGACTCAATAGTTTGCCAAAAAATTGTTTTTCTTGCTTGACATTTTGAAATATTATTTTCCTTTGAAAATTTTTCAACTTGAGCTTTAAACTCTTTTGAATTCAATTTTATTGCTTTGTTGACCGCTTTAACCTCTGTTTTAACACCTTCTTGCTTCGTGAACACATTTGCAGTTGTGTTAACTATCTTCTTTTCAACTTTCGACTTTTCAACCCATATTCTTTTTGGTGTTTGACGTTGAAATATATATGAATTCTTTGTGAGATTGTTTTCAACTGTGTTTTGATTCGAAAAGAAACCTTCATTTGAAGTTTGCTTATTCTCTTCCTCAACCAACTTTTTGAATTCAGGCTTTATATTTTCAACATTGTCTGTTGTTACGAAGACTTGGTTTGGAAACACAATATCATCAATGCATTTGAAGATTGGATAAACAACAATATTCAATTCAAGATAATGAGCACATTTTTCACTAAGAATTTTCTCAAATTCTTGTGTATCCAAATAAACTTGATCAACAACCACTCGAGGAATTTCAATTTCTTTCGAACTTTGAATTGACTTCGAATTTGTGTTTTCTTCCTCATTATCACTATCATTGGTTTGACTATCATGTATTTCCACAAACTCCATATCACAAACTTTTGAAGTTGAGGGTTCATCAGTGTCAATTTTTATGAATAAATCTTCACATTTTTCTTTCCCTTTAAAAGAATTTGCTACATTTATGACAGACAATTGAGAACAATCTACATCCTCTAAATCACTAATTTCACTAATATTATCAGAATTATCTTCAATATCAGCAAAATTAGTTTGACAAATAGATGTAGAATTCTCAATCTTTTTCAAAATTCGAAGTTGTTATGATTTAGTTAAGGTCTCATTTACAATTTTTACTAAATCATTAGCATCAAGATAATCTTCGACTTTAGCAATTCCATATCTATACCTATCATCTGGAACTTTGTTAAAATCAGAAATTTCTTTTTCACAATCATATGAAACACTATCTACCTTAGTTCTATCATATGCTAAAAATGGTAGCAGTTTTCTGTGTTGTTCCTTACTTATCTCACTCGAATGATGTAATTCAGTTAATTTTCCATACAATCTTTTCGCAGAATTACAGAAAATATTTCTCTGTGCTAACAACAAGTTTATTTCCTTTGCTAAACTCTCCCTATCCTCCATAATATTCGACACTTGCAATTCTAAATAACCAACCCTAGTGACTTTTGATTCTAACTTCTTTCTTGTCTCTAGTAATTGATCATTTAACTTTTTAGCTTCATTGCTAGCAGACACGACAATTGAATCAAAGTAAGTAACAGTTTCATCAAAAGACACTAACTCAGAATTATATGCAGAAATTGGAATATTAAAGGATTCAAGAAGTTTACGTACCTTGGTAGTCATGGGCGACTTGTCGGTAGACTTCGATACGAAGCACTGCCCACGTACTTCATAAGTCTCTTCTTCATCTGAATCTTTTTCAACTTTTGCATACATGGCCCCGTGTGTTGGATTCTTCATTTCTTCATCGTCTGAACCTAAGGAACATATTTGATATGTGCCATCCGATTCAGTTTCTCCATGAGCCACCAACGACAAATTCTTTGCCTTCGACTTTACTTCCTCCAGTTTCTCAGTGTAATACGCTTCATCCTTTGTTTTATTTTTCTTTTCCTCCTTCTTTCTCAACAAGCAATCTACTGCCAAGTGATTTGCACCATAGCAATAATGGCAATTAATCCCTGTATCACCTTTCAATATCTTCTTCATTTGCTCCATTTCACTCTTCGAATCCGTCTTCACTTCTTTCTTCTTTTCATCCACTCTATTTTTTTTCTCAAAACTATCCTTCGAATCTGATGACTTGGACTTTGGATTAAAATGTTTCTTAAAAAATTTCTTTACTCGATTGTTTGAGTAAAATGCAACAACCTCATCATCAGAATTCATCAGAAAACCTTCTTCTTCATCAGACTTTGATTTTTCATTCTCTCTTTCTGAAACCTTCGAAACAATTGCCAATGGTCCACCAAGACTTGCTATCGCTTCCTCAACTATTTCATTAACCTCATTTTCATGAGATTTCAATTGATTGTACAAGTCATTCAAAGTCGAAGTATCAAAAATCTATTGGTTTTTCACCATCATACTCACACTCCTCCACTCCTTTCGAAGTCCCATTACAAATATCAAGTTGTACTCCATTGATGACCTTGTAATACCATAACGATTACAACGATAGATTAACTCGTTGAACCGATCATAGTATACTTCAATGGATTCAGATTCTTTTTGCTTGAAATCTTTGAGTTCCACCAGGCATTGTTTCACAGATGTGATCTTCGTCTTTTCACTTCCTTGAAATTTGTCTTTGAGATTGTTCCAAATTTCTTTAGCTGTTGTGCATGTTCTGACATAATTGTACACAACAGGAGGCAAGGCACCTCTTAATTCCCTCATGCATTTCTTCTCCAGTTGTTTTAAACGATTGGATTGATTGTCAACTTCCGAACTGCTTGAAGACACACCGATTGGCTGAACTGTTGCAGGTTGATTGATTTCTCCTGAAATGCACTTCCATAATTCTTCATCCAATCCGTTCAAGTAATCTTGCATACGATCTGCCCACTGATCGTAATATTCTGGAATAAGCATCGGAATTTTTGTGGATGAACCAAGCAAATGAGAAAATGATGTCATGGAATTCAGATTGAATGACGCCATTGTTGTACGGACAAAAACTTTAAGATGATACGAAAACTTTGAAAATTTTGAAATCAAATTGTATATTTCAAATCAGAATCGCACGAAGAACACTCGATTCACAAATATGTTCGCAGAATCAAATACTAGATTTAGATCAAGAATAATTTTTCACACTAAAAAAGAACGGAAACTTTTTGAATCAAACAGTAGATTCAAAAATCTTTTTGAACGTATGGAAATCAGATCACAGAAAGGATTCCTGCTCTGATACCAATTGAAGAGATTTGTAATCGAGTTTCAATCAAATTCAAGTATGAATTCAGGAAGAGTAATAACGATGAATACGAGAGTAAATAGAATATTTGTTCAGCTCGTATTATGCTTTTGAGTTTACAAATTACAATGAATAAACTGTAAAGACTGAGTGAAATGTTTTTTTTAATCACTTAGTACATACCCCTATTTATAGGAGAACAAAAGCATAACAATACTAAGGACTAGACATTAAGACTACTCTTTATAATGCCTTAGTACAAATAACAATACATCCGAAGACTCCTTCTTACGAAGACAAAATATACTTCGTAATAATCTAATTGACTCTTCGATTATTACAACATTTAAGCCCTAACAATTTAACGTGAACAAACTATTTTCATTCTTTTTCATATAAACATTGTCACTAAATACTTATGAACTCACCAACTTAAGTGCTGACCTACTCTTTCAAAAACCACTTGTATTTCTCAGGGATTCAGTAATACAGGTATACTACAACTTTTGAAGAAGTGATGCTATGGCGTTAGTTTAATTTCATTTTAAACATCATGTTGTAATTTCTTTTGAAACAAGTACCTTTCAACAATGTAAACTTTTAAATTATATATGTGATGGTTGTATTGCTTTCTTTACTATGTATTTAATGTTTACGATACTAGATGACGTCATCCACCCTCGAACGATTCCGCCGTTCTGGTTTGGGGGTGTGACAGATTGGTATCAGAGCATTGTTTATAGTGAACTAAGTATATCGAACCACATAAGATATACAAACTATAAATGCATAGGGACTGAAAGTCTCTGACAAAACGTTTTGACACCTAAAACCTTGTTTTATTTAAATAGATTATTTTGGTCGTAAAAGTACAAAATACATGCATACAACGATATATTTTCATGGTTAGAACTATACAAGAAGTATTAAGTCGAGTTGGACACTACGATTAGTTCTCGATATATGTAATTGGATTTGGGACGAATATAGCCTGATCAACTATATTTATCCGAGATTTGACTAACGTATGTCGAGGAATGGTCGTAGAGAGCAACAAGTCAAAACTTACCAAAATAAACACTAGTATCAAACATACAAATTTAAATACTATAGGAGTATTTGGTGCATGCAATAGTTTAATCGACATGTTTAGTGTTACATGTTTTTAAATTTTGTTCAATTCTTATAACCCTATTCTCGTATAGTCAAATTGCTGGATTCCACCCACCAGGGGACCCCTACTACCCGAACCAGGGCAATGGAGGATGGGTAGAGGAGGATCCCGAAGAGGATGAAGAACCTATCGAGTTGTATGAAGGGGATGACTCTGGTACGGACTCAGTTGCAGAAGTAGTCGACCCTCCAACTGCTCAACCTCCCACGATTAGGAGGAACTTCCAGGGACCGACTTCCGTTTGGGGAAGTCACCTCTACCATTGGAGCCAACAACAAGGGATACATCCTCACTACGGTATGTGTCGGAACTTCTATGACATCAAGGACGGAGGCTCGGCCGACCGAGCACTCCCGGTCATGGTGGGCAAACTGGCCAACCAGTCCTATCAATCCGGGGTCCAAGAAAATCGATTTCGCGAAGTCAACGTGGAAGTACAAGTTCACACTTCTGACATCCTTCGACTGGATAGGTTGCAGGATGACACCCATCTCCGCGCCGACGCATTCCAATCACAAATGATTGCAGCCCTCGCAGCGATGAGGGAACAACAAGCCGCCTTCGATAGGCGTCTTATGGATGAAAAGCAATCAGACGCGGAGTCAAGCTCCAAGCGCAACCTACGCCGCAAGTAGTGCTTGCTAAATCCCAAAATTTTGTTATAGATTAGGAACTCGGCTAAAAGTCTTACTTTTCTTTAACTTCTATATCAGAGATCCTTAGAAGGGTCGAAAATTTTCCTAACTCAAAATGTAACTCGGCACGTGTTTAATATATATGAAGAAATTCAGTTGTGTATAAATTCTTTGACTACCACTCAGATTCATAAGTTTATCTAACACTGTGCAAAATTTTATTATGAGTCAAACTCTAAACCATGGGTAGTTCAGTCGAATTTATAAATTGATAAAAATGACAAATTTATTAACACACTAAAAACTTATGTTCTTCATTCTATTTCTTTATCAGTACAATGCCGCCACGTAGATCTACACACCGTGTCAACAACGCACCACCTCCACCATCACCCCCTCCCACAACGGAAAATGCCGCATTGATAGTTGCGGTAACGGCTGCAGTTACAGCGACAATGGTTCAAATAAGCAACAATGGTTCTGGTGGGAGAGTAAATAGTTCTACAAATGGCCAACATCAAGGTCGCCCAGGGGATTGTACATACAAAGATTTCATGAATAGCAAACCCATTACTTTTAATGGGGCCAGATGAATAATGGCTCTATCCCAGTGGATAGAGAAAACAGAAGCGGTTTTTGAAATTTGTTCTTGTCCGGAAGGGAACAAAGGGAAGTTCGCTGCTTGTACTTTCTCTGAAAGAACTTTGACATGGTGGAATGGCCATGTCAAGTCACTAACGCTAGTAGTGGCTAACTCTATGGGCTGGGAGAACCTAAAACAAATCTTACTGCAAGAGTATTGTCCATGGGGCGAATTGCAAAAGCTCGAACAGGAACTTTAGGGCCTTACCATGGTAGGCTCAGATATCACGACCTATACCAACAGGTTTAGTGATTTGGCAATCCTTTGCCCAGGAATAGTTGCTCTAGAGAGCAAGAAGATCGAAAGGTACATCTATGGACTGTCACCCCAGATTTGAGGGAGTGTTCTAGCTTCCAAGCCAATCACCTTCGATAGCGCCAAACAGTTGGCACAAGCTCTCGTAGACCATGGGGTCTACCAAAACTTCGCAACTACCGCATCGGAGCAACCCAGAGGAAGCAACAATAACATGACAATACCAACAACAACAACAAGAAGAGGTTATGGAACAAAAGGAAGGGTCAACCTTCACAGGAACCTTCCAAGAAACAACAGACCGTGACAGTACATGCCGCTACTGCCCCCACTGCTGCACCAATTACCACTACACCACCAAAGCAATATGCTGGAAATCTGCCGAAATGCAGCAAATGCAATTTCCATCACAACGGAAATTGTCGAGAGATGCATTGCAACAACTGCAACAAGAAGGGGAATAATGGCCGTTTCTGTAGACCACCAGCACAACCAATCACCCAAGTCCAAGGAGCCGGTGTAGGCCCGGTATGTTATGGATGCAGTGAGATTGGACACTACAAAAGAGACTGCCCTAAGGCAAGGAATGCTGGCGGCATAGGAAGAGTGTTGGCAATAGGGTAGAACGAAGCAATAGCTGATCCCACGGTGGTTATAGGTACGTTTCTCCTCAATAACGCTTATGCATGCATACTCTTTGATTGTGGTGCGGAGAGGAGTTTCGTGAGTCATAAATTCAAGCATATACTAAAACAGAACCCTAAAACACTCAATAAGATATTCACAATAGAAATGGCAAACAGTAGAACAGAAAGCACGAATGATATGTACATAGGCTTCACACTAACTGTAAACAAAAATTCATTTCAAATCGATCTAATGCCGATTACTATAAAGAGCTTTGATGTCATCATCGGTATGGATTGGTTAAGCCTACACCATGCCGATATTCTTTGTCACAAAAGGGTCGTTCGCCTAAACCTGCCAAGCGACGCAACTCTTGTCATTTATGGGGACAAACCCGGTACCAACTTACAAATCATCTCTTGCGTCAAAGCCCAGAAATACTTACGTAAGGAGTACTACACCTTCTTAGCCAACGTAGTAGATAAGGAAAAAGAAACGAAGAGCATCAAAGACATTCAAGATGTCTGCGATTTTCCCGATATCTTCCCTGAAGATCTCCCAGGAGTCCCACCAGAATGACAAGTCGAGTTTAGAATCGATTTAATTCTTGGAGCTACCCCAGTAGCTAAGTCACCGTATTGTCTAGCGCTCGCTGAGATGCAAGAATTATCCATCCAATTAAACGAACTGCTCAACAAAGGGTTCATCAGCCCAAGCTTCTCACCTTGGGGAGCACCGGTCTTGTTCGTAAAGAAGAAGGATGGATCTTTCCGCATGTGCATTGATTATCGCGAACTTAACAAGCTTACTATCAAGAATCGATACTTGCTACCCCGCATTGATGACTTGTTCGTCCAACTCCAAGGAGCGAGTTATTTCTCAAAGATCGACTTAAGATCCGGGTATCACCAGCTACGAGTCTTGGAAGGAGATGTTCCCAAAACAGCTTTTCGAACTCGTTACAGTCACTACGAATTTGTAGTGATGCCCTTTGGATTAACAAACGCACTGGCGGTGTTCATGGACTTAATGAACAGAGTGTGTCGTTCATTCTTGGACAAATTTGTGATCGTGTTCATAGACGATATACTCATTTATTCAAAGAATAAAGAGGATCATAGTCAACATCTCTGACAAGTTTTGGAAACGCTAAGAAAAGAGAAGCTATACGCGAAATTCTCCAAGTGCGAATTTTGGATTCGAAAGGTAGATTTACTAGGTCACGTGGTTAGCAAAGACGGAATACACGTGGTCAGCTCCAAGAACCCCAACGGAAATTCGACAATTCTTGGGCCTTGCTGGCTATTACTGTAGATTTATACAAAACTTCTCGAAGATTGCTAAACCACTCACCCCCCTGACACAGAAGGGTGTAACTTTCATTTGGGAAGGAAAACAAGACGCTGCATTTCAAACGCTTAAGCAAGCACTATGCAGCGCACTTATATTGTCCTTGCCAGAAGGAACAGAAGACTTCGTAGTCTATTGTGATGCATCTAACCAAGGTCCTGGATGCGTACTAATGCAACGAGGTAAGGTCATCGCTTACATCTTAAGACGACTCAAGACGCACGACGTCAACTACACTACCCACGATCTTGAACTAGGAGCAGTTGTTTTCGCACTAAAAATCTGGAGGCACTATCTTTATGGCACGAAATGCACGATCTTCACTGATCAAAAGAGCATTCAACACATCCTTAACCAAAAATAACTCAACTTAAGGCAGAGATGATGGGTTGAACTACTGAATGACTACGAATGTGATATTCGCTATCATCCAGGAAAAGCGAATGTAGTAGCTGATGCCCTTAGTCGGAAAGAATACTCAGGTCGCCGAGTGAAATCCTTAACCATGACGATCCATTCACATATGTCCATACAAATCAAGGAAGCTCAGAGGGAAGCCTTGATAACAGAGAATGTGGCAGGTGAAGTCCTAAGAGGAATGGACAAAAATCTTAAAGCCAAGGGTGACGGAATACATTACTTCATGGATCGGATCTGGACACCGAAGTTTGGTGGATTCAGAGACGTAGTCATGAACGAGGCTCATAAGACTCGATACTCCGTGCATCCAGGTTCAGACAAGATGTATCTAGACCTCAAGAAACTATATTGGTGGCCGAACATGAAACCAGAGATCGCTACCTATGTGAGCAAGTGTCTGACATGCGCTAAGGTCAAGGTAGAGTACCAGAAGCCATCGGGATTGCTGCAACAACCCGAAATACCCGAGTGGAAGTGGGAACGAATAACGATGGACTTCATAACCAAATTACCCAAGACAACAGGTGGACTAGACACCATCTGGGTAATCATTGATAGGTTAACAAAATCTGCACACTTCCTACCAATAAGAGAAACCGACAAGATGGAGAAGCTAGCTCGAACCTACATCCAAGAGATTGTGCGATTACATGGTGTACCAATATCCATTATCTCTGATAGATATAGTAGGTTCACCTCACGATTCTGGCAATTGTTACAAAAATCTCTAGGAACGAGGCTCAACATGAGTACTGCTTACCATCCACAATCCGACGGTCAAAGTGAGAGGACCATACAAACCTTGGAAGATATGCTAAGAGCTTGCGTAATCGATTTTGGTAAGGCATGGGATACCCATTTACCACTAGTAGAAATTTCATACAATAATAGCTATCACTCCAGCATTAAAGTTGTTCCATTTGAAGCCCTCTACGGATGGAAGTGCAGATCACCACTGTGCTGGACTGAAGTAGGCAACACACAACTAGCAAGGGACAAGTACCCGACAACACTCTCACTGGCCCGAAAATCATAATAGAGACAACTGAGAAGATTGTACAAATTCGGGATCGACTAAAGGCTTCAAGAGGCAGACAAAAGAGTTATGCAGACAAAAGACGGAAACCCTTGGAACTTCAGGTAGGGGACCGAGTGCTATTAAAGGTCGCACCCTGGAAGGGGTTAATACGTTTCAGAAAACGTGGGAAACTAAACCCGAGGTATATTGGACCATTCGAGATCCTTGCAAGAATCGGCCCGGTAGCCTACAAACTTCGCCTACCGCAAGAACTCAATAACGTACACCCTACCTTTCATGTGTCAAACTTGAAGAAATGTTTGTCCGATGAGACCCCCGTCGTCCCTCTGGACGAAATCGAAATCAACGAGAGTCTCCATTTTATAGAAGAACCAATTGAAATCATGGATACGGAAACTAAAACAACAAAACAAAGTCACATAACCATCGTGAAGGTCCGCTGGAATGCAAAATGGGGACTTGAATACACCTGGGAACGCGAAGATCAGATGAAACACAAATACCCAAATCTTTTTCCCTAATCCACAAGTGTTTTTTCTTACGTTGAATTTTGGGACAAATTCCCTCTAACGGGGGGATGATATGACAACCCGATATTTCAGTTCTATGTAATGACTTAAAAAGTCATATATTGTAACCACTTTTGAAAATAATGAAATTAACTTTAAAAATAAAATGTACAAAAGTCTCTATTTTAGTTACCTACTATGTTAGATATCATTAAACCGTGAGCGTACATAAAAAGAACGTCCAAATCTGACTTCGTATGAGGAAGTTATGATTTTTCCTAGTTCGGTATAGCGGTAGATAGCTAAAAACACGAAACAGAGATCGAGCGACTTTTGGCCGGAATGACCTAAATGAGAATCGAAGGTCTCAACAATGGTATTTCAACGGTAAAAAGTCTGGCAAAAACAGATATCGGATAAAGGAGTTATGGATTTCTAACGAACTTTACTTACCCCAACCTTTTAAAAATAAATAATAAAAATAATTTCAAATTTTGCCAACGGAGTCTAAACGAAAGTTGTAGAGTGTAGTCTCACCTACATGTGGATATAAAGAACGTCGAAAATGAAGTTCGTATGAAGAAGATATGAATTTTTGAAGTTTACTAAATAATAAAAATATAAATTTAAAACAAAATTCAGTATTATTCGAAGGGGGAGTCACCGGTCCAATCCAAGTTACGCCCGACGTAACAGCGTACGCCCAACGTACGCGAGGACTAGGCCTCGGATCGTCCACGTCACCCCCTATGCGAGGCTATGCCCCGTCCCATCCATGCTCCGAGGCAGTCGAGGATGCGATCACGCATGACGCACGCGTACGCCCAGCGTAACGAGGCGGTTCCCAGCCCCTATAAAAGGGATGCGAGGGGTTCCGGGGAAATTACTCATTTTCTCTCATCTTTCGTGTGTTTTTGCCTCGTTTTCCGTACATGTGATATCCCGACGCCTCGGTGTCCATACTCAAGTCCCGAAGGTCGTTTGTGCTCCCGAGATTCCCGAGAAAATCCGCTTTCTTGAGTCAAAGTTCTGCTCGGTTTTCATCTCGCTTTCTTCGATCTTTCAAGCGAGTTCATACCCCTATAAAATACGCTTTTAAATGTTTTATAAATGCTTTTTATACAATATTTAGGGGGGAAATGCAAGTAAAACACACGGTTATTATCGTGTGTAACTTAACGATTCACTATATAAACTTTTTTTTATCTAAGTATGCATATGTGATTCATAAACTACTACATGAGTATTCTCATATGAAATACATATTTTCAATAACACCTTGTCTTGTGGAAATAAAACATGTTTATATATATATATATATATATATATATATATATATATATATATATATATATATACACAAAAATCAAATGCTCCATTTTACATTAGGTATATGTGATCAGCTAAGTCTCTTTGCATGTTATACTTTACATAATGAGTGAGCATTACACTAGGGTTTACTAGATGAACGAAACACACTTTGAAAAACTATAATAGATATAGTTTAAGAGGAAATCATGAACATTTACATACTAGGTACACTACATTAAAGAAGATATTTTCATATACAAGAACAAATGGACATTTTCATACATAAATCTGTTTTATACTAAATTTTGTGAGACATTTCACGTACTTTTATGTATGCATTTTAAGTCCTATATTATATATCATAATCCCATGTATGCATTTTCATACATAAGTTTCCAACGCCTGAAGAACGTTGATATAGGCATCCTAGTCAAATAGCATGGTTATAAGACTCACATGGAGTATTAAAAACACATTGATTTACGGGGTTTTTCAAATGCCTTAACGATTTACACATAAAACTACTATTTTAGGCATGAAAAGCACTATTGCATTACAGTTTTAGAACAAATCAAACTACCATCTACTATGTAGAAAAATATGAAATTTTCTTGGAACATTTAACGTGAACAAACCATTTTCATTCTTTTTCATATAAACATTGTCACTAAATACTTATGAACTCACCAACTTAAGTGCTGACCTACTCTTTCAAAAACCACTTGTATTTCTCAAGGATTCAGTAATACAGGTATATTGCAGCTTTTGAAGAAGTGATGCTATGGCGTTAGTTTAATTTCATTTTAAACATCATGTTGTAATTGCTTTTGAAACAAGTACCTTTCAGCAATGTAAACTTTTAAATTATATATGTGATGGTTGTATTGCTTTCTTTACTATGTATTCAATTTTTACGATACTACATGACGTCATCCACCCTCGAACGATTCCGTCATTCTGGTTTGGGGGTGTGACACTCACTCTGTCCATCGGTTTGCGGATGGAACGTTGTACTAAAGTGTAATCACATACCCAGTTCCTCGTGGAACTTCTGCCAAAAATGGGAAGTAAACCTAACATCCCGATCGGAAACAATGGAGACCGAAACTCCATGGCGAGAGACAATCTCGCTGACGTACATGTCGGCCAATTTTTCAACTGGAGAACTCTCCCGTATGGACAAGAAATAGGCACTCTTGGTCAACCGATCATGATGACCCATATGGCATCGAACCCCTTCGCCGTCCTTGGCAACTTCGTAATGAAGTCCATCGTGATCTACTCCCATTTCTACATGGGAATCTCCAGAGGGTGCAACTTATTATGCGGCCTATGATGCTCAGCCTTGACCATCCTACAGGTCAGGAACCTCTCGACAACCCAAGCGATTTCTCACTTCATACTGGGCCACCAGTAACTCAAACTCATATCATGGTACATCTTGGTGGCCCCCTGGTGTATAGAAAAGTGAGACTTATGAGCATCCTCCATCACTGTCTGCCGGACCCCTATGGTCATCGGAACCCAAACCCGACCATGTCGGGTTAATAACCCGCTGCTATCATGAACAAACCTGGCACTCTCGCCCTTAATCCTCTCCAACTTCCAGTTCTCTGGTCTCGTACCCTCAACCTGAGCATTCCTAATTATGCTCACATACAGGGAATCTACCGCTATCCTCATACACCTCACCGAGGTAGAAGTCCCAGCTGACTTGCGGCTCAGAGCATCCACAACCACATTTGCTTTACCAAGATGGTAAAGGATTTCATAATCATAGTCCTTAACAACATCCAACCACCTGCGCTGCCTCATGTTTAGGTTCGACTGATCCATGATGTGTCTCAAACTCTTGTGATCCGTGTATATAGTGCAACGGACCCCGTAAAGATAATGCCTCCAGATCTTGAGAGCGAATACCATCGCTCCCAACTCAAGATCGTGCGTAGGATATCTCGTCTCATGCAGCTTCAGCTGCCGCGATGCATATTCTATCACTCGTGCCCTCTGCATGACGACTGCCACCAAGCCTGTGATGGATGCATCACAAAATACTACAGATTCCTCAACTCGCTCAAAGAGTGTCAATATCGGCGCCTCGCATAAACTCTATCGGAGGGTCTTAAACACCCTTTGCTGCTCAGGGCCCTACCGAAAATCCACCCAATTCCTCGTTAGACGAGTGAGGGGTACTACAATCTTGGAGAAATCTCGAATTAATCTCTGGTAGTACCCTGCTAATCCCAAGAAACTCTTGATGTCTGAGGGAGATTTTGGAATCTCCCACTGCATAACCGCCTCGACGTTGGACGGATCGACCAAAATCCCCTCCTGGTTAACGAGATGTCCGAGGAACTGGACCTCTCGTAACCAAAACTCACACTTTGAGAACTTGGCATACAACCGTTCTCGCCGCAGAACCTCCAACATATCTCTGAGGTGCTCTTCGTGCTTCTCTCGAGTCTTGGAATATACCAAGATATCATCTATGAAAACAATGACCGAGCGATCGAGCATCGATCTGTAGACTAGGTTCATCAAATCCATGAACACTGTCGGCGCGTTGGTGAGCCCAAATGGCATCACCACGAACTCGTAATGACCATAACAAGTCCGAAACACGGTCTTCTCCACGTCTTCCTCCCTCACTTTGACCTGGTGATATCCGGATCTCAAATCGATATTGGAAAACCAAGATGCACCCTGAAACTGATCAAAAAGATCATCTATCCTTGGAAGTGGATAACGGTTCTTCACCGTTAACTTGTTCAACTCCCTATAGTCAATGCACATCCTATGCGAACCATCCTTCTTCCTGACGAAAAGGATTGGTGCCCCCCAAGGAGAACTACTCGGTCGAATGAACTGCTTACCAGGTAGCTCCTGCAACTGAGATGCCAACTCCTGCATCTCTAGCAGTGCCAGACGGTACGACACCTTAGCGATAGGGGCTGCACCTGGCACTAAATCAATCATGAACTCTACTTGCCTCTTCGGAGGCACTCCATGTAGCTCCTCTGTAAACACATCAGCAAACTCTCTAACCACTAGGACCTCTGAAACTGAAGCATGATCTCCAATCCGTGTACCCATCATATATGTTAAATAACCGTCACACCCATGATGAATAAACTGTCGAGCCGTGGCAGCTGAACAAAACCCTGCTCCCGCTCTGGTGCCCTCACCATACACTACTAGTTCTCCCCCACTTGGGGTTCGAACTACCACTCGTTGTCCCTCACAGTTGATCATAGCGCCAAACCGACTGAGCCAATCCATCCCTACGATCACACATACATCACCATGGGAATAAGAATCAAATCTATCGGGAAGGATACCCCCAAAATCTCCAACTCGCATCCCCGGTAGACCGAAGAAGCAGAAACCCCATGTTCATTGGCGATCGACACTCGCAACGGACACTCAAGCTCATCTACCGACATCCTGAATTCTCTACTGAAAATTTGAGATACAAACGACCGACTCGTCCCCCGAGTCGAATAGAACCAAAGCAGATAAAGAGTTTACTAGAAACGTACCTAACCATAGGTACAACTGATAAGCATACCACAAATATAATAACTGAAATAGAAAAGTAGAAACATACCAGAAACCACATCCGGTGCTGCCTTGGTCTCCTCGGCCGTAAGCTAGAAGGTGCGCCCCTGAGCCTTCGGAGTCTCCACCTTGACTGGCCTCCCATCCCCAATCCTCAAAGTAGCCGATGCGGATCCCTGCGCCAGCTTGGCGGCGAGCTGCGGACAATTGGTCTTCACGTGACCAACCTGATAACAATGGTAACAAATCCTCATATCCGCTGGGGGGCGAACTGGCAACAATCCCTGGCATAGTGCCCCTCCTTGCCACACTTGTGGCAACCATCTCCTGATCTACAAACCCCATAATGACCCCTGCCACAATTTCCACAAGTGCGGCTCTGCTGACCCCCGGTCCGAGTATCAGTGGTCTTGGACCGCTTAGGTGCTGACTGAGACTTTCCTGTATGCTGACGCTACTCCTTCAACTGCAGCTCTATCTCCAACTTATGCTGCCTCGCAGCTTCCTAAAGATCCAAAAAGAGTCTCACAAAGTTGCGTAGCAACAAACTGTCGAATATCAGTCTTGAGCATACTCAGATAACGGGTCATCTGATACTGCTCTGAAGCAAACTCCGGGCAAAACATAGCTCTCTCCGTGAACATACGAGTGATCTCCATCACTAACTCCCCATCCTGCCTCAATGTCAAAAACTCCTCAGCAAGCCGCTCCCGCTCAACGCGTGGAACGTAGCGGGTGCGGAACATATCCCGAAACTGCTCCCAAGTAACAGCACCTCGCTGATCATCAGTGCACGACCCTGTCGTCAATCTCCACCAATCCTTCACCCCAAGCCTCAGAAGGTTCAGGGCACACCTGACCTTTTGGTCAGCATGACATGAACACGTGCAGAAACAACCCTCCACATTAGATAACCACCTCATAGCCCTGATTGCATCCTGCATACCATCAAACATCGGGGGCTTTGTGTTATCGAAGTCCCGATACTGGAAAGCCCTGCCGGCTCCTTCTCTAACCCCTGCCGTAGTTACAACCAATGTGGCTGCTGCGGAAGCTGTCTCTGCTAGAGCTGCATACCGCTCATCAAAGTACTCAACCATCATGGACTTAATCGACCCAAACATCTCCGGTAGCTGCGCTCGGAACGCCGCAACAATCTCATCATGCATAATCTCTCGGATCCTGACATCCAACTCCTCTATCCCTATCTGTACCACGGGCTCAGGTGCTACCGGCACCTCCGACCCTCCGTCTCTCGATCTTGGTCCCAATCTTGACCCTGAACCGAATCCAGTAGCAAAACGTCTCGTCACCACCATACTAAAAAATATAACCAATGTGTCAGATAAACGACATGATATTGGGAGATGAGTTCTCCCAACCCTAGGGGTTGTGACTTCCTTGCTACGCGTATGGGTATTGTGCTTTAAGTAGTACGGGCCCATACTACCTTCCACACCTACCCATATTTGTCTCAGGTATCATCACAACCCCCTAACACTATCATCAACATAATATGCGCTCAACCCTCGCTCCTAGGGGAATATCGACTGTCTCGCAACTGGTCGCACATATTCTCATAGCTCACACATCTAGGAAACTTTCACCAACCCTGCACCACTAGTGTATGCTGGCCATACATAACGTTGGACCTGATAGACTTTCGAATATCCAATCCTACACTAAGGTCGAATCAGACATTCTCAGGTGATAAGATCTTGATTATACACAGTCGTGATGCATACACTAAACATCTACATTTATGATGTCAATTCCATGTACAAGAAACCCTTGGCTAGCAGGCATCATATAATCAGGAAAATCTTATCATGCGATTCCTCAAGACTCCTAGACTAGCACTAGCATGTTGTTCTATCATATCATAATATCAAATAACTGCATCGTATTTTGGGTTTTACTTACAAGCTCCGACTAATCGTACCCTCTACATCCTCCATCCTTATTTTGAAAACCATTTTAGTATTTATTTTGAAAATTCCCTTGATTTGAGACTGGATTCACATGAGTGTTCCTCCAATTCACTCTAACCAAGGCTCTAATACCAACTTGTGACATCCAAAATATTTACGCCAAATTTAAACTTTTTCAATCATAGATAAAATCAAATAGTATTTGTTTACAAAATGTTTTCAAATCATTATTCATCAGAGTGTCCCAATAACTAGATCAAAAGGATGAGGAGCGGTACGGTCATGCCTTCTCCTTACCATGATCTCCTGAAGTACCTTAAACAATAAACTGAAAGCTGTAAGCCCGAGAGCTTAGTGAGCTACCCCCAAAATACCATTACCATGCTGATAATACCATATCAATAACAGCCAATCAATAACATGCATACTGGGACATCGGCCTGAATGGACCGCCATGCAGGGCCTTTAGTCTATCTGATCCTATTCCAAGCCTTCGGCATGAATGGACCGCTACGTGGGCCTACAGTCTCCTCGGACCGCTCATAGGGTATGTTGGCCTTCAGCACAAAGTGGGATCACCTCAACCCAACCAACATGCAAATAACCATGTGCGCATATCTTTCATATACTGGCATATACAAACATCAACATATCTATCTCACTGATCATCAATCATAGGAATCTCTTGTAACTAGAGTACCGATCTAGAAATCTCTCGTAACTTCATCGGACTCACCGAGTTGTTCATCCAACTCGTCGGGTCCAGGCTCATCTTCATGAGACTCGCCGAGTCAACCCTGCGACTCGTTGAGTTCCTTCAGTCCTTAAGCCATACAGACACTTTTAAGCCATGCAGTGTCTCCAAATTACAGATCCAAGATTCTAAGGCATGCTTTTCACGTAAAGTTGCAAACTTTACGTGCATGCATAGCTACAAAGGCTCCAAATGTCAAATCCAAGATCACAATGGGGTTTTATACTTCAAAGAGGCTTCATACATGACCACATTCGGGGCTTTATGACTCTAGAACCCAAGAAGGGTCCAGATCTGAAGTTATAACTTTAGATCTAGCTCATATCCCACATTATCATCTCAACCAAACCATAAAAACCCTAGATCTCAACCAAAAGAGGTCTAGAAAAAGAATGAAGTAAAGGTGATGACTTAATACCTCCAAATGATGCTATTTGAGGTAGATTCCGAATTTCCCACACCTCCTTGCCCCTAGCCTTTTGTCCTTCAAGCTCTTTTTCTCAAAAGATCTCCTCTCCAAAGCTTTAGACACACAAGGATGATGCACCAACGAGTTAGGTTTTTTCTGAGCTCACAATGGAATGCAAAGAGGCCAAATGAGGCTTATGCTTCCTTAAATAGGGTGCAAAACCCCATGATTTAGGGTTTCATCTACCAACTCCTACTCGTTGAGTCCATTTATGGACTTGACGAGTAGGCCACTAAATACGCGATCCCGCCTCACTGCTACTCGAAGAGTAGGGCAACAACTCGTCAAGTAGGTCTCAAAACCAATGACTTTCATTTAAACCCATACCTGAGAACCGAGGCGTTAGAGTTTCTTCTAGGCCCCGCCCGCTATACACATACAAACATTTAATCATAACCATACTAGTACATAACAATCGAACACAACGCTATAACTGGTAGTCTCAAGTCCCCGCCTATCTTGGGCCCCGCCCATACTTTGGTAATAATGAGATATCGGACCCCGTCCACACTCAGCTAGTGATGAGATATGGGTTCCCGCCCACACTCACCTCCCTATCAGGCACATAAAAGTATCATAAAGACAACAAGTATAACTAAACAAGCATTCCTTCCTTAGGCCCCGCCTGACATCAGATTGAAGTTCGGAAAACTTAACCTTCCTCGGGCTTTCCCTAGCATCGGACTGAAGTCTGGAACATGTATTCTACATAGGGCTTTCCCCAACATCGGACGAAGCCCGAAACACATAACACATAACATATAAGCTAACATACATCAGGCTTGCCCCGACATCGTACCGAAGCCCGAAAACATATAATCTACATCGGGCTAACCCCAACATCGAACCTAAGTCTGACATATGCTAACATACATAAACGGGTCGGCATTGGTGCCTTCGACCCGCTCCTACAAGAGAAAACTCACCTCACAAGTTGACTACAGAATCCCGCGAATAAACCTCTCGCTGCTGGCTCGTAGATCCCCGAAGTGCTGATCACCCGACTCCGCGAGCTATCATTACCAACATTATACTTTGTCTATAACTGATGAATCCTTCTTAGGGTAAAATGACCATTTTACCCCTGGTCAAAGTCAAAGTCAACGCTTGGTCAAAGTCAAAGTCGAGCTCAACTTCCAGTTGACCCAACTCGTCGAGTTACCTCTTAAATCGTCGAGTTCCTATGCTATTCAGACTCGTGATAAATCGAGTCAACTCATCAATTCCCTTCACAGACTCGTCGAGTTCCACCTGGTACGGAGTCAGGACAAATTAACTCAACTCATCGAGTCCCCTTTTGGACTCGTCAAGTCCCTATAGAGCTTAGAAATTGTGCATGTGACATCCTCATTTTCACGGTCAGAAAAGACCAATTTTGTTTATGCTTTATGAAAATCAGAGTACCTCTTTTAATAAAAATGTTGCGAAATTTATTCCCAGAAAAACACGATAAATACGTTATCAAAGCATTTCCAAAGAAACGTATTTTATTCATTTTAAAACATTTGGGATGTCATCGTCAATACAGAAACATAAGCATCAACACAACTTACATTCATTTACACTAGTGATCTATATCTCCTTAATCTCTCAGTGTAATGTCACTTCATATCGACACCTGTGATATAAATAAACTGAGTGGGTCAGGTTGGGAAACCTGGTGAGTGCATAGGGTTTTCAACCCACAATAATATAATTATTATGTTTAAACAATCAAACAATCAACCCAATTACCCATCCCCATTATCTTCTTTAGTCTTAAGGATCTACCCTAAGAATTAGCTATTCCTCGTTCACTTATTCCTAAGGATCGTCCTAAGGAATCGGCACGAAGTCCATTGCTACCACAATTTACACAACGGACACTAAGTCTGCATAGTTGCCAGGGTTTAGGCATCAAGTCTGCATGATCACCAGGGTTTAGGCATCAAGTCTGCATGATCACCAGGGTTTGGAGTACACCGGGTGAACACATCGTTCATAACACCTACAGGTTGCGAGCCTGCTAGTGTTCCACTGGACTATCTAGAATAGTCCATGGTTGTCATCCATACTCTACTGAATGACGGGGCCATCATTTGGGAAAGGCTTCTCACATCGTCCACCTCTCACCCTCACCTCGTGGTCTATAACACCTCTCAGCTCATCATCCAACTCATATTCCATCCATTACATCTACCCATGTTTACCCCAACATTATCGTAGATATAAAATACATATACAGTTTAAATCATTTAAAACATGTATAAAATCGTTCATCTAGCATAGACAACAAGTACTCAGATAATATGCACACATAGCACGTAATTATATAAAATACTTCATATCTATGTGTAAGATGAAAGTAACTATGCAGTCACAACATGTAATTTATATTAAATACTTCATATCTATGTGTAAGATGAAAGGGACCATGCACTCACCTGATAAGGTGATGACTCGGTACTCGGACAACACTTCGTTACTGTTAAAACAATTTCCCTTGGACAAAACCTAGTATCGTTATCACTAGAGTTTAGTCTAACGTTAACCGCGACTAATTAATGGTCTAGATATTATTACTATTATATAAGTGTTAAGAAACACTCTTATATAACTCATAATAATATCCCAAATACTCATTATAATTTCCTAATAACGTTACTATATTAAAACATAAGCTATACAAAAGATAGGGTAGGCATAACTCACTTACAACGAGTTTTACGCAAAATCGGGCTTTGCTGGTGCAGCATTCCCGAGCCGAAAGGCTCTCTTCTCGGGACTCTGGGAGCCTCGTTGCTTCCTTCGGGTGCTAGGGGGATTACCTAGACTTTAGGGGGCTTAAGGGGAGCTAGAGAGAGTTTAGAGAGAGAAAGTGGAAGAGGAAAGGTGTGAGAATGAATGGAACATGACACATCTATTTATAGTGTGAAATCCTGATGGAATCGCTGAGTAGGAGGACCTACTCACCGAGTTGGGTCATGTGGCAGCCTTCTGGTGGTGCCACGTGTCCAATTCTGGTGGTGCCACGTCACCCCTTATTGCGTATCAGCCTTCAAACTTAGAAAAAAATCATAACTCTCACATACGAGCTCCGTTTTTGACGTTCTTTATATCCACGTGTAGGTAAAAACAAGATCTACAACTTTGATTTAGACTCCGTCGACTAATTCTCGACCGATCTCAGTTTTAACAGTAGGAGGAGTTTATACTGCTAAATGACGGCGAAGAATTCGTAACTCCTTCATACGGAATCCATTTTCGTCTATCTTTTTACTGTTTAGTTCCTATTAATGAGATCTTCAACTCTCATTTAGGTTGTGTAAGCCAAAAACCGCTCGAACTAAAAACCAAGTTTCAGGCTGTGCACTGCTAAGCCAAAACTTTGAAAAATCATAACTTCCTCAAACGAAGTCAGAATTGGGCGTTCGTTTTATGGATTTTCTTGGTTTATCATAATCTACAACTTTGTTTTAGATTACTAAGGCTAAAAAGCCTTCTATCATAAATTCACTTTTTACACTTCCCGTTGCCGTGCCGGTTCCGACGCGAAACTTCGACGGGTCATTACTTCTTCATTATAACTCGGATTCCGATGCTCTTTATATGTACGGAAACCTTGTGACATATTATACAACTTGGTTAAGATTATTTATTCTAAATAATCTTTTGTCGAAAAGTCATTTTCGACCCCTATTATCTCTAAATTGACTAGCTCGGATCTACGGGCGTTACAGTGCAAAACCCTGGTGAACTCCCCGAGTTGCCAAGCAACTCGTCATGTCCATACAGTATCTATGATCATTGAAAACCCTAACCACTCGTTGAGTTACTCTATTAACTCGTCGAGTTGATGTAGAAACCAGAAATGGGGAAACCCTCTTCAATTGGACGAGTTGGCTATCCAAATCGTCGAGTTCCTTTGGTCCACTTCACATTCAGTCGCTTTTAAGCTAAACTAAGGCTCCCAATTGCAGATCTGGCTTCCTAGGGCATGATTACCACGTAAAGTTGCAAACTTTACGTGCATGCATATTCCAAACGCCAACAACAAGGTTAAAAGAAAGGTTAGACTATGGAGAAGGGCTTAAGCTTCAAAAAGCCTTAGTCTTTACAATGTTAAAGGCTTAGGAGAGTCCAGATCTGAAGTTGCAACTTCAAATCATGCTTCGCCTAAGAATTAGTCCACAAAAGTGCTAGAAATGGCTTCAAAGCTTAAGATGAAGAAATCTATCAATAGAATGATCAAGGTAACAACTTGTTACCTTCCAAATGCTGCCAAACTGAAGTAGGTGTTGGATATACAAGATCCCCTTCGTTCCTAGCTTTCAATCCTTCAATACATGCACCAACAATAGAACTCTTAGCCTCACAATGCTAAAAAATGGAGTTAGATGGCTAGGGTTTTGCTTTTTGACGTGAGAGGGTAGTAAGGAGGCTGGGAGAGAGGCTTAATGCTCTTTAAATAGGGTACAAAAACCCAGATTTAGGGTTTCCCAAACCCTAACCAACTCGTCGAGTAGGTCTCCCCGGCCCATTGAGTAGGTCCGTATGAAGGGTTTTGAGCATTCTAACACTCCTAAGGTGTACATGCAACCATAGAAAGCTTGGATCTATGTTTTACTAAGATACATGCAAATTTGATTTCCAAGGTTATTATCCTAACTAGCATGGCATGGGGAACTTTTAAACATAATAGCTAGTTGAAGTACATACCTTTTTGTTGTTTGGATTCCTTAAGAACCTTGTGAGCCTAGCACCTCAAGTGTGATGCCTCAAATGTCTCACACAACATCACAACACTTGGAATAACCTTGAGAGAGGTACACTTACAGTCAAAATTCGGCTAGCCCTCTTACACTTGCATGTAGTGGCCGATATTGTTAGACATGGGGTCTTTATATAGTTATGTCACAAGTAGAGTTACACCATGTAAACCTTAATTGTCATGGCTTTTCATATTCCATGATCCATGGGTTTGTAACCTCCATGGACTACCCATGGAGCACCTTATGGGTTTTAGCCCAATCCACACAAACCATGGATCATTAGCCCAGTATACAAGAATAGATGATTCACACAATCAACCACATATATTTAATTAGTCTCTTTTTGATCACTTAATTAATTCCAAATTAATTCTTTGATCAATACTAATTAAATAATAGTATTAATATATTAGAACTTATAATATATTAATAATCCTTAAGTGTCCTTTCTCTCATTTAGTCTATCCAAGTGTTGTAATGTCATGCAACCCAAATAGACCATGCTAACCAGGTCAAGTACATTCCGGAAATATTTATGAACTTAGACACCTAATCTAACAATCTCCCGCTTGGATAAGTCTAATAACTATATCTGCAAGAATGACTTTAGGAACCGATCAACAATCGAAGTTCTTTCAAGGTCTTGCGGAACTGAGATGATGATGATACGCCATTTAAGATAAGTGATCATATAATCCTATGTTCTAGATATCAGCCGGACAAATACATGGAACAATGTCTTACTTAATGTCCAACAGTTTGTTTCCCGATTTCCGATTTGTTTGACATAGAACTTAATCGAACACATCAATTTAGTTTTGAACGGGCCCGATACATAGGTCAAAACAAAATCATCAAGGGCCCCAGATATCTCTTCTAATCCAATAAGGAACAGATAAACTTTGATTCATATGCTTGTTCTACTACTCGTTGAATTATACACAAATGCACGTTTTATAACATCGAGTTACCAATGCGTTTTCGTACAATCAATGTATAACCAAATTATACTCAACAACTCATATCTCTAGGTTTTAAGACTTGTATGATATTCCATGAAGTGATACAAGTGAGCATGGGTTGAATCCAATTCTCAGAACTTATGAGCACTCATGAGTGTTGTAGCACCGTTTGCTATGTACAACAACTTAAACATCTACAAACCAACTCATGGCAGTGTTGATTCATATCTACTTCCAACATATGACCGACTGTGGAGAATTTGAATAATATGATATACCATAGTCCATAACATAATTATTCTGGAAGTCAAAACATGCAAAATTGAAATGATAGTAAATGATTGACAAAAGATAGCAACACTTATACTTATAAATAAACAACAAATTTTATTTATCATCAAATGTCAATTACATTTTACAAATTTCAAAGCTATATAACTACTAAAACTAATATCATCATTCAGCTCGATGCGCCTCGCATGCTGGAGATGCTTAAACCTACCCAGTCCCTTCATGAAGGGATCTTTTGGGTTCTCATCCGATGATACCCTATTTGCCACGAGGATTCCTTCTTCTATTCGATGTCTGATGAAATGATATTTTATGTCGATGTGTCTGGATCTTCCATGATACCTTGGTTACTTGGCTAAGGCAATTGCACTTTCACTATCACAGAAAATCTCCACAGGCTCCTTTATAGCCGGTACAACTCCAAGGTCTCCAATGAAGTTCTTTAGCTATATAGCCTCCTTTGCTACCTCACTTGCTGCTATATATTCTGATTCGCAAGTTAAATCAGCCATTATCTCCTGCTTGGAACTTTTCCAAGTAATTGCTCCTCCGTTTAAGGTAAAGACACAGCCAGACTGAGAGTAGAAATTATCCCTATCAGTCTGGAAGCTAGCATCACTATACCCTACTACTCTCAATTCATCACTCCCACCAAGGGTAAGGACCCAGTCCTTAGTCCTCCACAGGTACTTAAAAATGTTCTTTAGCGCAGTCTAGTGAGCCTTGCTAGGGTGCCCCTGATATCTGCTGACCATGCTCAATGCGAAGGCCACATCAGGACGAGTACAAGTCATAACATACATGATCGAGCTTATAGCGGAAGCATACTGTACTCGACTCATCTCAGCTATCTCAGCCTCTGTACTTGGGCTCTGACTCTTACTCAGTCTGGCGTTACTCTGGATCGGTAACTCTCCTTTCTTGGAGTTTTGCATGCTGAACCTATTCAACACCTTATCCAAGTAGGTACTCTAACTAAGTCCAATTCTTCTTGTACTCCTATCTCTCAAAATCATTATCCCTAGGATATAGGCAGCTTCTCCAAGATCCTTCATAGCGAAACACTTCCGAAGCCAGGAATTTACTTCCTGCAGGGTTGGGATGTCATTTCCTATGAGTAATATGTCATCGACATAAAATACCAAAAAGCTAACTATACTCCCACTAGCCTTGACATATACACAAGATTCATCTTCGCTCCTCGAAAAGCCAAACTCTTTGACTTTCTCATCGAAACAAAGATTACATCTGCGAGGTGCTTGTTTCAATCCATAAATGGATTTCTCAAGCTTACACACTCTATTAGGGTACTCTGTACTGACAAAACCCTCTGGTTGACTCATGTAAACATCCTCAACCAAATTTCCATAAAGGAAAGCGGTTTTGACATCCATTTGCCATATTTCATAATCATGAAATGCAACAATGGCTAACATAACCCTAATAGACTTAATCTTTGCTACTGGTGAAAAGGTCTCATCATAATCAACTCCTGGAGTTTGAGAAGATCCATTTGCAACCAGTCGCGCCTTATAAGTGTGTACATTACCATCCAAGTCAGTATTTTTCTTGAAGATCCATTTGCACCCAACTGTCTTACGACCTGGTACATGGTTAATCAATTTCCAAACTTTATTGTCATACATGGATTGTATCTCGCTGTCCATAGCCTCTTTCCATTTGGCAACCTCAGGGCTTGCCATGGCTTCCGTGTAGCTGTTAGGTTCATCCAGACCTATCAGTGTGTTATCACTGATAAGTGTATCAACTTCCGCAGTAATATGGGGACCATAGTAATGCTCAGGTGCATTCCTAACTCTTGTGGAACGCCTTAGAGGTATAGACTCGTCAATCGGATCAACATGAGTTTCCTCCTCAGGTTGATTGGTAGGATTTAGGATTCCTTCACTACTTGATTCTTGAATTTCTTCAAGGTCAATTTGCCTCCCACTATTTCCTTGGCTCACAAACCACTGATATACTCTGCAGCTCCTTTTTCTCATTCTTTGAATCAATCACGAATGTCATATATGATGTACATGCCTTGGCTAAACACTTTCTGGCTTTCATTGTGGAAATGATTCCAGAATTTACTCTGCGTTTGTCCCCATACACCAAAAATGACTCTTTCCCTGGTGGGTTTACTCTTACTATCTTTTTCTTGCATAATATTTCAGCATCATAAGCGTTAAGCCAATCCATTCCCAGCATGATGTCGAAACCATTTAACTTAATAGGCAATAATTCTTCGTGAAACTTATTCCCATTCAATTCGATGGAGATGTTTTTCATGCGGTGTCTAACAGGTATAAACTTGCCACTAGCAACCTCGACTATTAAATCATTAACTAGTCTATCAACAGGCAAAGCTAGTTTTCTACCAAGTTCATGCGAAATAAAGGAGTAGTGGGCTCCAGAATCAAATAAAATTTGGGCAGGAAATTCGTTTACAATAAAGGTACCTGAAGCGACATCAACTTCTTCTTATGCAGCTTCAAGTGTCATCTGGAAGGCTCTCGTCACAGTTTTGGTGGAATGTTGGGTTTCTCTGCCTCCTTCTTTTTCGTATAGTCTTTTAAAATGTGTCCTTCCTCGTTACATCCAAAGCATACCCTCTTGTTGGACGGACACTCATTGGCATAATGCCAAGTTTTCCCACACTTGTAGCAAATCACCTCCTCACTACACTTCCCAAAGTGCTTTTTCTTTCACTTATCACACCATTTCGCCTCGCCTCCTCCTCTTCCTCCAAACTTCTTTGAATTAGACTTCGAATATTTGCTTTTCTTGCTGGAACCTGAAGTTCCTTCATACTTTCTCTTTTTTCTAACTTCAACCTTGCTGGCGGTTCTTCCGGTAGGGATTCAAAGTACTCCATGGATGATGGCAATGAGCACCCTTGATGAAGTGTAGGTTAAAATCCCAAGACTTGTCTTTTCCCTATAAATAGTCATGTATTATTCACAATTAGGGTTAAGAGTGAGACAAAATGTAGCCGCCACGTTGTGAGGTTTCTTGTAGATTTAGATTCTTATTTCTCAAGTGTAATTTGTTCCTCATAATTTAATAGATCGAGTGATCATTCGACCTAATCTTCATATTTGTGTTTGTTTTTATTTTCCACATCTTGTTCATCAAATCTTAATTAGAGGTTTATTCCTAACAAGTGGTATCAGAGCATGTCTTTGAAGATCTATTGATTTTTGAAGTATCAGTTCTTGATTTGATGGTTTTCTGCACAAGTGACTGAAGATTTTTGGTGTTTTGGCATTTTGCAATCAAAATCCTTCAAGCAAGTGTTCATGGAGAATTATGTTACTATTCATCACTGTTTATCTGGGTATTTTTTCCTCTTTGCGTATTTTGTTTGCATCTAATCAATTGATTGGTCCAAAATTAATTTATTACCTCGTGGATCAATTTCTTCTGATTTAGCCCAAAGATTTACTCTTTATTGTTCATCCAATTTCTTCAAGCCCAAAATTTTTTTACTTCCTTGTTCCAGTTACTGGTTTTTATCATCCGTCATCGACAATATAGTATTCCAACCATGGTTTCTCATTCATGTTTCAATCAATTGATGTATGTTTGAGATTCGATTCTTCATAGATATTAGTATGTTTTCTTCAATTTCTGATTTGTTTCAATGATTGATGACCGGATCTGAAAATCGATTGTGATGTGTTGGACATTCGAATGTTCTTGTTTCCAAATTGAGTCTCAACCATCTTATGTTCTTTCAAAATCGAACCAACTGGAGAAGATTTCTTATTCTAATTTATTGCAATTGGTTTTCTCATGGATTTTTTAGATTTATCATTTTTGGTGAACGACTACATGGGTCTAGATGACGAAGAACATGCGAAGGTTGATTGAATGTGGTGTTTGATTTGGTACTCAACTCGTTTAGCACGGGAATTGAATTAAGAAAAACTGATTTTGTTATTTCGCGTTAACTAGTGTTTGATAGTCTACGCAAAAAGTCAAAATCAAATTGTGGTGCTTCATGTTCTTTTGGTTCGCAATACATTGGGTAAAACGAAAAAGTCAAAATCAGAATCGTGACAACAATCGGAACAAATGATATTGGAATTGGAATTGGAATGGTCGTGTTCGTAATTGCTTATCATCGATTAAAGTCAAATATTCGTGTTCAGGAACTAAAACGATTCGTAATTGCTTTGAAGATGTCACACCCCCGAACCAAACGGCGGAAACATCCGAGGGCTCACGTGACTTAAATTGAATATCATTACAATTAATATACATGAAACATAACATAAACATCACCATGCATTAATACATTACAAATGACATTGTTCACATCAAGTACATTGTTTAAATATTACATTTCCATAACATATATTGTTTGAAAGTTTTCAAAACATGACATCCTAACATACTTGGTGTTGCTCTTCAGCTTACATGTTACCTGAGAATACAAGTTATTTTGAAAAACGTCAACATATGGAATGTTAGTGAGTTCATAAACAGGGTTGTTACGAAAATGTTTTGTGCAGTTTTTAAATCCCAGAAAATCCGATATTTTCTGAAAAGACAATTGTTTATACTAAAGTGTGAAGATCCATAGGTTTATGCATGAATGATTTCAAAACGTGTATAAATGAGAAGTTTTTTGTTATAGTTAATGAAAATACAAGTGAATGGTGTTGATTTCTTCGAAAAACCCGATGTTTTCCGATAATATAATATAATCGATTCGAATTGTTATACCGTCACAATGGATGATTTTTGAATTCCCTTGATTTCCTAGATAGTATTGGATTTATTATGTGAGTCGTTATAGCCATGCATGATAATGACTAGTTCGTCTGTCTTGGCATTCTAGCGAACGACAGAATTGATCTTAAGATTTTGTCTGTAATGACCCAATTTTCATGTCCGAAAATTTCATTTTAAAATATTACTTTAGAAAACATTAATAAATAAAACATTGTTTGATCACACCATAACACATCGCAAACCATGTTTTAAAAAGTCAAACCATACATCCCATCAAAATATCAGAGTACAATCCCAGTGAATCTCGTAAATGCGGAAACCAGAGTGTGTGCATGATGTGCCGCTACCGCGCCGGCTCCTTCCCCTTCGGTGAAGAGGTACCTGAAAACAAAACTGTAAACGTAAGCACAAAGCTTAGTAAGTTCCCCCAACGTACCACATACCATACAAACACATAACATACGTACTGCCAGGCTATTCTGGGGTGCCTGACTACCCGGTACGGCCATTCTAGGGTGCCGACCTACCCATACGGCCATTCTGGGGTGCCATCCTACCCGTGTCAAGCCATTCTCGGGTGCTGACTACCCATCGGTCCTAACAACCGATCCTCGGGGACTGGTCCCCTCCAGCTACCTCTATCGCATAACATAACAGGCCAACATACAAACATATCATCACATACTGTCAGACGTTTCTGGGGTGTCTGACTACCCTGCGGTCCTAACAACCGAACTCTACTACTATCGCATATAACGTATCATGATAGCATATAACATATCAGGTAATAGCAAACCTAGATGATACAAAGACAATCATCTATCATATGTCTCCTACTGGTGGGCCGGCATTGTGGCCTTAGACCCACCACTACTGGAAGGTAACTCACCTCAAAGTAGCTGCTGAACTGATCGGGAACTAACTGACTGCTGCTGCTCCGGAAATCCTCCGGCTGCAATTCCCACAACATACTCAATCAAACACTGTTAACTGTCCTTTGGGTAAAATGACCATTTTACCCCTGGTCTAGCTCTAAGTCAAAGTCAGAGTCAACTTTCAGTTGACCCGAATCGCCGAGTTGGCTCTCCAACTCGTCGAGTCCCTATCAGACGATTGTCCTGAGTCCCTGTTTCTACTCGTCGAGTTAGGCTATGACTCGATGAGTTCATCTTCTAGACTGACGTTTAACCTCTTCATCCTACTCGCCGAGTTGTATGAATAACTCGTCGAGTTCATCTTCATCCGAAGAACACTTATGCTAAGACTCGCCGAGTTGTATGAACAACTCGCCGAGTCTGTTCTTGATCTATGAAGATTGCCTTGGACTCGCCGAGTCAGGGCATTGACTCGCCGAGTCCTATCATGGGTGAGTTCAGCTTCCAACTCACCGAGTCACCCCCTGTGACTCACGGCTCAACTCGATACATCATAAAGGGACCAATTTAGTGACTCGCGACCAGACTCGTCGAGTCACATATACGACTCGCCGAGTCGCAGCCATGCATCCATCAAATACACCGATTTGCTCGATTCCAGTCCATGCCATTCACAGATCTGGGCTTCTAGGACACAAATCACACGTAAAGTTTCCAACTTTACGTGTAGATATTCACCAATATGGATTTTAAGGCTCAAAGTGCACCAAAAGAGGTAGATCTAGGGCTTTCATGCAATATGACCCCATAAAGGCATTAGATCCAAGCTCCAGGGACTAAATCATGCCTAGATCTAAAGGCTAACAACTTATTACAACCCACAAAGCACAAACAAGCTTGGGGAAGAGCCCAAGAAGGACTCCTATGAAGCTAAAAGAGATTACAAGCTTGAAAACAGAGGGGAAATGAGCTATACCTCAAGGAAAACGTTGAGATGACACAAAGATGCCTGGTCTCCTTCTCCTCTTCTTGATCTACTCTTCTTTCTCCTCAAAATCTTCAAGAACACTCCAAAACACTTCAATCTCTCAAGGAAATAAGGGTATAAACGATGTTGGGAGTTCTGGGGGTGAATGGGGACGAGTTTGGTGCGGAATGAGGGTTTAAATAGGGTGCAAACCCTTGAAATTTAGGGTTTCATCCAGCAGCGGTGACTCGCCAAGTCCGGGATATGGACTCGCCGAGTCGCCAACTTAAATGTGTCCTGAGTCTCGTCCCTACTCGGCGAGTCGGACCTATGACTCGCCGAGTCCAAGGCTAAAATTGGGAAATACTCAAATAAAATTCACATACCGGAAACCAGGTGCTACAAATCTCCCCCACTTATTTTAGACTTCGTCCTCGAAGTCTGCTGCTCGATCCTGAAACAGCTCGGGGTAATGCTCCATCATCTCGTCCATTGGCTCCCAAGTCCATTCCGAACCCTTGCGGTGCTGCCATTGCACCTTCACTAGTTCTACCCTCTTGTTCCTCAAAGCCTTTGACTTCCCGTCGAGTATTGCGACTGGGCGCTCAATGTAATTCAAGTTGTCATCAACCTGAATATCCTCTAACGGTACTACCGCTGAATCGTCCACCAGGCACTTCCGCAGCTGCAAAACATGGAAAGTGTTGTGGATCTGACTGAGCTCGGCTGGCAGATCCAGCCTATACGCCACCTTGCCCACCCGGGCTACAACCTTGAACGGCCCGATGAATCTTGGGCCCAACTTGCCCCGCTTCCTGAATTGAATGACACCTTTCCAAGGCGACACTTTTAGGAGAACCATATCCCTGAATTGGAACTCCAAGTCAGATCGATGCTTATCGGCGTAACTTTTCTGCCGACTCTGAGCAGTCTGAAGTCTGCTCCGAACCTGCTGGATCCTCTCGGTTGTCTCTAGCACCACCTTGGTGCTTCCCATGACTCTCTGGCCAACTTCACCCCAACATATCGGGGTTCTGCACCTCCACCCGTACAACATCTCGAACAGTGGTCGGTCAATACTCGCGTGATAGCTGTTGTTGTAGGAGAACTCAGCCAAGGGAAGATAGGTATCCCAGCTACCACCGAAATCCAACACACACGCCCGCAACATGTCCTCCAAAGTCTGGATGGTCTGCTCACTTTGACCATCTGTCTGCGGGTGAAAGGCGGTGCTAAAATGCAATCGAGTGCCCAACTCGTCATGAAACTTCTTCCAAAATCTGGAAGTGAAACGTACATCCCTATCCGAGATCACCGATACCGGCACCCCGTGCCACGCCACGATTTCCCTGATATAGATATCGGCCAACTTCTCGGCCGATATGCTCTCCTGAATCGGAATAAAGTGAGCACTCTTGGTCAGTCGGTCCACGATGACCCAAATCGAATCCACTCCACGCGCGGTTCTGGGAAGCTTTGTAATAAAATCCATGGTGATATCTTCCCATTTCCACAGTGGAATGTCCAACGGCTGCATCTTACCATGCGGTCTCTGATGTTCGGCCTTGACCTTCCCGCAGGTCAAGCACCGCTCTACGTACCATGCCACATTCCGCTTCATGCAGGGCCACCAATAGTTCAGACGAAGATCCCTATACATCTTCGTCGCCCCGGGATGGATAGAGAATCGGGACTTGTGCGCCTCATCCATCAAAATCTGGCAGACGCCCCCGTGATACGGCACCCACACCCTATGGTGTAGTGTCAATAGACCCCGGCTATCATAATCAAAAGAGGATACCTGACCCACCACGCGCTCGCTCTTCCGATGCTCCTCCTTGATAGCCTCCTGTTGAGCCTCCTGAATTTGCTCCAATAGGGGAGTCACTACGGTCATCCTCAGGCATACGTCCCTGATCGGTTCTGCCTTGCGGCTAAGCGCATCGGCCACCACGTTGGCCTTCCCCGGGTGGTAAAGGATCTCGCAATCATAATCCTTCACCACATCCAACCACCGACGCTGCCTCATGTTCAGATTCGGCTGGTCCACGAGATACCTCAGACTCTTGTGGTCCGTGTAGATGGTACAACGAACCCCGTAGAGGTAATGTCGCCAAATCTTGAGGGCGAAGACCACGTCCCCCAACTCCAAATTGTGCGTCGGGTAGTTCGCCTCGTGGGGCTTGAGCTACCTCGAAGCGTAGGCAATGACATGCCCCCTCTGCATCAGAACTGCGCCCAACCCCGAAATGGACGCATCACAATAAACCACAAAATCCTCTACGCCCTCAGGCAGGGCTAGGATCGGCGCCTCACACAATTTCTGTCTCAGCATCTCAAACGCAGCCTGCTGCTCGGGTCCCCACCGAAAGACCACGGCTTTCTTCGTCAGTCGTGTCAGGGGTACAGCTATCTTGGAGAAATCTTGGATAAATCTCCGATAGTAGCCCGCTAATCCTAGGAAACTCCGAATCTCATATGGAGACTTCGGAACCTCCCATCTCATCACGGCCTCAACCTTGGCTGGATCGACCAGAATCTCGTTCTGGTTGACGAGGTGCCCAAGAAACTGCACCTCGTGCAGCCAGAACTCGCACTTGGAGAACTTGGCATACAAGCTCTCCCTCCTCAGGGTCTCCAACACCTCCCTCAGATGCTCCTCATGCTCCTCCTGGGTCTTGGAATAAACCAGGATGTCATCGATAAAGACTATCACAGACCGATCCAGCATCGGTCTGCAAACGCGGTTCATGAGATCCATGAACGCGGAAGGAGCATTGGTGAGCCCAAACGGCATCACCACAAACTCATAGTGGCCATAACGTGTCCGAAACGCGGTCTTCTGCGTATCCTCCTCCCTGACCCTCATCTGATGATAACCCGAACGCAAGTCAATCTTGGAGAACCAAGATGCTCCTTGAAGCTGGTCAAAGAGGTCATCAATCCTCGGGAGTGGGTAACGGTTCTTCACCGTCACCTTATTCAACTCCCGGTAATCTATACACATCCGATGCGACCCATCCTTCTTCTTCACAAATAGAATCGGGGCTCCCCAAGGCGAACTGCTCGGACGAATAAATCCCTTGTCCAGCAGCTCTTGCAGCTGCGTAGACAACTCCTGCATCTCGGGAGGGGCCAACCGATACAGTGCTTTGGCTATCTGAGCCGCACCGGGAATAAGATCAATCCTGAACTCTACCTGTCGCTCCGGAGGTATCCCAGGTAGTTCCTCCGGGAAAACATCTGCAAAATCTCGAACCACCGGGACCTCGCTCACGGTCGCCTTACCCGCCTCCCGGGTATCCATCACATACGCGACATATCCCGTGCATCCCTGCTGAATATAACGCCTAGCCCTCGCTGCTGAACATACAATGGGTCCACACTGTGGCCGTTCGCCATGAATCACTAACTCTCCCCCGCTTGGGGTCCTGACTCGCACTAGCTGCTGCGCGCAATCTATCACTGCCCCATTAGGGCTCAACCAATCCATGCCAATAATCACCTTGTTCCCACGCAATGGAATGGGAACCAAGTCTACCAGGTAACGCTCCTCAAACAGTCGCAGAACGCAATCTCGAAACACCATCGATGCTTGCACCGATCGATCGTCAGCAATCTCTACCTTTAACGGGCAATCTAACTCGCCTGAAGTCCCATGAAACCTCTTGCTAAGCGCAAGAGAAACGAACAATCAGGATGCACCCAAGTCGAACAATACCTGAACTGGGATGCCGTTCACATGGAACGATCCTAATACATATATATACACACGGAGCACATATCAATATCATAACAACATAAAACAAAAGATAGAAGGAAAGAATCATACTCGTCACCACATCGGGCGCGGCGCGTGCCTCCTCTGTAGTCAGCTGGAATGCTCGGCTCCTCACCACCGGAGCCTCTGCCTTGCCCTGACGGCCATCCGTGATCCACAGGGTCGCTGGAGCTGGCGCCTTCACTGGCGCTGAAACTGTCAACATGGGGCAATTGGCCTTCTTGTGGCCCCTCTGGTTGCAGTGGAAACACAGCAACTCCGATGTTTGAATAACTGTCGCAGGAGCAGTGCAATCCCTGCTGATGTGCCCAAACTTGCCGCACTTGTAGCAGCCTGACGATCCCATCCTGCATGCCCCCTCGTGCGGCCTGCCGCACTTCCTACAGCGGCTCGATCCTGACTGGCCTTTCGGCCTCCCATCTGATCCCTTGGGCTTCTTCCCCGAAGCCCCTCCTGCCTGTCCCTCCTCAGATTTCCGTTTCCGGATGTGCTCCAAATCTATCTCCCTCTCCCTTGCCCTGGCGATCATAGAGTCCAAGGTAGGGCAAGCCGAAAAGCTAACATGCTCCTGGATGTCAGCTTGAAGCATATCGTGATAACGAGTCCTCCTCATATCCTCGTCACCAGCATACTGGGGCACCAACAAAGCCCTCTCCCGGAACTTGGTGGTGATCTCCGCCACAGTCTCCGTCGTCTGTCTCATATCCAGAAACTCCCTGGCCAGCTGTTGAAGCTCGACAGCTGGCGCAAACTCTGCCCTGAACCTGGTCACAAAGTCCGACCAGGTCATAGCCTCGATAGCTGAGGCTCCCAACGAGTCACCCACTGACTCCCACCAATCCCGGGCTCGGTCCCGTAAACACCCCGCTGCGTATCTCACCCTCGACCCCTCGGGGCAGAAGCTAGTCAGCTGTGCAGACTCGATGTCTGCAATCCATCGCCTGGCAGCAATGGGGTCCTTTACCCCATGGAAATCCGGCGCACCACTGTCCCTGAAGTCCTTGAAGGACAGTGTGCGTGACCCCGACTGGCCAGATGCCAAATCGCTCCTGAATGCCCGCAGGCGATCCTCCATCAACTCCATGATCCCATCCTTGATCGACCCGAAGATAATGGGAGTCGACTCAAGGATGCCCCTGGTGATCTCTGACGCGATGAACTCGCGTAGTCCCTCATCTATCGGCTCGGACCCTGATCCCGAACCTGACCCCTCTCCAGAACCGCCGTCCACCGGCCTCGATCGAAGTACCACCATTCTGCAATACATCACAACAATCATTAGATATACTGGTGCTCCCTGAGGAATCATAGCTACTTACAAGTTCCCTGGTCTTGTCTTGGCCTTCCTTGGTTCGGGTACGGATCCTCTGCTTTCAGTAGTATGGGCCCATACTACCTTCCACATCTATCCGTACCTTCTTCAAGGACTGCCTCGAGTCCACCAGATCCCTTACACTAAGGCTAGTTACTACTATACTCATTCCCGGCTTGCCCTAGGGAAACCTCCGGCTCTACTCGATTCAATCCTCAGCTGCTGCAGGCCTCCTTGTAATGCCAATTAGCCATCACCCGAACACCATCACATGCGGCGAGACTCAGATAATCCTTCGAGTACCCGACTCGTCCCTACAACGGTTGGACTCAAACAAGAGCTGCGCAGTAGGATTAAATCCGGTACTCTAAGATTATTCAACTCTGATCACATGTGGTGTGACGTATTCGCCTAATGGCTAATTCCCATTATTCGGAGTCCCACGTAGCACGAAGCAAGCAACATTCGGACAAGGGAAAACGACTTCAAACAATTCCGCTCTCATAGAGAGGAACTGAACTAGCACACCGTGTTAGCTTATACTACCAGGCAAACCCTAACAGGCTACCCTACCGCTGTCTACACTATACAAACATGCAATTCACATATAGGTGGAACACATAAGGCAGGCACATAAGGCATCATTCCTAGATCCTTAGCCCTATTCTAGCATGTTGTTCTACAAAAGCTAATAAACATAACATAAACTGGTATGGGTACTTTGGGGAGTACTTACCTGAGCTCGGCCGGTCGCGCACATCACACACACTTTTGTTCTTTCTTAAACTCTTTTCTCGTTGTTCGAAATCATTTTCTAAAAAAAATTCTTTAAATCCCTAGATTTGAGTTCAGACACCCCCGAAGGTGAGTCCGAATCCCTCAAACCAGGGCTCTGATACCAACTTGTAACGACCCAATTTTCATGTCCGAAAATTTCATTTTAAAATATTACTTTAGAAAACATTAATAAATAAAACATTGTTTGATCACACCATAACACATCGCAAACCATGTTTTAAAAAGTCAAACCATACATCCCATCAAAATATCAGAGTACAATCCCAGTGAATCTCGTAAATGCGGAAACCAGAGTGTGTGCATGATGTGCCGCTACCGCTCTGGCTCCTTCCCCTTCGGTGAAGAGGTACCTGAAAACAAAACTGTAAACGTAAGCACAAAGCTTAGTGAGTTCCCCCAACGTACCACATACCATACAAACACATAACATACGTACTGCCAGGCTATTCTGGGGTGCCTGACTACCCGGTACGGCCATTCTGGGGTGCCGACCTACCCATACGGCCATTCTGGGGTGCCGTCCTACCCGTGTCAAGCCATTCTGGGGTGCTGACTACCCATGTCAAGCCATTCTGGGGTGCTGACTGTTGGGTTTTGAGCATTCTAACACTCCTAAGTGTACATGCAACCCTAAATACCTTGGATCTAAGTTTTCTCTATTATACATGCAAATAAGAATATCCAAGGTATTATCCTAATCTAGCATACAAAACAATGAGTGTAACAAGATAGATAACATACCTCTTTGACGTAGAAAGTCTTCATGAAGCTTGAGTGCCTAGCCCCAATAGTGTGGAAGCCTCAAATGGAATCACAATCATCAAAACACTTAGAATAACTTGAGAGAGTTCTACACTTCATGAAATCGGCTAGCCCTCTCTAGAATAATACTAGTCGCCGATTTTTGTCAAGAATAAGATCTTTATATAGTGTTACAATTAGGGTAAATCCTTAATTGTCATGGCTTTCGATTTCCTTGGATCCATGGGTTCAAATAAACCATGGAGCATCCATGGACCATCCTATGGGTTTTAGCCCAACTTGATTATCCATGGAGCATTAGCCCACTATATAAGTATGGATGATTTACACAATCAACCCATATATTTAATTAGTCTTCTTTTGATCACTTAATTAATCCTAGATTAACTCTTGATCAATACTAATTAAATAATCTTATTATTCTTATTATTAATATACTAGAACTTATAATATATTAGTAACCATAAGTGTCTTATTTCTCTCATTATAGTCAATCCAAGTGCATGATGGTATGCAACCCAAATGGACCATGCCGGCTCGGGTCAAGTCTTGCCAATTATAGTTATGGACTTAGACATTAATCCAACACTGACTACCCATCGGTCCTAACAACCGATCCTCAGGGACTGGTCCCCTCCCGCTACCTCTATCGCATAACATAACAGGCCAACATAGAAACATATCATCACATACTGTCAGACGTTTCTAGGGTGTCTGACTACCCTGCGGTCCTAACAACCAAACTCTACTACTATCGCATATAACGTATCATGATAGCATATAACATATCAGGTAATAGCAAACCTAGATGATATCACAAAGACAATCATCTATCATATGTCTCCTACTGGTGGGCCGGCATTGTGGCCTTAGACCCACCACTACTGGAAGGTAACTCACCTCAAAGTAGCTGCTGAACTGATCGGGAACTAACTGACTACTGCTGCTCCGGAAATCCTCCGGCTGCAATTCCCACAACATACTCAATCAAACACTGTTAACTGTCCTTTGGGTAAAATGACCATTTTACCCCTGGTCTAGCTCTAAGTCAAAGTCAGAGTCAACTTTCACTTGACCCGACTCGCCGAGTTGGCTCTCCAACTCGTCGAGTCCCTATCAGACGATTGTCCTGAGTCCCTGTTTCTACTCGTCGAGTTAGGCTATGACTCGACGAGTTCATCTTCTAGACTGACGTTCAACCTCTTCATCCTACTCGTCGAGTTGTATGAACAACTCGTCGAGTTCATCTTCATCCGAAGAACACTTATGCTAAGACTCGCCGAGTTATATGAACAACTCGTCGAGTCTGTTCTTGATCTATGAAGATTGCCTTGGACTCGCCGAGTCACGGCATTGACTCGCCGAGTTCTATCATGGGTGAGTTCAGCTTCCAACTCACCGAGTCACCCCCTGTGACTCACGGATCAACTCGATACATCATAAAGGGACCAATTCAGTGACTCGCGACCAGACTCGTCGAGTCACATATACGACTCGCCGAGTTGCAGCCATGCATCCATCAAATACACCGATTTGCTCGATTCCAGTCCATGCCATTCACAGATCTGGGCTTCTAGGACACAAATCACACGTAAAGTTTCCAACTTTACGTGTAGATATTCACCAATATGGATTTTAAGGCTCAAAGTGCACCAAAAGAGGTAGATCTAGGGCTTTCATGCAATATGACCCCATAAAGGCATTAGATCCAAGCTCCAGGGACTAAATCATGCCTAGATCTAAAGGCTAACAACTTATTACAACCCACAAAGCACAAACAAGCTTGGGGAAGAGCCCAAGAAGGACTCCTATGAAGCTAAAAGAGATTACAAGCTTGAAAACAGAGGGGAAACGAGCTATACCTCAAGGAAAACGTTGAGATGACACAAAGATGCCTGGTCTCCTTCTCCTCTTCTTGATCTACTCTTCTTTCTCCTCAAAATCTTCAAGAACACTCCAAAACACTTCAATCTCTCAAGGAAATAAGGGTATAAACGATGTTGGGAGTTCTGGGGGTGAATGGGGACGAGTTTGGGGCGGAATGAGGGTTTAAATAGGGTGCAAACCCTTGAAATTTAGGGTTTCATCCAGAAGCGGTGACTTGCCGAGTCCGGGATATGGACTCGCCGAGTCGCCAACTTAAACGTGTCCTGAGTCTCGTCCCTACTCGGCGAGTCGGACCTATGACTCGCCGAGTCCAAGGCTAAAATAGGGAAATACTCAAATAAAATTCACATACCGGAAACCAGGTGCTACAAATCTCCCCCACTTATTTTAGACTTCGTCCTCGAAGTCTGCAGCTCGATCCTGAAACAGCTCGGGGTAATGCTCCATCATCTCGTCCATCGGCTCCCAAGTCCATTCTGAACCCTTGCGGTGCTGCCATTGCACCTTCACTAGTTCTACCCTCTTGTTCCTCAAAGCCTTTGACTTCCTGTCGAGTATTGCGACTGGGTGCTCAATGTCATTCAAGCTGTCATCAACCTGAATATCCTCCAACGGTACTACCGCTGAATCTTCCACCAGGCACTTCCGCAGCTGCGAAACATGAAAGTGCCGTGGATCTGACTGAGCTCGGCTGGCAGATCCAGCCTATACGCCACCTTGCCCACCCGGGCTACAACTCCAAGAGACTTTGATTATAACTACAGACTACAACCGACACTCAATGGTGTCGCCCGTTATTACTCACTTAATCCGAATGAATTTGATTACTCTTGATTAACGACCTGGTTTTTGTTTACTTGAAAAGAAGGTAAGCCTAACAGACGAGGTAAAGAGGACCACGAGGTCCTACTAATCGCGTATGTTATCTAAGGATGTCGAGTATACGAAGGGCGCGTTGGCCTATTTCGCATATGATTTATTTGGACCTTACTAGCAATGCTAATGGGTCACTGAGGCCCAATAGCATGTGAAAGCCATTAAGGGTCCCTTAAGCATGTAATTGGGTCACAGGAGGCCCAATAACATTTAATATTATCGTTAGGCCCAAAAGTCATGTTAATGGGTCACAAAGGCCCAATAAGCGTGATTAGAAACTTTCAAGCCCAACAATTTGAATATTTACTTGTTTTAGGTATAGTATAATTGTCGGAAAGTTTAATTGAACAATTGTTAAATTCGCAACGGCACGAAGCTTGTCGATTGATTATAACGATATTTGAAAATATATGTATATTATTAATTCTATTTACATAGGTTATAACTTGGTATTTTGACCCAAATATCTTAGTAATAAAATAATTGACTCAAAAATATTGGTTTGACATATTCAGCCATTCTTTAATAAAAATGACAATCTTAGTGCCTTTTTTAAAAAAATGACAGTTTAGGCCCTTAAACTATTTTCTTGACATCTTTGGCCCATTGTCTCATTTAACTATTGTTTTTAGCCCAAAATTTTCTATTTAGCAGTTTCAGCCCCTTTTGGAAAGGATTTTCACTTAAAGTCCAAACTTTTCGCAAATTTTACAATTTTGACCCAAAATCCAAAAACTTTGCATTTTTGATCCTCTTTGGAAAAAAATCATATTAACCCTTGAAATAGTTTTGTTTACCCTTTTTACCCCTGTTTTGAAAAATTTACCATTTCAATTCCTTGAAAACCATATTTTCGCAATTTTTGGGCCTATGGGCCGAAAAGCCCAAAAATTGGCCCATTTGGATACAATTTACATTTATAGTCCTTTGAAGGGTATTATATTCATAAAAATATTTATATTTACTGTTTTAAACCTTTTGGTCCTAAAGAAAACCGTGAATGACAACTTTTAACCCAACTTTTGTTTATTTGACAAATATAGCCCAAAAACGAGTTTTATGTTGCAATATGTTTATTTTAACCTTAGAGGGTAATTTTTCTTGAATTGTTAAGTGTAATATATCTTAGATCATGTTTATCTTCCTCCTTGAGCCATAGATCTCGAGATTTCTTTCCTTTTTGTTACATATTTACCACATAAACACATGAAATCACACATAACATACACATACACATTGATCTACACATTTTACTTGTATTTCCCACCCACCCCCATAAAACTTGTGAAAACCGAAAATAGAGGGGTATGAACTCACATTTTCTTGTTGTTCACGGTTTTGAAGAAGAAATGGAAAGGGTTGAAGTGATTCTCGACCCTAGCAAGCTTTTGAGAAATCTTTGGGGTTGGATGTGTTCTAAGAAGTTTGATCATGAATTTGAAGGAATTAAGAGAAGATTTGGATAAGATATAGAAGTTAATCCATGGATCTAAGTAAAAACTTACCAAGGATTTGTGATATGAGTGAAGAACCTTCTTGGAATGCTTGTTAATATCAAAAATTTTGAGAGGAAGGATAAGTTGTTGTTGTGAGTGTTTGAGAGAAAATGCAAAGTGAAGTGTGTGTGTGTGTGTGTGTTTCCTCTCGGACGAGCATAAGAAGAGAGGTGGAAAGAAAGGGTGATGTGATGTGCATGGATACCCTCCATGCAATAGTGAGGTGTCATGCACATAATTCACTTCATTCAGTTTTTTATTTGCATATATATATATATATATATATATATATATATATATATATATATATATATATATATATGTATGTTTGTATGAATGTGTGTATATATGTATATGTGTATGGGCCGATTCTCGTTGGGTTTTAAAGGAAAGAATGGGTTACCTTGGGCCGTTCTTTGGCTTTGTTCGAAAATATGGGACCCAAGAATTTATTCTCGGCCCACTATGATGGCTTACGGCCGAATTTGTTAAAAAGAATGGGTTTTATGGCCCGTTTAGGTTAATTAGATTTGTTATGGCCCATTAGGGTATTTTATTTCATTTTAGGCCCATTACGGCCCAAAATGTTAAAATAAATGAAAGTGGGTCCAATTAGAGCCCATTTATGGGTCTTAAGCCCAAGATAGTCAAATTGGAAGCTTACTGGCCCATTAGGCCCAATATGGAAATCCTAGTCCAAAATGGACTTAAACCGGGATTTATAAGGTTTCCAATCTTTACTTGACTATTTGAAGTGTTTCTATAGAGTATTTGATGAAACTTTGGTTGTTATTGAATAAGCATCATACACGCTTTCAAGTTTTAATCACCATGTTATCATTGTTCTATGTTTACAAAGCATCAAAATTCCTAGTTGTGACATCATCCCCCCCGTTAGAAGGAATTTAATCCCGAAATTCTTTTTGATGCTAGATTTGAGAATGCGAGAACAGGTGGGGGTACTTCTGATTCATCTGGTTTTCATGTTCCCATGTGAATTCCGGTCCACGTTTCGCGTTCCACCGAACTTTCACAATTGGAATTCTACTTTGCTTATTACTTTTCACTTCCCTGTCCATGATTTCAACCGGTTCTTCGACGAATAGGAGATTATTGTTGAATTCGATTTCTTCCAATGGGATGACAAGAGTTTCGTCGAATAAGAACTTGTTCAAATTGGAAACATGGAACACAGGGTGTACACTGCTGAGCTCGGCAGGTAGCTGCAGTCTATAAGCCACTGGACCGATTCGAGTAAGAATCTCGAAGGGTCCAATGTATCGTGGGTTTAGTTTTCCCCGTTTCCTAAAACGAATCACTACTTTCCAGGGATGGACCTTTAACAACACCCGATCCCCGACTTGAAATTCCAAGGGCTTTCATCGTTTATCAGCGTAACTCTTCTGTCGGTCTCGTGAGGCTTGTAGTCGAGCTCTAATTTGAATTATCTTCTCTGTCGTTTCGCGTATGATTTACAGTCCCGTCAATGCATTGCTTGGTGTCTGTTCTACTGCTAACTGAGTGTAACCTACCTCATCCCAACACAACAGTGACCTACATTTACGCCCATACAATGCCTCAAATGGAGCAACTTTGATGCTTGAGTGATAATTGTTGTTGTATGAGAACTCGATTAAAGGCAAGTGAGCATCCCACGACCTTCCAAAGTCTATCACACATACGCGAAGCATATATTCAAGCGTTTGGATGGTTCACTCGCTTTGACCATCCGTCTGTGGATGATAAGCGGTGCTCATATCAAGATGTGTTCCCAAAGCCTTTTGAAGTGATTGCCAAAAGCGTGAAGTGAATCTACTATCTCTGTCGGAGATGATAGATATTGGCACTCCATGAAGTCTCACCACTTCATTGATGTATATCTTGGTCAACCTTTCCATTTTGTAGGATTCTTTTATTGGTAGGAAATGGGCAGATTTCGTGACTACCTCTTTGAATCCCCCAAGTTTAGGGACCCAAATTCGGCTCATGAAATGATACGTTCCATCCTCCTTGACTTTGAAGTTCTTTTCCATTCCACATAATGCTTGGCTTAGTCTATTTTCGGTCTTCATGGCGTCAAACTGGCCTTCCTTGATTTGCGAGGACAAATGGGATTGAATGGTTACTGAGAGAGTTTTCACATGACGATTTGAGTATTCTTTCCGACTAAAGGCGTCAGCTACCACGTTAGCCTTTCCTGGGTAGTACTTGATTTTGAACTCGTAATCGTTTAGCAGCTCAACCCATCTTCGCTGCCTCATGTTTAACTCCTTTTGATTTAAAATGTGTTGGAGATTCTTGTGGTTAGTGAAAATGGTGCACTTTGTACCATAAAGGTATTGCCTCCAAATCTTCAAGGCGAAGACCACAACTCCCAATTCGAGATCATGATTGTTTTAATTCACCTCATGCGTCTTTAATTGTGTAGATGCATATGAGATTACCTTCCCACGCTGCATGAGTACACAACCAAACCCTTGATTTGAAGCATCACAGTAAACCATGAAGTCCTCCGTTCCCTTTGGCAATGATAGTATTGGTGCACTACAGAGAGCTTGTTTCAGAGTTTGGAAGGCAACTTATTGCTTCTCTGTCCATTCAAATGACACGCCCTTTTATGTAAGCATGGTAAGTGGCTTGGCGGTCTTGGAGAAGTTTTGAATGAACCTCCTGTAATATCCTGTGAGACCTAAAAATTGACGAATCTCCTTGGGTGTCATTGGAATCACCCATCCTTTAATATCTTTGACCTTAGAAGGATCCACATGTATCCCTTCTTGACTAACAACATGAACCAAAAGTTCACACTACGGAGCCAGAACTCACACTTAGAGAGCTTTGCGTATAACTTTTCAATTCATAGGGTTTCCAAGATTTGTCGGAGATGTTGTCCATGCTCCTCTTCGCTTCGAGAATTGACTAGGATATCGTCGATGAAAACAATGGCAAAATTGTCAAGGAATGGTCGGCAGATTCGATTCATCAGGTCTATGAATGCGATAGGGGTATTCGTTAGACCGAAAGGCATTACAACAAATTTGTAATGTCCGTAACGAGTTCGGAAATCGGTTTTGGGGATATCCTCTTCCCGGACCTTGAGTTGGTGGTATCCGGATTGCAGATCTATCTTAGAGAAGTAACATGCTCCTTGCAGTTGGTCAAATAGATCGTCGATTTATGGAAGTGGATAGCGATTTTTGATAGTGAGCTTATTTAGTTCTCTATAGTCAATACATATCCTAAAAGAACCGTTTTTCTTCTTAACAAAGAGAACCGGAGCTCCCCAGGGTGAGAAACTAGGTCGGATGAATCCTTTGTCCAAAAGTTCGCTGAGTTGGCTGGACAGCTCTTGCATTTATGCAGGAGCCAATCTATAGGGCTATTTGGTGATGGGTGTAGCTCCTGGCACGAGGTCAATTCAGAACTCGACTTGTCTTTCTTGGGGTATCCCCGGAAGACCTTCAGGAAAGACATCCGGGAACTCACAAGCCACTAGGATGTCTCGAATATTGACCCCTTCTTTGGACTTATCCACAATATGAGCCAAAAACGTCAAGTCCTTCTTTCGTAGACACTTCTGTGCCTTAATGCACGAGATAAGGTGAAGGTTCGTGCTGGGTTTGTCTCTGTAAATAATTAGAGTTTCGCGATTTAGGAGGTGAAGGCGAACGACCTTCTCGTGA
This sequence comes from Lactuca saligna, assembly GCF_052625555.1. NCBI lineage: Eukaryota > Viridiplantae > Streptophyta > Magnoliopsida > Asterales > Asteraceae > Lactuca > Lactuca saligna. The sequence goes on from NC_136421.1 coordinate 300,928,309, forward strand.
CACATAATTTTAGCATGGTAGGGGCTTAACCAGTCCATGCCAATGATCACATCAAAACTCCTAATAGATACCAACATTAAGTTTATTTGAAATATGTGATGGTTCAAGGTCAGGGTACATCCGATGTAGATTTCCCCAGTGGATTCTGTTTTCCCATTAGCCATTTCCACCGTAAAGGTTTCATTGAGCTTATTGGGTTGTTGTTTTAACAATTGTCTGAATCTATTACTCACAAAGCTTCATTCTTCCCCGATATCAAATAGGATACATGCATAAGTCTGGTTTAGGAGAAACGTACCGGTGACAATAGCGGGATCCTGACCGCTTCTCCCTGACCCATGGTCAGCACTCTCCCGACTACTCCATTTCCAAGGTTGTTGATGTTGGGGCAGTTCCGATGGAAATGTCCAGTATATCCACATCCATAGCAGGTGTGGCTTGGCCCCACACTATTGTCGCTATTGTTGGTTTTGTTGTTGTTGTTGCAGTTGTTGTTGTTGTTGTTTCCTAGCTACTGGTTCTAGGGAGGATACATCCTGCAATATTTCACTGTGTAACCCTTTCGATTGCAACTGGTACAATGTATCTCCCTTCATTCGCCATTATGATGGAGACTGAACTTGTTTCACTTTGGGAGATTCCCGGAATACTGCCTAGGGGCACTTGGAGTAGCTGAGACTGGAGCATGTGGTGTGGAGGGAACTTGGGTGGTTGCAACATTGAATGTCACTATTTGTTGCTTATTTGATGACTCTCAGCCTTGTCGCCCCATTTTCTTGTTATTCTTTCCTTTCTTGTTGTCACTCTCCTTCTTGCCTTCAGTTTCCCCTGGCCTTTCGCCCTTCTTGTTGTTGTGGTCGTAGAGTTTCTTAGCCAACCTGTTGGCACTGTCGAAGGTTTCAGGATTTGTAGCTATTACATTTCCTTGAATTGGGGAGGTTAATCCCCAGATGAATCGTTCGATTTTCTTTCCCTTCGAAGTAATCATGCCAGGGTACAACAATGACATATCGCTAAACCTGGATATGTAGGCATCAATGTCGGAGTTTCGGACGGTGAGATTCCATAACCCTTGCTGCATTTTCTGAATTTTGCCATGCGGGCAATACTCGGCCATCAACATTTCTTTCAACTCCGCCCATGGCATGGCGTTGGCTACAGGGAGAGTCATGGATTCTACATGTCTATTACACCAGGTGAGAGCTTGGTCAACGAACGAGCATGCAGAAAACTTCACTTTCATCTCCTCAAGGCATTCACATATCTCAGATACCGATTCCACCTTTTCGATCCATATCTTTAGGGTTATCTTTCCACCTGTGCCATTACAGGTTTGTGGCTTGGTGTTGGTGAAATCTTTGTAAGAGCATGTCTTGGTAGGTCCTTGATTTATTCCGTTGTTCGAACTTCCAGCCCCTTGTCCATTGGCTCCACCATTGTTCCCATTGTTGATATGTGCTAGCGCCGCTGTGACTGCTGTAGATACAGCTGCTTGAAATGCAGTTGAGTTGATTTCTGGTGGGGTTGGCCCATGGTTTCCACGAGCAGGTCGTTGTGGCATCTTTCTGTCATGGAGCGGAAAGATGCTGAGTGCCTAAAATTTTGTGAGTTAGTGGTCCTATAAACTAGGTGTATAGCATGTACTCAAGTAGTTTCACATATTAACATACAATCATGGAAACATAACACATAACTATTAACAACATCACAATAGAACACATATATTTTCCACTAATAATATTCGTACTTTGATGCATGAAAATTTGCTCGAAATAGCATACATAAAGGATACAAGTTCGGCAGCGTAACGACTCTATGAGTAGTTTAATCACTTAAACATAGAGTTGATGGTACATAGCATAGATCATATAAGCATAATACTAAAGATGGGTACGACTAATCCTAGCCATGGTGGGCTGCGCCAGTGGGTGGTGCTGAGGAAGTGGATGCTCCCTGAAGGCGGGCCACCTCTCACTCTGCGTCTTGGAGTCGGGCCTCCCACCTTACTTATCTCATATGGAATTCTGGGAGAACTTATGGTGTCTCCTGCTCCGCCCGCTCAACCCTGGTCCGCATCTGGTGCATCTAATCAGCGGTACTCTGAGCCAGATCACCAGTATCCCACAATCGTCTCACCATAACTGGAAGTGTGCGATCAGCCGATCCTCCCTCCATCAAGTCATAGAACTCGCGTGCCATGCCAAACGGGGGTCGCTGTCCATGTTGCTTACTCCACCTACAAATGTCGATACCCTAGGGGGTGTAGGGCCAGTTGGGCCCATACGATGAGCGGGCACCCTAATCGGGTAAGGGGGGTTGATGACTTCAAACTCCGCGTCCGAATCACCGTCATCGTCATCGCTGGGTACCTCCTCAAGGTCTTCTTTGACTTCTTCTTCCAGGTCCACCACTGGTCGAGCAGGTCCGCCCTTGACTTCCGCCTCAAGTTCCTCTTCAGACTCCTCCTCGGGGTCTTCTTCAGTTTCCACCTCCAACCATCCGTTATTCCTCTGATTAGGGAAATACGGATCTTTGGGGTGATGGAAGCCGGCCATAATGTTTGCGAGAGTGTATAAATATACTAATATTATTCCTAAGATGTTCTAATTATTATGTAAAGTGAGTTGATGTTCTCTTCTTGGTAACAAAGGGGTATTTTTTAATTTTATTGACCATCGCGATTTCCCCAGGGCATGTGATAGTTGTATTTTGGATGAAATGTAGTTGATCAAGCTACATTCTCCCCCTTAATGCAACCATGGACAGTCCCGAATTAACCGAGATGACATGATTATCTTATTTGATTTGGTATTATGTTCTTCTTCCTATATTGCACAAGTAAAGGTGTTTTATTGGTATATTTTATTTGTTTTGTTCAGAGTTGTTTTAGCCCCTCTTTGGTTTATAGTTGCATATCAATGTGTGGTTAGATATGCTAGTTCACTATAAACCTGGCTCTGATACCAACCTGTCACACTCCTGAACCAGACAGCGGAAACGTCCAAGGGCTCGCATGACTTAAATTGAATATCATCACAATGAATATACATGAAACATAACATAAACATCACCATGAGTTAATACATTACAACTGACATTGTTCACATCAAGTACATTGTTTAAATATTACATTTCCATAGCATATATTGTTTGCAAGTTTTCAAAACATGACATCTTAACATACTTGGTGTTGATATTCAGCTTACCTGTTACCTGAGAATACAAGTTATTTTGAAAAATGTCAACATATGGAATGTTTGTGAGTTCATAAATAGGGTTGTTACGAAAATGTTTTGTGCAATTTTTAAATCCCAGAAAATCCGATATTTTCTGAAAAGACAATTGTTTATACTAAAGTGTGAAGATCCATAGGTTTATGCATGAATGATTTCAAAACGTGTATAAATGAGAAGTTTTTTGTTATAGTTAATGAAAATACAAGTGAATGGTGTTGATTTCTTCGAAAAACCCGATGTTTTCCGATAATATAATATAATCGATTCGAATTGTTATACCGTCACAATGGATGATTTTTGAATTCCCTTGATTTCCTAGATTGTATTGGATTTATTATGTGAGTCGTTATAACCATGCATGATAATGACTAGTTCGTCTGTCCTGGCGTTCTAGCGAACGCCAGAATTGACTTAAGATTTTGTGACCCTAGACTGACCGAGTCTAACTGTAGTGAACAGCTGAGGTGTGGGGGAGTCACCCCCGTATAGATCTATACACAAACTCTCGCTCTCCCTCCAGGAGACTTTGATTATAACTACAGACTACAACCGACACTCAATGGTGTCGCCCGTTATTACTCACTTAATCCGAATGAATTTGATTACTCTTGATTAACGACCTGGTTTTTGTTTACTTGAAAAGAAGGTAAGCCTAACAGACGAGGTAAAGAGGACCACGAGGTCCTACTAATCGCGTATGTTATCTAAGGATGTCGAGTATACGAAGGGTGCGTTGGCCTATTTCGCATATGATTTATTTGGACCTTACTAGCAATGCTAATGGGTCACTGAGGCCCAATAGCATGTGAAAGCCATTAAGGGTCCCTTAAGCATGTAATTGGGTCACAGGAGGCCCAATAACATTTATTATTATCGTTAGGCCCAAAAGTCATGTTAATGGGTCACAAAGGCCCAATAAGCGTGATTAGAAACTTTCAAGCCCAACAATTTGAATATTTACTTGTTTTAGGTATAGTATAATTGTCGGAAAGTTTAATTGAACAATTGTTAAATTCGCAACGGCACGAAGCTTGTCGATTATTTATAACGATATTTGAAAATATATGTATATTATTAATTCTATTTTCATAGGTTATAACTTGGTATTTTGACCCAAATATCTTAGTAGTAAAATAATTGACTCAAAATTATTGGTTTGACCTATTCAGCCATTCTTTAATAAAAATGACAATCTTAGTCCCTTTTTTAAAAAAAATGACATTTTAGGCCCTTAAACTATTTTCTTGACATCTTTGGCCCATAGACTCATTTAACTATTATTTTGAGCCCAAAATTTTCTCTTTAGCAGTTTCAGCCCCTTTTGGAAAGGATTTTCACTTAAAGTCTAAACTTTTCGCAAATTTTACAATTTTGACCCAAATCCAAAAACTTTGCATTTATGATCCTCTTTGGAAAAAAAATCATATTAACCCTTGAAATAGTTTTGTTTACCCTTTTTACCCCTGTTTTGAGAAATTTACCATTTCAATCCCTTGAAAAACATATTTTCGCAATTTTTGGGCCTATGGGCCGAAAACCCAAAAAATTGGCCCATTGGGATACAATTTACATTTCTTGTCCTTTGAAGGGTATTATATTCATAAAAACATTTATTTTTACAGTGTTAAACCTTTTGGTCCTGAAGAAAAGCATGAATGACCACGTGTAACCCAACTTTTGTTTATTTGACAAATATAGCCCAAAAACGAGTTTTATGTTGCAATATGTTAGATCATGTTTATCTTCCTCCTTGAGCCATAGATCTCGAGAGTTCTTTCCTTTTTGTTACATATTTACCACATAAACACATGAAATCACACATAACATACACATGCACATAAATCTACACAATTACTTGTATTCTCCCCCATAAAACTTGTGAAAACCAAAAATAGAGGGGTATTAACTCACATTTTCTTATTGTTCACGGTTTTGAAGAAGAAATGGAAAGGGTTGAAGTGATTCTCGGCCCTAGCAAGCTTTTGAGAAATCTTTTGGGTTGGATGGGTTCTAAGAAGCTTGATCATGAATTTGAAGGAATTAAGAGAAGATTTAGATAAGATATAGAAGTTAATCCATGGATCTAAGTAAAAACTTACCAAGGATTTGTGATATGAGTGAAGAACCTTCTTGGAATGCTTGCTAATCTCGAAATTTTTGAGAGGAAAGATGAGTTGTTGTTGTGAGTGTTTGAGAGAAAATGCAAAGTGAAGTGTGTGTGTGTGTATGTTTCCTCTTGGCCGAGTGTAAGAAGAGAGTAGGAAAGAAAAGGTGAGGTGATGTGCATGGATACCCTCCATGCAATAGTGAGGTGTCATGCACATAGTTCACTTCATTCATTTTTTTTATTTGCATATATATATATATATATATATATATATATATATATATGTATATGTGTATGGGCGGATTCTCGTTAGTTTTTAAAGGAAAGAATGGGTTACCTTGGGCTATTATTTGGTGTTGTTCGAAAATATGGGACCTAAGAATTTATTCTCAGCCCACTAGGTTTCTATGATGGCTTACGGCCCAATTTGTTAAAAAGAATGGGTTTTATGACCCATTTAGGTTAATTAGATTTGTTACGGCCCATTAGGGTATTTTATTTCATTTTAGGCCCATTACGGCCTAAAATGTTAAAATATATGAAAGTGGGTCCAATTAGAGGCCATTTATGGGTCCTAAGCCCAAGATAGTCAAATTGGAAGCTTACTGGCCCATTAGGCCCAATAAGGAAATACTAGTCCAAAATGGACTTAAACCGGGATTCATAAGGTTTCCAATCTTCACTTGACTATTTGAAGTGTTTGTATAGAGTATTCGATGAAACTTTGGTTGTTATTGAATAAGCATCATACATGCTTTCAAGTTTTAATCACCATGTTATCATTGTTCTGTGTTTAAAAAGCATCAAAATTCCTAGTTGTGATAGAATACCTGTTCACAATCGTCAAGTGGGTCTCATAATCGGGGCTTAAATCAATCGGAACTGAAATTGTTGACTAGAAGTGAACCGACTCACAATCAGAAATAATATTGGACTCGAATTCACATCTGTGTGTTTGGAGCGATTGATTGATTTGGAGTTTGGCATCATTAAATTCGCAATCGGAATATGGCTTGCAATCGGAAGTGTAAGTGGATGGATTGATTTGAAATGAACATATGCTCAAAATTACGAAGGGTTCGGAACAAAAACGATTAGAACAATTTTTTCTTCTCATTGCGAAGGTTTCGTAATTGGTACTATTATTTCAGATCGTTGGAATTGAGTAGCTGTTGTCGTTCTTTTAATCAGACATCTAATTAGGGAATGAGATAACAAGTTATGTTTTTGGTCCTTGAAACTTCATTAATTTGACACTTTTGATTCATGTTGTTTTCAAAGCTTGGCAATTTTGGTCCATTTCCAGAAATTGTTACAATTAAAAGGGGAAATTGATGCAAAGTTACGTTTTCAATTCCAGAATTTCAGCAAAGTGAAAGTTTCAGCCCATTTTTAGAAAACTTTGTAAATTTGAGGGCTGGTGAACAGTTTTGGATTTTTTAACGCACATATTTTTTTTTCATGAACAGAAAATTATGGATTCCATCAAGTCTTGGCGGTTCGGAAAGTCGTCTTTCGTGATAACATCCAATTTTCTCAACTTTTTCGGATTTTATACTTCATTGTGTATATCATTTTGTCACGGGGGAGCACGGTAATTATTTATCCATTCAAGATCATTCTCATGACCATTTTAAGGCTTTATGATCATGGTTTTTATTATAAATCAGGGAAGAATTTGGTATGGCCATTCAAAATTGGATTTGAGACTTTTCAAATTTGAAGATTTTTGATAAAGCTTGTGGTAGAATTATGAAGGTAGCTTTTATAGTAGCAGTTTTTCATCGAGCTCTTCTAAAACTTTTGCGGAAAAGTATCCTTTATAGTAACAGTTCTTCATTGAGCTCTTCTAAGGAATTTTTATATCTCCGACTTCTAGTATTTTATCGATTAAGTGGCGTTACGAATCTTAAAATTTGGGTTGTTACATGATAATTTTTGGTGGCTTATATCATTAGCTTATTTGAAGATCATTGTGACTTGGAGGGGGAGTTCTTTAAAGACAAGAAGTGATTTGGTTTCTTTGTTCTGAAATGGGTTTTTATTGCGGGTTTGGCTTTATTGAAGATCTTTGGGATTACATTCAAAAATGAAGTTTAAAGACATTACTTCAGTGCTTGGTTTATATATCCTAGAGCCCGTTTTTGAAGACTATTGAAGAATCAAGATTCGTGGATTGCTTCAAATATTCCTCGTTGCAAGATCATTTCTCATTTGCTAGATGCTTGTTTTGAAAGTTAAAGCATTGTCATCTATTCCATACTTTGAGGGGGGAGATTGTAGGGTTTCAAAGTACTCCATGGATGATGGTAATGGGCCCTCTTGATGAAGTCCAGGTTAAAATCCCAAGACATGTCTTTTCCCTATAAATGGTCATGTATTATTAACAATTAGGGTTAAGAGTGAGACAAAATGTAGCCGCCACATTGTGAGGTTTCTTGTAGAGTTAGATTCTTATTTCTCAAGTGTAATTTGTTCCTTATAATTTAATAGATCGAGTGATCACTCGAACTAATCTTCATATTTGTGTTTGTTTTTATTTTCCACATCTTGTTCATCAAATATCAATTAGGGTTTTATTCCCAACACTTCCCTTAATCATTTCCTCAACAGACTTGGCAGCCCAAATAGTTGCCTCCTAAGTAGGTGCCTATCGCACTGGCACATCATACTCCCATGTAAGTCCCTTTGCATACCGGTCAACTTTTGTCAACTCTTCTGGGATGATGCGCAAAGCAAACTCCATTTTGTCTGTATAGGTATTGGTGTATTCATCAATGGAAATGATGTCCTTCTTCAACGTCAGGAATTGGTTCTCTAGCTCTAGTATATTTTGGGCCGAGCAGAACTTGCGTTTGAAGTATACTAAGAACTCTGGCCATAGCAGTTGTAGTGGCTCATTAGGGCTTATGGTCTTCCCCACAGTGTTCTACCAACGAACAACTCCACCTCTGAACCGATGTACTGCATATGTGGTTTGTAATTTTCCTTTGCAACCACATGTCATGAAATCCAATTCCATTTCTGAGATCCAATCCATAACTCTGATCGGATCTTCCTTTCCAGTGATGGTCGATGGTTTGCAAGTCAGAAAATCTTTGTACTTGCATCTAAGTCAATCATTTCCATCATCTTGGTTGTTTTGTCTAACTATAGGTGGGTTGCCTTGACCAACAATCTCACTGAAGTTTCCTCCTTCCGACTGCCCTTCATTCAACTTGGACTGTTCAATTGGTATTGTAAGTTCTTCACGATTCTTCTGAAGCAGACGTCTAGTTTCCTCCATTTGACAATCCAAAATCGTCTGAATCATCATTGTACACCAGCCATTGTCATTGGATCAGGTGTTGCTGCTGCAACAGGTACTTGCTCAATCGCTAGTGTTTGAGGCTGTCGATTCCTGTTTCCGTTTGCGTTTCCTACTCCGCTTCTAGTTCTTTCCATTTTTGATCTATACACCGAATAAGGTGAATTTAGATCCTCATTCACTATAGATATTTAAATCATCTATATCACTCCGAAACGTTTACATGCTACTTCTAATATCGTAATCATACGCTTAGAATCCTACACATATAAGTCTTCCAGATCCAGTCGACAACATACCATAAATCCGAACAAATAATATCATATATGGCAAACATATAACATTTAGCACATAAAAGCATTTTAGGCATTTTCCTAAAATATTCTAGTGCTCGTGTCTAAAATATGATAGACACTCGTCTCACAATCATCACTTAGCATTCTAAATTTGAGTCTACAAATCCTACAAATCCCTAGTTCGCTTAAACTAATGCTCTGATACCAAATGTGACATCCCCAATTTTCTCGGCCAGAAAAGACCAATTTAATTTATGCTTTTAAAATAAAATCCGAGTAATTTTCCAAAAGATGTTGCGGAATTTGTTCCCAAAATAAAATATAATAAAAAATTAACAAAACGTTTCTTAAAGAAATAAATATTTTCATTATATATCAAAAACCTCGAGATGTCATGTTCTGAAATAGACCAAAAACATAAACAATAAATTATAAACCTTACAACAGATACTTACAACTACTGGCTTATAATTAAAAAATAACCCGATTACCCATTCCCGTTATCCTCACTTTACGTCCCTAAAACAACTATCACAAGGGACCTAGACTAAGGATTTTCATCGGGTGACAACACTGCTTTGGGGTTTCCCAGCAATTTATGTCAAATAAGGCAACCATGTGTGGGATGGAGTACAACAAATGAACACCCAAACTTATCAACACCTACAGGTTGCGAGCCTACCAACATTCCACATGACTATCTAGAAAAGTCTGTAGTCGTCATCCATACTCTGCTAGATGACTGGATCACAACAACATCAAGGTCTCTCATCATTTTATTTAATCACACATCAACTATCTACCCATGTTTTACCCAACATTTTTGTTGATAAAAATACATATACATTTTAAATCATTTTAAAACCTGTATAAAACATTCATTCAACACTCATCTCAAATAAACAAACAATAAATATACGCATAGCACGTATTTTACAGAACATACTTCATATCTATATGTAAGATGAAAGTGAGTACACACTCACTTGTAAAGACGATAATCGGGCAGCACCTCGTCTCTTAAAATGATTGTTTTCGATAAAATCCGGGATGTTTTCCCAAATATCGGGCTCCACACGGGCATAATTTTGGCTCAAAAACTCTCTTTCACGGGATCTTCGGGGCTCTCGGACTTGTTTCGGGTACTAGGATGTTACACTAGGCTTCGGGGGCATTCCTTGCAATTTAGGAGAGAATTTAGGGGTGAAAGATGAAAAAAAATATAAACAAAATCCAGCTGCCCTCGAGTTCTATTTATAGGGGCTGGAACCTCGATTTACGTTGGGCGTAAATTTAGAGTACGTTGGGCGTACTACAAGGCAGTCCAGTATGCTGGGCATACAGGTGGATCATCTCGGACGCATCGGAGCTACATACACGCGTCGACCAAACAAAGTAGTAGGTTACATGGCCCAAGTCAAACCATAAACATGAGTACGCTGGGCTTACTCCCATTTATCAAACTTCAAAAATTCGTAACTTCTACATACGAGTTCCGTTTTCAACGTTCTTTATATCCACGCGTAGATGTCAGCTAATCTTGACTTTGTTTTTAAAGTTATATTTTTAACAGGTCGGGACATGAAAAGTCCGTTAAAAATTCATAACTTCTTCATCCAACGTCCGTTTTCATCTATCTTTCTACCGTTAAACTTCAATCTACAAGATCTTCGATTCTCATTTAGATTGTTTCGGCTAAAAATCACTCGATCTAAAATTCGAGTTTTGGGCTGCATACTGCTAAGCTGAAACTTAGAAAAATCAAAACTTCCTCATATGAAGTCATATTTGGACATTCTTTTTATGGACATTCTCGGTTTAACGTATTCTAAGATTTTTGTTTAGATCACTAAGGCTAAAAAGTACTTTAACGAAAATTCACTTTTTACGTCACATAACGTTGTGCCGGTTCTGTCGCGAAACTTCGACAGATCATAACTTCTTCGTTATAACTCGGATTTCGGTATTCATTATATCTCCAAAATCCTTATTTCAACCACTACAACTTTCTTAATAGATATCGGCTTTATCTAATATTTATTTTCGACGCTCATTTTTATTCTTTATTCATTAAATTATAATAATTAAGCAAATAAACATAAAATTCACATAATATTCATATAATTCCTCTTTATTACATCAAAATGAGTTACAAAGGTTGACCTAGACTATTACACCATCATTAATGCTTTAGCCCAGAAACACGGACGTTACATTTCATTGTTTCCCGTTGAAATACGATCAAATGTTTATTAAGAAACATTGAAAGGCATCTTTTGATTAGGCGATAAGGGTGGCTTCTTCTTCAATCCGAACTACGGAACTTGATATAAGTTCGAAATTTGGACGAAGTACTTGTGTGACTAGTTTAGTCAGTTGAACAAGTAGGTTTGGAATTATTTTGATGACAATATTAAACTTAGAAATCTCACAAAAAAAAAAAACTAGATCTTAAGGGAAGAAATGTCTTGGGACTAGAACATTTCATAAGGAACTCGCAAAAAGAAAAGATATTTCTTGGTACTGAGCACGAAAATGGCTTTCGTTAATTCCATGGTGAAAATCTTGAACGTTTAATTGTTCACCGTCAATTCATTTAAGTGTGTTGGATTTTGAGTTTCACTCAGTTCGTGGTTCACGAAACTAAGATCATTAACACCATGGTTGTCAAAATCGTGATCCTGATCGTGGGATCATACAATCCTATGTATGAAAAACGATTCGGATCGTAAAAGGATCGTATTTGGGGTCTGATCTTAGGTAAGATCGTAGGTAGGATCGTTGGATCGAGATCCGATCCGATCCTACCTTCCTTTGATTTTTTTTATTATTATTATTAATATTATTATTATTATTATTATTATTATTATTATTATTATTTGCAAATGATTTATTTATACCATTTATGCCTTTTACCCTTTATCAATCTATCATTTATCATTTTTTATTGTGACTTATGACTAATATTTTGAAGTTTTTATAATTTTTGAATGGAAAATTAAATGTTTTAAATATTTTTCATGATTAAATATTATAAATTAAAATTATATTATATTTTGTGGGATCTTAGGATCTCGATCCCGATCTTGCAAACCCAACAATGATCATATGTAGGATCCCAATCTTGACAACCTTGATTAACACAGATGTTGTGTAACCATAAACCTCTGTGGTAGTAGCTGAGAGTCTCAAGGGTTACATTCATGAGTGTGAAGGTAATGGAGAAGCGTGAAGGTGGTTCCAGAGAAGCGAATGTACCTCTGCTATGCGAAAGTGACCAAGCAGATAACTCTTAACTCAAGATGAGAAGAGTAAGGTAGCTCATGATTAATGTGAATTTAACAACATAGTTGGGAAGAAACGATTGGTACGATAGGTTTATTAAGGCTTCACATAGAATCGGTTGAGGCTTTGGACAACATACAACGTCATGCTTATAGGGACACTTAACTAATACATAGGTAAAGAGAGTGATACATGCCCCATCACGTGAACTGAGAGTAACTATGAATGTGTGCTTTCATGAACCTGTCAATTATCTATTATTTTTGGTGTTTCAGAATTTTGTGAAAATAAAAGAAATAAAAAAACACAAAGATAAATGTTTTTGTAATTTTGGTTTTCTAAAAAATAAATAAAAACAAAAGGATTTTTTTTTTGGGATTTTAGTTTTTCTGAAAAAGAATTAAAAATATAAAATATGCAAAAACAAAACCATGATATACATAATATAAAAAAGGATACAGGAAGAATCGAACCACACATGAACAGTTGACTGCGAATCACTGCGAACGTTCGCACCAATTCGCAGTGGTAACTTTATGAGTGCGAAAGTGGTTTCGGTACATATTCATCTTCCATTATTCCTAGGCCGTGGAGTATTCTATTAAAGGTTGTTTCAGGCAAGGATTTTGTGAATATGTCTGCTAACTGATCAGTGGATCGTACGAAATATATCTCAACGTTTCCATCTTCCACATGATCCTTGATGAAATGATACCTTAGTGCAATGTGTTTTGTTTTTGAGTGTTGTACTGGGTTGTGACAGATGCGAATGGCACTTTTGGAGTCACAGTAGGGCAGGATTCGCTTCATGTTCAGACTATAGTCATGGTGTTGACTTTGAATCCATATGACCTGTGAAGTGCATGATACTGCAACAATATATTAAGCTTCAGCTGTTGACAATGAGACACAAGTTTGCTTCTTGGATTGCCAACTGACAAGTTTTCCATCAAGAAATTGGCATCCTCCAGTTGTACCTTTTCTATCCAACTCACATCCTCCAAGATCAGCATCCGAAAACGCCTGCACAAAGAAATCAAATTTCGACGGGTACCATATTCCAAGTGATGTTGTTCGTTTTAGGTACCAGAATATGTTCTTAACAGCGACCGTGTGAGGTTCTCGAGGATTCGATTAACAGAAAAAAAACATAATGTCTGGTCGGCTCGCAGTTAGTTACAATAAAGAACCTATCATTTGATGATAGAGTGTTACGTCTGCAGCCGGTTTATCCAGAGAACGGATGAGTTTCATTTTGAATGCCATTGGAACCTTCACTTTGGAGTCTCCCACCATCCCAAAATTTTTGAGTAAGGTCTTCGTATATGCCTCCTGATTTATAAAATTTCCTTCCTGACTCTGTATAATGTTTAATGCAAGAAAAAAGTTAATAGGACCCATTACGTTCATCTCGAATTTCGTTTCCATTAGCTTTCAGAATTCAACTGTGAGGCTGGGATTAGTTGATCCGAAGATAATATCATCAACGTAGATTTGGACGATCATTAAATGGTCACCCACTTTCTTGAGAAAGAAGGTTGGGTCCACCGAACCTTGTTTAAACTTAGACATCTTTAGGAAACTAGTTAGAGTTTCATACCAGGCTCTTGGATCTTGGTTCAGACCATATACCGCTTTGTCTAAGATGTAGCAGTGATTGGGATACGTTTTGTTGATGAAGCCAGGTGGTTGCTCCACGTACACTGTCTCTTATAGTTCCCCGTTGAAGAATGCACATTTGACATCCATCTGATATACTTCAAAATTTTTATGAGCTTCATATGCCAAGAAGATGCGAACAGATTCTAACCTTGCAACGGGTGATAAGGTCTCTTCGTAGTCAATGCCCTCTTCCTGATAATATCCCTTGACAACAAGCCTCACTTTGTTTCTTATCACATTTCCCTCTTTATCCAATTTCTTGCGAAACACCCATTTGAGACCAACTACAGATGCATTTGGTGGAGTGGGAATCAATCTCTATACCATGTTTCGTTCAAACTCGTTGAGTTTGTCTTGCATTGCTTGCACCCAATCAGAGTGATCGAGAGAAAAATTAACTATCTTGGAGATAAACGAAATAAACATACAAAAATCCACTTTAGAGAATAACACAGTTTGTTTTGCTTTCTATTGTAATCTTGTAACTTGTAAGAACACCTGCGGATGATTCACCTATGACTTGTGTTTTTGGATGATCTCTGGTCCATTTCGTCAGTGGAGGGTAGTTTGGATCATAAGAAGGATCCAGTTCAGCATTCACCTCTTCAACCTCAGATTGTACATTTGAATTATCATTCGTATTGTGATTCTCCCCATCGAATGATGATACCTATTCTACGTCGAGTTGCGAATCCTCCCCCTCAACAGGAATTTCGTGGGTCATGCTTGGGGACAAATCCTCCCATTGAAGAGTAGAGTTATGTGTAGAGGTTGATGTTGAACCCTCCCCCTGGTGTGGAGTGTTGCTGTTTGTTGATTTTTATGACTCCGAGGTTCGCCTTCCATATCTTTTGCAGCATCATCAATTATTTTCTTTAATTTATCTTCTTTATTATCTGTTTCTTTGGATTCTGATGATATGGCTTTTGCCGGTTCGTCAAATAATGATATGGGCATATTTAGTTATAAAATTCATGCATTATCTTAATACTTTATGTTGTTTTTGTCTCATTTAATGAACAAAAGGTGCTTACTTATTTTATAATTTCATTTTTCAGCAACAATAACATGCTCGGGTGGAAAAGGAAGCAGAACTAGCGATTGGAGGCTTGGATATTGGATTTTGAAGAAAGAAGGATGTAGCTGGATAGTTTGACCCCTCATCAGTGTTTTGGCCATATCTCATGAACCGTAACTCCGATTGACGAGATTCAAAATGTTCTGAAAACTAGACACAATTTTAGACGACTTTCATGTTTTGAGAAAATGCTGATTCCAAATGGACTCGACGAGTATGCCATCAACTCGCCGAGTTGGTCAGAAGTTTCGCGATTCTGGACGCGCTGACTTGCCGCACACGGGTTTTAAGTGACGGACTCGCCGAGTATGTCACTGGACTCGCCGAGTAGCCTCTGTTTTGTGAAAATCTATATAAAGGGATTTTCAGATCGATACCCTAGCATATAGATGAACCCTTGGAGGCCAATTGTCGACTAAAGGTGCTGCTGGAGCGTAGGAAGCAAGGGAATAAACTCTACATTCAATTTTAAGGAGAATCAAGTCAAAATCAAGTTTACTCTTACCTAATCTCTTGTTTGAACTATGTTTTTACCAATTGATTTCTTTTTTGTGCTTTTTTCTGCTATAATCATGAGCTAAAAACTCATAACTTCTGTTTAGGTAGATGAATTTGTGAACATGGATTGATTATTTGATTAGGATTAATTTTAATTGGTGATTATGTTTTATTAAGCTTGTTAAAGAACCTTATGTGTTAACAATAACTATTCTTCTGTTAATAAATCAGTAATTAATTTGTATGAACATCTCTTAGTTGCTAATTTCATATGATTTACGTGACCACATAGTTGTATGTCTAGGAATAACGAATGTGAAACTAGAATTAACTTGAAGATAGGTAAGTTAATGTGTGAGCTTGTGTGATACACCATCAACAAGAGGTTAATTGAATCACCAATTTGATTAGCTAATTACAAGTCTTTCTAAACCCGAATCAACAAACTAGGAAATTCATTAATTTAGACAACTGGCCATTGCTTGAATTAATATGTTTTCTAAGGATTAGCTATAGTGAATGTGAATCTAATCACTTTAGTCGGTAACCAATGAAGAATTAATCCGATATATTTACCATAAATCATCCATGGGAACAAATGATTCGAACCTAAACAGAAGGCCTTTTTAATCATTGAATTTAGTTGATCTTTGTTTTCTTAGCTGTTAGTTGCTTAGTTTGCGTGTTAGTAAAGTATTTAAGTTTCTAGTCTTGTAAAACTAGAGAAACCCCCTTTTTATTACTTGTTTTATTTAGATAATATTAGCATTTGTTTTAATTGTTTACCGTTCCTTGTATTCGATACCCTACTTGCTTGAGCTATATTACTAATCGATAGGTACACTGCCTTTCGTGTGTTTATTTTGTGTCTAGGTTAGTAGGATTAAAACTAGTTTGTTTCACACACATCAAGTTTTTGGCGCCGTTGCCGGGGAACGGTTCTAAATAGTTAATTTTATTTGCTAATTCTTATCATTTATTTTATTTGTTGATTAATTTTTTATATTTAGTTTAATTTTTATTTTTATTTTTATTTATTATGTATTTTCCAAATCTCGATGCTTTTGATGCTTTTCTTGAGGAAGTAGTACAGGAAAGTGAGCAAGGAGATGAAGAGTATGACTCAGATGAAGATTTGAAGAAATTTGGAAGATGGTTAGATAACATCTTGCCCAACATAGAATGGACATCTGAGTTACAAGATGAAGAATTTAATCCAGAAAGAGACTTGGAGGAGCTGAAAGATTGCTAGCAGAAGGGTCAGATGAAGAACAAGAACAAGCTGAATTGCAGTAACCAAGTTGTGGTTTGACTATTACCACGACATGGTCCCCTGTATTTCCGGTTTGTGTTTCGAAGCATGGGGTGACGATTCCAACTGTGGAGAAAGTTCTGAAGCACAATCCATTTATAATTAGTATCCAACCGGTTCCAACCCTTGTCAATATTCTTGGGTTTTATGAATTCAAGCTCGTTTGGCCACTTTTTGAAGAAAAGAGTCGAATTTTACAAATTGGTCCAAAGAAAATATTTAATGCAATGGATGGATGGGCATTGATTTTATTAGAAGTTTATTAAGTAGGGAGTCCAGCTAAAGACTCGCACAAAAAGAAGCGCTTGCAGGAGGCAACCCGTCATTAGAGCTTGCTTTTTCTTTTTCTTTTAAAATTCTAGTATTTAGGGATAATATAGGAATTTTTATTTTGATGTTTGTTTTCCTTTTTATTACGTGGTTTTGTCTTTATCTTTTCAGAAGCTAGGGTGATATTAGAGCGAATTCTTAAAGCGTGAGGGAATTAAAGTGAGGGGTCGAGTCGTTTACGAGAAGATTAGAAGACTTTGAGCGATATGTTGAGTCCGATGTTTATATTTGATTAAAAAGAGTGTCGTCCCTGAAGAAAATGAGGAGTAGTATTACCTTGATACTCTCCTTGAACACAAAATTAAAGTTGAGGCAGAAAGAAGAAAAGACCTGATCAGAGTCAAGAACTCGTCGAGTGCATAATACTAACTCGACGAGTCCAAGCGAAAAATCACGATTTCTGCAAGTATAGCGATTCAACTCGGCGAATTTACTATTAACTCGATGAGTTACTCTTTGTCTTACCTTCAAGATTGGCGATTTGATTCCATTCGACATGGGCATTGTCTATATTTTTGAAGTTCATTTCCGAGCATTTCCAATAAACTTTTTCCTCGATATTTTGGAACTGTCAACCACACGAGACGAATGACACCCAATGCATGGATGAGCTATTTCTATGTCTAAAGTCAGCTGAAGATGGAGCTTTAAATGAAGAAGTTCAACCTTGCAACCACTATCCCAGAGGAGTTTGTTCCAATTCCCTCTTTATTTTATTGTTCTTTATCATTCATAATATGCAATGGGGACATTGCATGAATTAAGTGTGGGGTAGGGGGTTGGTTAAATTAGTTAAAATTTTAGTTAAATTTCGAAAATCTTGAAATTTTAGTTACTTTTGAAATTTTTGCATTAAAATTGCTAGGTCTAATTTAGAAAATTTTGGTAAAGCAATTAGGGATCATGCTAGTATTATATTTGATGATTGCATGAAGACCCAAATGTTTAGTTGAACCTATATACGTTCTAATGCATTTGTGGCTTCCTTATTCTAGTGAAATCATGGAACAAAAACACGATCTCGCTTAGTTTGAAGGATGCAATATGTTTAGCATCGTGTACCAGAAATGTATCCAGGAAAATTATTATCGTTAACCATTAAAGGTTTAAGTTGAGCGCCCCTGCTTAAGCATGTAAGGTTTTGAGTGGAAAAAGTGAGTTACATGTTAAAAAGAGAGAGAGAGAGAGAGAGAGAGAGAGAGAGAGAGAGAGAGAGAGAATTACAAGAAAAGTTGAAGAATTTTTGGAGCATCAAAGTCAAATATCAAATATGAAGATCAAAAATTCCAAAGAAATTCAAAAAGTGAAGATACCAAAAAACCAAACAACAAAGTGGTGAATTCAAAGAAATCAAAGGTCAAATATCAAAGAAATGAAGAATTCCAAAGAGCTCCAATGTGGTATCATAAATTGTAATTGTCTAGATTATGTATGCTTGGGTTGCTCAACCAAAAATACTTTGAGGTTAAGAGGTTTTCTGAGGATGGATTCGGAGGGATGCATAAAATGAACATTGTTCGGAAAAAGTGGGCGAATGTTTATGAGGATTGTGAGTATTTAGAGTATGGGGGGTTCCTTAGGAAAATTTTAGACACAAATGCATGCGTTGCGGTCTTGGCATAATGGATGGGTTCAATTGGAGTTGTCTTATGTGATTCTAATGTGTTAAAATTCAGTTTTGCTTGGGGGCAAGCAAAAGTCAAGTGTGGGGTATTTTGATATGGGCATATTTAGTTATAAAATTCATGCATTATCTTAATACTTTATGTTGTTTTTGTCTCATTTAATGAACAAAAGGTGCTTACTTATTTTATAATTTCATTTTTCAGCAACAATAACATGCTCGGGTGGAAAAGGAAGCAGAACTAGCGATTGGAGGCTTGGATATTGGATTTTGAAGAAAGAAGGGTGTAGCTGGACAGTTTGACCCCTCATCAGTGTTTTAGCCATATCTCATGAACCGTAACTCCGATTGACGAGATTCAAAATGTTCTGAAAACTAGACACAATTTTGGACGAATTTCATGTTTTGAGAGAATGCTGATTCCAAATGGACTCGATGAGTATGCCATCAACTCGCTGAGTTGGTCAGAAGTTTCGCGATTCTGGACGCGCTGACTTGCCGCACACGGGTTTTAAGTGACGGACTCGCCGAGTATGTCACTGGACTCGCCGAGTAGCCTTTGTTTTGTGAAAATCTATATAAAGGGATTTTCAGATCGATACCCTAGCATATAGATGAACCCTTGGAGGCCAATTGTCGACTAAAGGTGCTGCTGGAGCGTAGGAAGCAAGGGAATAAACTCTACATTCAATTTTAAGGAGAATCAAGTCAAAATCAAGTTTACTCTTACCTAATCTCTTGTTTGAACTATGTTTTTACCAATTGATTTCGTTTTTGTGCTGGTTTCTGCTATAATCATGAGCTAAAAACTCATAACTTCTGTTTAGGTAGATGAATTTGTGAACATGGATTGATTATTTGATTAGGATTAATTTTAATTGGTGATTATATTTTATTAAGCTTGTTAAAGAACCTTATGTGTTAACAATAAGTATTCTTCTGTTAATAAATCAGTAATTAAGTTGTATGAACATCTCTTAGTTGCTAATTTCATATGATTTATGTGACCACATAGTTGTATGTCTAGGAATAACGAATGTGAAACTAGAATTAACTTGAAGATAGGTAAGTTAATGTGTGAGCTTGTGTGATACACCATCAACAATAGGTTAATTGAATCACCAATTTGATTAGCTAATTACAAGTCTTTCTAAGCCCGAATCAACAAACTAGGAAATTCATTAATTTAGACAACTGGACATTGCTTGAATTAATATGTTTTCTAAGGATTAGCTATAGCGAAAGTGAGTCTAATCACTTTAGTCGGTAACCAATGAATAATTAATCCGATATATTTACCATAAATCATCCATGGGAACAAATGATTCGAACCTAAACAGAAGGCCTTTTTAATCATTGAATTTAGTTGATCTTTTTTTTCTTAGCTGTTAATTGCTTAGTTTGTGTGTTAGTAAAGTATTTAAGTTTCTAGTCTTTTAAAACTAGAGAAACCCCCTTTTTATTACTTGTTTTATTTAGATAATATTAGCATTTATTTTAATTGTTTAGCGTTCCCTGTGTTCGATACCCTACTTGCTTGAACTATATTACTAATCGATAGGTACACTGCCTTTCGCGTGTTTCTTTTGTGTCTAAGTTAGTAGGATTCAAACTAGTTCGTTTCACACACATCAAATAACAACATGATTTCTTCATAAAGATTAGCGAGTGAAATGGTTGCTTGATTCGCCTGTGGAAAGATCTCTTTTGACTGACTCGTAGTCTGCTGATACTTCTTCAAATAACTATCATCAAATGTGACATAATAGGTTTCTTCTATCTTTTTTGACTTCTTGTTAAGAACCCTATATGCCTTGGAGGTTAACGAGTATCCCAAGAAGATACCTTCGTCAGCCTTCACATCAAATTTGTTTCTCTGCTCCTTATAGTTGAAAATGAAGCAACGAGAGACAAAACATGGAAAAATATAACATTGGGTTTACATTTGTTCAAGACTTCTTAGGGAGTGACTGAGAATAGTTTGTTAAGAATTAACCAATTTTTAGTGAAACAAGTTGTTCCAATTGCATCAGCTCCGAAGTAAAGTGACAGATTCGTGAATCAGAACATGGTTCTTGCCGCCTCACCTAAAGAACGGTTTCGTCTTTCAACGACTCCTTTTTGTTATGGAGTATAAGTGTTGGGCTGAAGATTATTTTGAAGATTGCGTCTTTTGGGCTCGATAGCATAAGTTATTTTGTATTCTGGTTTGGGCCTGTCCAACCGAGAACCTTTTATGTTTTGTATATAAGTTTACGCTTGCATGCATATTAGGTCAACAATTTTTTAGAGATCTACGAAATAGCGATTCATCTACACGATAACAGGTTTCTTTAATCGTTCTTGTAACCTTCCAATCCTCTACAGTTGATGTTCCTAATAGAGCTCTTCTGAGGATTTTGTTTAATCATTCGACACGTTTGATTTCATCTTGACTTGTTCTTATTATTGCGTTCATACTGTTTTATGTTTATGTACTTGTTCAAGATCTAATCGATCTTTGTAGATTAAAGGTTAGTTTAAATCTCATCAATTGGTATCAGAGCAGGAGGCTGTGTAATCAATACACATCTTTACTGTGAAAAAGATTTCCATTAGGGTTTTTCCGCAATCATCAATACTTATTGAGCCGTCATCTCTTTATTGACGTATCTTGATATTTATTGTTTTTCCCTAATCTGCTTTAT
Organism: Lactuca saligna; assembly: GCF_052625555.1. Taxonomy (NCBI): domain Eukaryota; kingdom Viridiplantae; phylum Streptophyta; class Magnoliopsida; order Asterales; family Asteraceae; genus Lactuca; species Lactuca saligna. Next base: position 300,949,731 of record NC_136421.1, read on the forward strand.
TACAAGTCTGATCTTTGAACAGGTTTTTACGATTATAATGGATGCGACGCAATCAAACCTTATTAATATTTCCAACAGTATCGGTTCGATGACAAAGATTCCAATCTTATACACCCATGACTATGAAGTATGGGCGCATCACTTTGAAGACTACGTGATTGGATTGGAGGATAATGGGTACCTCATATGGGAAGCCATCATTAATGGACCGTTTTCTCATTTTGCATCGTCCAGAATCATCAAGACACAAAAGGAGTACAATGATCTGCTAAAGGACGTGAAGGATATTGCACAAGATGAAAAGGATAAATTCCAGTGCAATATTAAGGCGTTAAGGTTGATCAGATTCGCCCTTCAGTCCGACACATTCAGGTTGGTCAGCTCATGCACGACGGCAAAGGAAGTTTGGGATAGACTTCGTGAACTGTATTCTACAGACGAGGATCTTGAACATTCCATTCAAACTTTGCTTTTATCTGAGTTTGGAGAATTCGGGCAAGGAGCCGAAGAAACGGTGACCCAGACGTTTGATCGCTTCAATCATCTTCTCAGCAAGATGATCAAACACGATATTGAAAGGAAGCTTATCGAACAGAAGGTTACTTTCTTGAATGGACTGAGGTCTGAATGGAGAGCAGTAGTTTCCACAGTCAAAGCCCATGAGCAGTTTAAATCATACTCTTTGGCGAAACTGGTGGGTATTCTTAAGTCCCAAGAGAAGATTGTGGTGCAAGAAAAGAACGTCGTTTCTAGTCTTGGTTCGTTGGCCCTCCTATCTAAAAGTAAAGCTGTGATGGAGGATGAAGACCTCAACTTGGAGGAATATGATCTCACGTCTGAGGATTATGCCATGATGGTGTCCAATCCCAAGAGGTTCATAAAGAAGAGATTCCCTAGCAACAAAAACCGAAACTGGCAGGGGAGTTACAGCTCTGAAAAGGTGAACAATGAACCGAAGGCTGAGGAGCACAAGAAGGAACCGAAGGTGGATGGCGATTCCGGAGTAAGCTGTTTCTACTGTGGTGGGAAAAACCAATATGCTAAGGACTGTGTCCTAAAGAAGATGGCTGAAAAGGATGATGGAAATGATGAGGAAGCTGTGTTGCAGAAAAGATTGGACGAGTTGAGAAAGAAGAAGTCTACCGCTAACCCCTCTATTAATGCTCTCATTGTGCAGGGTTCGGTTAAAGATGACGAGTTCGGTAGCACGGAAGTTTGGTCTACCGACTCAGAAGACGATGAAGTGACGAAGCCTACCCATGGAAAGGCTTATGTGGCTAAGGAGGAAAGCAGTGGAGGAAGATGCTTCATGGTGACTGACGTATCTCAAATGAGGGGATACAACACCAATGGAGGAAGCGATGGACCGAAGGTACAGGAGGACATGTGCTTTACGGCCAAACCACTTAACCAGCAGTTCAATGAGCTCGATGAACTGATAAAGAAGGTACAATATGTTTTTATTTCATCCAAAGTACCACCATCCTCATATGAGAAAGAACTAAAAAATGTTAATACAAGAATTTCTCATCTAGATAGTAGCTTAACTCAAACTCGAGTCACCAATTCTAACCTAACTGATCAATTAAGCAGGGTGGCGTCGAAGAGTGAGGAGCGGAGAATGTGGATCGAGTTAAAGGAGTCGAAATTAGTTAAAGTTAAAGACGAAAACATTTATTTGCAAAGAGACAATTTAAAATTGTTAAAACAACGGAATGTTTTTTGTTTAATTGCTAAACGTTTGTATTCTAATATTACTCAGCTTCACTTGGATTGTGAAATAGGCCAAAAGATCCATCGCATGATTTTGCCCTTCCTAGAGTTTAAGGAGGATGAAATCGATGCCGAAGCCTACAATTGTGAGAGTGTGATATCGTCTGATGATGTCAATCCGACCTACATGTATGGACTGGACAAAATTGAGTCCTTCATTAAATCCAAGGACCACAAGGACATGCTTAAAAACCTTTTGGATGAAAATGACAGACTTAAACTGAGAACTGAAACCATGCAAAAATTTGACTCTTTAAACGCCAACGTAAGCTCAGAAAACAAAATTGATGTTGAAAATGCATCTGAGCTTAACGAGGACGAAAACATGAGTGAAATTTCTGCAGAGGACACGGTTGACTGCTCAGAATTTATTAAAAACGAACCTGAAAACCACAAGAATCTTATTTCTGAAAATTCAGTGGAGTTCGCTCGATTGTCCCATCAAAAGTCCCCGATATTAGTTGAGAAAGCAGTTGTGTATCAAAAGGTCAGGACCACTCCGAATCAAGTATACAAGGTGACAGGAGTTACCGAACATCAAACAGCTGAACTCACAGCTATTGTAAACGAAGACAATGCTGATGGCTACGATGAGTACTTCTGGGAAGCTCCAATAGATAATGCAAACGAAACCATTGGTTTATCTAAAAGAACTTCCTGGAAGAGCAAAGGAAGATACATACCTGAACCCTTGAATAAGCTGGATAATTTCGATGAGCCAAGCACCAGTGGTGAAACGACCAAAAATACGACCCAAAAATTTTTTTTTTTTTTAATATAATCAAAACTATAATCAGAGTATCATATAAATAAACCATGCGTGATATGTCCCAAAATATAATAAAGTACTGTGCGGAAACTGTATCATACTACATCAAATCAACAACTAAATCAATCCCAGACTAAAGCTGAGGCGGTGGTGTGTGCAATGCCGTCACCCCGAGCTCTTCCCTTTGCTTGCGGAAGTACCTGAAACCAAAACTGAAACTGTAAGCACGAAGCTTAGTGAGCTCCCCCAAATTACCACATACCATACAAAACATATAAACACATATTGGGCCTTGCCCACTGCATCGGGTCGGGGTCCGGAACTAACTGCATCGGACCGAAGTCCGGAACTGACTGGGACCTTGTCCCCTGCATCGGACCAAAGTCCGGAACTAACTGCATCGGACCAGAGTCCGGAATTAACTGCATCGGACCGAAGTCCGGAACTGACTGCATCGGACCGAAGTCCGGAACTGACTGGGACCGTGTCCCCTGCATCGGACCGAGGTCCGGAACTGACTGAGCATAGTATAGCATATCATAACAATTATACTGCATACTGCATCGGGCCGTAGCCCGGAACATAAACACATACACATAGCGCATAAATTATGTCTGAACCACGAAGGCATCAAACATACTAACTACTACATGGACCGAAGTCCGGAACCACTACTAACTGAACGGGCCGGCATTGTGGCCTTAGACCCGTCCCTACTGGAAGGAAACTCACCTCGTAAGCTAGCGGATGAGTGTGTGGCTTGGAAAGCTAACGGCTGCTGCTCCTGAATCTCCTCGGCTACAAATCCATAAACACATTCAATCAATCACTAACACTACACTCGGGGTAAAATGACTCTTTTACCCTTGGTCAAAGTCAACTTACTCAGGGCTGACTCGCCGAGTCGGGATACCCAACTCGCCGAGTCCTAGACTTTCCTCTCAACTCTTACACGCTGGTACTCGTCGAGTGTGGCATCGAATCGACGAGTACCCTCTGGATCCAAGAACTCAGATGATCTTCATCCGACTCGCCGAGTCGGATGAACAGACTCGACGAGTTGTTCTTGATCCCCAAGAAGATTGCCTTGGACTCGCCGAGTTGTATGAACAAACTCGCCGAGTCCCTCCATTACTGAGTCTACTCTCAACTCGCTGAGTCCACTCCCCAACTCACCTCGTCCACTCGACACTGAAGAAACTGAAGAACTCGGGACTCGCGACCTGACTCGTCGAGTCGTTCTTCCGACTCGCCGAGTCGCCGCCATGCAACATATTTTTACTCGATTTCTCTTGAATCCAACACATGCAAATGATAGATCTAGGTCCAATAAGCTGTGTTACCACGTAAAGTTTCCAACTTTACGTGCACAACCTCGTGAATAAGGGAAATAAGACTAAAAGATGCACAACAAGAGTAGATCCATGGCTAATATGCAATGTAGCTTCAAAAAGACAGTAGATCTGGGCTCTACAACACCCCAACACTCAAATCCAAAGGTATTTCGACTTATTAACACATTCATGCAAACATAAGGCTTGGAACAATCATCAAATAGCCCTTAAAAGAGCTCTAATGGAAGTTTAAGCATGTAACCAGAAGGGAACTCCGAAAATACCTCAATAAGCTCAGATTTGACCTTGGATCTTTGCACTACAACTCGTTTCCTTGCTTCCTTCTTCTTCTCCTTCTTCACACCTTCACAAAATGGAACTAAATCACTTATAAGCTCTCAAATGGAAGGGTTAGGGTTTCTCACAGAGCTCTCAGGGTGAAAGTGGCGAGAATGAGGCTATAATGGGGTTTAAATAGTGAGCAAACCCGGGGATTTAGGGTTTCACCCAGACGAACGGACTCGCCGAGTCCGGGATATGGACTCGCCGAGTCGCCGGCTCCCGCGTGCACAAAATGCGCGACCCAACTCGGCGAGTCAGGCTAGAACTCGCCGAGTCCCTCTTGAAGACTTAGACCATTAACAATTAATTAACATACCGGAAACGAGTCGTTACAAGTGGTACAAAAGATATTCCTCAGGAGGATGATCGTTCGGCAAAAGAACACGCTACCTCAACTCCCTCAGCTCAAAGTGGAACTTCTACAGACATTCCCTCTGCTCCTTCAGCTCAAAGTAAAACTCCTGCAGTTCAAAAGGAACCAGTCAAGGAGACACCGAAAACGAAAGCGAATGTTCATCATCAACCTAAACAGATGAGGAATAGGAAGAGAGAAAGGAACAATAGATACAGGAAGAACCTTTCTGAAAGGAAACAATTCTGGCATTCCCAGAATGCATATTTCTCACACCAAGACAAGAATTTGAAGTATGAAAACAATCCTGTAGGAAAGCCTGAAAGTCACAACAACCGAAAGCCAAGGTTCGGTTCACAAGAAAATATCAACCGAAGGCAAAGGTTCGGTTCTGAAAAAGACTTCAACCGAAACCAAAGGTTCGATTCCAAGGACAACTCAAACCAAACGCAAAGGTTCGGTTCTGAAGTCAAAGGAAAACAAGACTCTAAGGTTGGTCCCCCCAACGATCGAAAGCAAAAGGGTCACCTAGAGTCTCCAGCCAGGAAATCCTCTCAATCCAAACCCTCTCATTCTAATTCTTCTCGTTCTTCTAATTCTTCTACTTCCACCGATTCATCTCCATCTTGCTCTAAAGCTAATTCCGCTTGTTCTCAAAAATCTCATTCGGCAGTTGAACAAAAAGGAAAGCAGAAGGTCAATGAATCCAAACCAGAGTCCAAACCGAACACACCCAATCCTAACAAAATAAAAGTTTTTACCATTAAAAAGAAAGATGAAACAACTCTTATAAAACGAACATATCTAGTTGACATCTCTCTTACTGTTCCAGTTCCCATGAAAAACTCACGTGGACCCAAGAAACTTTGGGTTCCTAAATCTGCCTAATTTTTGCAGGTTATAAGTGACGAGCAGTTCGACGAAGAATGGTACATCGATAGTGGTTGCTCACGTCACATGACAGGGAGGAAAGAGGAGCTTAGGGAATACAGATCTCTTGCAAATGGTGGCAACGTCAAGTTTGGAAATAATTCTTTCGGCACCATAAAGGGATACGGGATGATAACAAATGGGGACTTTACTATAAGGAAGGTGGCTTATGTGGAAGGACTCCAACACAACCTCATTAGTGTATCTCAGCTTGTTGGAGGTACAGGTCTCAAAGTCTCATTCGATGATGAAGGTTCTCAAATCATAGAGAAAAGGACAAAGAAAGTGATTCTCAAGTCAGAGCGAAAGGGTGAAATGTTTCCCTTAAACCTTAAACCCATCAAAGGAAACACAGCTATATGCTTGTTATCAAAAGCTCAATCCGACGAAAGCTGGTTGTGGCACCGAAGACTCTCTCATCTCAATTTTAAAGATACCAACCGACTTGTCACTGGAGGTCATGTTAGGGGTCTTCCATTGCTCAAGTTCGACAGAGATCATTTGTGTGCTGCATGCGAAATGGGGAAGCAAAGTCGTCAAAGTCACCCATCTATAATCAACACAAAAGTTGTTGAACCACTCGAATTACTTCATATCGATTTGTGTGGTCCTTCATCTATCGAAAGCATCGGTGGTAGCAAGTATATTCTTGTTATTGTTGATGACTTTTCATGATTTACATGGGTATTCTTTCTAAAGCTCAAATCTGAAGCGACTCAAAAGCTGAAAGTGTTTATCAAGAAAATTGAAATACAACTCAAGAAGGTCGTCCGCAACATCAGGAGTGACAATGGTCTCGAATTCAAGAACAGGGAGTTTGAAGAGTTTCTTGAAGAAAAGGGAATAAGTCACAATTTCTCGGCTCCCTACACACCGCAACAGAACGGAATAGTCGAAAGACGAAACCGATCTTTGTGTGAAGCTGCCCGAACTATGCTAAGTTTCGCTTCCTTACCTCTTTATTTTTGGGCTGACGCTATTTCGGCTGCTTGTTTTACACAGAACAGGTCCTATCTCAACAAGCGTTTCACGCTCACTCCATATGAGATACTAAACAACAGAAAGCCCAATGTGAAATTTTTCCATGTGTTCGGCTCAAGGTGTTTCATCTTTAATTCTAAAGAACACCGCAACAAGTTTGATGTCAAAGCCGACGAGGGAATTTTTCTGGGTTACTCGCTCACATCCAAGGCGTACAGGGTCCTAAACAAGCGTTCGAGAAGGATTGAAGATACATACTATGTGACCTTTGACGATAGCTATGTCAAGAAGCTACAGGCCAAAGAAGACACCGCTGAGGAAATCTTTCCTCTAACTGGCCAGGTCACAGTCTCGGTCGCCAATTTATACGAGACATTTCTGGAGCTCTTTGACGAACCATAGAAAGCTTCACTCTCTGAAGCAGGTGCAGCAGACAACAAAGTTGATCATATGAAGCAGATTGTCGAAGATGCTGCAAGAAGAATGCATGAAGTAGGATCGACCACTAATGACTCTCCTTCCAACAACGCTCATGTCGAGGGAGAGCCAAGCCCACAAGTCGAGGGGGAGCCAAGCTCACAAGTCTAGGGGGAGCCAAATTCTACCACTTCAACCGAAGGTCCTTCATCACCCGAAGGTGCTTCTCTAACCGATGATACCTCTCCAACCGAAGGTGCTTCAACGCCTAGAAGCTCAACACCATAAGAGACACCTGCACCTCATGTTTCTCAAAGCTCATCAATTGAGGGGGAACATAATGATATGACGCTTGAGTACGATAGCCAATCTGAGCTAGAAGAAATGATTAATGTTGAACTAGACCCAACCTTTGATCCGAATTACCCTCCTCTTATCAAATGGACCAGAGATCATCCTATCTCTCAAGTAGTTGGTGATGTATCTGAAAAGGTTCTGACCCGATCACAACTGAAGGCAAAACAAACATCCTTATTTTCAAAGGTTGAGTTTTGTATGTTTAACTCATTCGTATCAAAAGTTGAACCGAAGACAGTTAACACTGCCCTAGATCACTCTGATTGGGTTCAAGCAATGCAGGATGAACTGAACGAATTTGAAAGGAACAAAGTCTGGCGCCTCATTCCAACTCCTCCAGATACTTCAGTTGTGGGTCTCAAATGGGTTTTTAGGAACAAAATGGACAAGGAAGGTAATGTTATAAGGAACAAGGCTCGTCTGGTGGTAAAGGTATACTGTCAGGAGGAAGGGATAGACTATGAAGAGACTTTCGCTCCAGTAGCTAGGCTAGAATCTGTTAGAATATTTCTGGCTTATGCTGCTTACAAAAACTTTGAGGTTTTCCAAATGGATGTCAAGTGTGCATTTCTCAATGGAGAACTCGAAGAAACTGTGTATGTGGAGCAACCTCTTGGGTTCGTGAACGAAAAGCATCCAAATCATTGCTATATTCTGGATAAAGCTGTGTACGGCCTCAAACAAGCTCCGAGAGCCTGGTATGAAACGCTTACAAAATTTTTAAAGATGTCTAAATTTAAACAAGGTTCGGTTGACCCAACCTTCTTTCGCAAAAAGGAAGGTAACCACCTTATGATAGTTCAAATTTATGTCGATGACATCATCTTTGGCTCCACGAATCCCAGCTTAACAGCTGAATTCAGAAAGCTGATGGAGACTAAGTTTGAAATGAGCTCAATGGGTCCTATTAACTTTTTCCTTGGTTTAAACATAAGACAGGGACCCGAAGGCATCTTTATTAATCAGGAAGCTTACACGAAGACTCTCCTAGCAAAGTTTGGCATGATGGGAGACTCAAAAGTCAAAGTCCTAATGGCATTCGGCACCAAGCTTACCCCATCTCTAGACAAACCGGCTGTCGATATCACGCTCTATCGTCAAATGATAGGCTCACTGATGTATCTAACTGCTAGCAGACCTGATATCATGTTTTCTGTGTGTTATTGTGCTCGATTTCAGGCAAACCCACGCGAACCTCACATGCTTGCAGTGAAGAACATCTTACGCTATCTCAAGCGAACCACCTCCTTAGGTCTATGGTATCCATCCAACTCAGGCTTCTTTGTTCAAGCCTATTCTGATGCTGACCTTGGAGGATGTGGACTCGACCGTAAAAGCACAACTGGTGGTTGTCAATTCCTTGACGGGAAGTTGGTCAGCTGGCAATCCAAGAAACAAACGTGTGTGTCGTTGTCTACTGCCGAAGCGGAATACATTGAAGCTGCCTCCTGCACATCACAAGTGATTTGGATCCAAAGTCAACTTCGAGACTATGGACTCAATATGAAGAAGATCCCACTATATTGTGACTCTGAAAGTGCAATCAGGATCTGTCATAACCCAGTGCAACACTCTAAAACCAAACACATAGCACTGAGGTATCACTTCATCAAAGATCACGTGGAAGATGGAAACGTCGAAGTTCACTTCGTAAGAACCACTGATCAAATGGCTGACGTCTTTACCAAAGCTCTTCCTGAAGCATTATTCAATAAAATATTGCAAGGGCTAGGTATGATGGAATCAGAGTCAGTACCTCACACTACCTCTCATCCTCAAACGTAAGAAGCGAAACCAACCGAACGTTCGGGTTCGATTCAACTATCTGACTCACTCATTACTTCAAAGGTAGTCTTTCTCTGTTATATATTTCTTGGACAATTTTGTTTTTCCTTGTGTTAAAAATATTTTTTCCTTGCCTGTCTAAATTCCTTGGTTTCTCAAAATTTCTTCAAAACCGAAACCTACCGAAGGTTCGGGTTCGGTTTTTCAAAATTTTCCTAAACCGAAACCAGCCGAAGGTTCGGGTTCGGTTTTTCAAAGTTTTCTTGAACCGAAACCAACCGAACGTTCGGGTTCGGTTTTTCATCTGGTTTTTTTTAATCTCAAAAACTCCAAAAATATTTTTTAATTTCTTGTGTGTTCGTGTTTGTTTATGGGGATAAATTTGATGAATTACTTAAGTGTCCCTAGAAGCATGCTGTTGTATGTGTCTCAAGCCTCATAAGATTTTGAATAATGGCCTTCATGACCTGGTATACACAAACCTTGTCTTCCCAATAAGGCTAACTTATTTATTCTAATCATGAGCTACCTCACTCTTTTCTCACATGAGTTAAGGGTTTCCTGCTTGGTCCTTATTTTCGCAGCAGAGGTACTACGTTCTCTTACACCATCTCCATTTTTCTTCTCCACTACACTCGTTCCATCATAGTAACCCTTGAGACTCTCAGAAATTACCGCTGAGGTTTATGGTTACACAACATCTGTGTTTATGATCTTAGTCTCGTGTCACTACGAGCTGAGTGAAACCCAAAATTCAACTCCTAATGAATTGACGGTGAACAATTAAGTTGCTCAAGTTTTCACTAAAGAATTGACGAATGTACCCTACCAAAATCTCAAATTCTATTTTGTGTGATTCCTATGAAATTGTTAAACACCATAACATTTCTTCCCTTGGGATCCAGTTTTTAATTTTCTTCTGAGATTTTATATTTTTCCAAGCCACCCTTATTTAGCCTAATTAAAAGAAGCCTTTCAACATTTCTTAATCAATGTTTGATCGTAATTTAACGGGAATCCACACTTTAACCTTAAGGTCTCTCCTATCCTGTGGCATTAAATGCGCGTGCGGAAATGGTAACGGCTTGTCTCTATAAAATGGCGCTTGTTGGGCGGCGTGATCCTAGGAACCTGACACTCTCTCTCCTACGTGATCATCGCACGCCTCAACTGTCATCCATCTATCACTCAACAACCCGGTTCAAATTTCCATAAGAGATTTGAAACGATTTTTCTCTCTCCTATCACCCACTATAAATAGCCCTCTACACCACCTTTTACCTCTTTACCGCCTTCAAATTTTCCAAAGCGCAAATACTCCCAAACAGTTTCCTGTTCATCATCTTCTTCATACCTACAAAAATGGCTGATTCCTCTTCCGTTCATGCTACCTCACAGATCCTTCCCATTCGCCCACAACAATGTCTGGTCATTGATCTTAATCTACTGGCATACGACTCCTATATGTCGCCGGTCATAGAATGTTTGAAGTATTCCCAACTTGTTTCGGCTCTCTCCAGAATTGAATCTGTGCCAATGGTGGCCCTATCGCAGGTTTACGCGACTGCATACTACGACAAGGCCGTCGACCGGGTGTTTTTCGACATTGCAGAACACAAGACCTCAGTCTCTCGCCAACGCTTCTGTCACTTGCTAGGGTTTGCTGTTGACCCTTCACGAGTTCATCCGGAGACAATTCAGATAGGTCATCTGTATAACATGTTTTACAACATGGGATACACAGAGGTTCTCACCTCTGTTGCTAAGTTTAAAAAGTCTTGCCTACCGCCACAGTGGAATGGCCTATTTACAGTCCTTTTCAAGGGCTTGTCGGAAAGGAGCTCAGGATCCGACGGTGCAAGTCGTCTCTTCCTAACAATAATGTACGGGGTTTACAACGGGATTAACCTGGACTATGGGTTTGTCCTATGGCAAAAGCTTATTCAAAGCCTCTCCTCATCATCCCGACACTCTGAGGTGTCGTTGGCCCGGTTCTGGATCTTGATTACACGATGGGCAATGGATAAATTTGATGTTCCTACTGCTGACGGTGCATCGATGTCTTCTATCGGTACGTTCCATACCAAGAAGATCATCGTCTCCGATGCATCGAAATTTTCCTTCATTGGCTCCATCCCGGAGTCAATGTATGGCGACGTGCCATCTGACAGCAGGTTGATTCGGAAGATCAAGGAGCTTAGGCCATCTGGTCCAAGGGAACTAACACCGGATATGCTCAGGTCGATTCACGATGCAAACAAACCGGTGAGCAGGGGCAAAAAGGCAGAAAAAGGGAAGCAAACGTCCAAAGCTCCAAAGGGACCTTCTCCCAAAAAGAGGAAACAATCGAAGGCTGCACAATCCCCACAGCCGAAGAGGAGGAAGATGCAACAGAAGCGAAAGCTTGTAATTCCCTCTTCTTCGAGTGACTCTGAGGGTGAGAGTTCGGGTTCTGACGGCTCTCAAGGAGACGAATCTCCTCAATGAGGCAACACACCACCTCGGTCCCCTACCCCAGAGATGGAACTTCCCAATTCCCTAGTTCCTTCACCTCCACCAATCTTTACCACTGCAACCGAATCACCTCACGTAACCGAACCACCACAAACCGAAACCCATGCAACCGAAACTACCCATACTCAACCACCACCCAAAACTATACCCACACCCACTCAACCTGATTCTACCAAACCCACAACACCCCCAACTTCACCCCCCCCCCCTTCATCTCCTAAAAATGCCTCTGATGGTGAAAACCCTTATCTTGGTGGTGAACACATGATCTTTGATTCGGTCTACTATAGTCCGTTTCAAGTTCAGAGTGATGAGGAGGATGATGCTCCAATGACAAAGAAGCATCTCAAAGAGCTTAACGAGAAGATTGACCTACTTCTCGCCTCCTCTTCCAACCAGCGGTCCTCTCTTTCTGAAGTTGCCCTTCAGAAAATTGTTGATGCCTTTTCCAGGGCTCAACATGATTCGGTGGCCTCAGCAACTGCTGCGATTGATGCCTCCACTAGAGCCTGTGAGGCAGCGACCGCAAAATTCAATAAACTATTCTCTGACGCTTCTGACCTGCTGAAGTCCTTGCAGGAAAGCGCCCATGCCACCAAGACATCTTTGGAACCAATTGTTCAGCAATTGGCCAACTTTGTCTCATCGGAGTTGACTTTGTTCGCTACTCTTCGCCAAAACCTAAGCGACGACAACTCGGCACTTCGTGCCTCCATCGATGCTCGCCTCGCCAAGCTACAAGAGGATCTTGCAACCGAGCATTCGTTGATGGACGATCTGGCGAGCAAAACAACCGCCCTCGAGATCAAGAGCACACAACTCTCCAACTCCCAACAACAACTGGAAGATCTTCGATCCGAAAGGGAGGTGATCAAAACGTGTGTTTCGGATGTCCACGCCGCAATATCCAACATCCTGGAAGCACACGATCCCATTCTAAACTTTTCGGTGAGGCGTTCCCTCGCTGAAAAACTCTCTCCGGTCATCGATCTTCTCAACAAAGTCGAAGGGCTACCGAGTTTCGTGTCCATTCCGAAACAAGGGGGAGATGAGAAGATAGGATCGAAACCACCTCCTTCCTCCAAAGCTACTCACACGACCGAACCATCTTCGACTGGTCAAGCTTTAGGCTCGGGTGTGAAGAACAAAGGCAAAAACTTAGCTGAGGAAGAAGATGAAGAAGGAGACAAGGAGACCATTGCTGACATTTTAAAAAGAAAGAACAGTCGCAAGGTTGACGATGATGCCAGTCGTGTGGCGCGAGAGGCTGAAGAAGCTGAACGCAAACAAAAGGAAGCCCACGATCTCCTTGAGAGTCGGAAGACTCTCTTCCCTGCCTGGACCAGGGAACGTTTGATTAAAGAGGCCATAGAAACTCCTAGCATTTTATGGCTCGAGCCGGTTATCTCGTTCGACTGCAACAACACTGTCGATTCGCAGTTCAATATGCCGCTGACTCGAAAGGCGTTCATCTTCCACGTCTTCTCAAACATCTTTGAAGTCCCTCACCCGAATGCTGAGCTTGACAGGGAGCTCATTGACTTCTATCTGGCGGCTGCTCGTCCTCAATACCTCACTTGGAGCGCCCAGAAGATTGTAAACGTTCGGGTGCTGAAACCTTATACCGAAGGTCGTTTCATAAACGTTCGGTTCAAGTTGATTCGGGGATCTGCAAGAACTGCTCATATTATCTCCCTGGCAGATCTACCGAATCTAAATCCTCATGATTGGATTGTCCTGTATAATATCCTTTTGACTAATGAAGCCGAATATGGTCCCATTCTAGACCATGTCAAAAGGATGTTAGCCTATTACATCATGGAGGTTGCCCTAATGGATCAGGAGGTCGCCACAATCTTCAAGAAGAAACCAAAGATTGCTCCTGTGGGATCGGCCAGTGATCTCAACCAAATGCAATTGGGCCAGATCGACCCGAGATGCAACTCGGTTATGTTCACTAGAGCGGAAGGACAGAAATGTCTCTTCGCTTTAGCTAACAAGCACCTTTACACCACAAACTTGTTTGGAGCATGTGTTATTCATTATCAAACGGTGTAAAGGGAACACGGTTGATGACATCAAGTACTTCGAAGATATGATTAATTGGTACATTCGGTTTAGACAGACCATTCTCTCCATCACCAAATGTCTGTTTAGCACCGTGAAGAAGAAGGTACCTGCTTCAGCTGCTGGCCCAAGTAACTAGTGAAGGTCTCGCTCCAAATTGACGCAAAGGGGGAGATTGTTGGGCTGAAGATTATTTTGAAGATTGCGTCTTTTGGGCTCGAGAGCATAAGTTATTTTGTATTCTGGTTTGGGCCTGTCCAACCGAGAACCTTTTATGTTTTGTATATAAGTTTACGCTTGCATGCATATTAGGTCAACAATTTTTTAGAGATCTACGAAATAGCGATTCATCTAGACGATAACAGGTTTCTTTAATCGTTCTTGTAACCTTCCAATCCTCTACAGTTGATGTTCCTAATAGAGCTCTTCTGAGGATTTTGTTTAATCATTCGACATGTTTGATTTCATCTTGACTTGTTCTTATTATTGCGTTCATACTGTTTTATGTTTATGTACTTGTTCAAGATCTAATCGATCTTTGTAGATTAAAGGTTAGTTTAAATCTCATCAATAAGGAGCCAAAAATTTATGCGAGACTCCTTTCGCAGTCAGAAATTCTTCAAACGCTTGGTTCTTGAATTCCAACCCATTGCCATTGAGAACATTGCGAACCAGCTTTCACACTTGAAACTCTATCTGCTTGATAAAATCTTTGACCTTGGGAGTGGCTTCAGATTTCTATTTGAGAAAGAAAACCCACACGAATCTGGAAAAATCATCTACAATTACGAGGATATATTTTTTTCCACCAACACTTTCAATTACAGAAGGACCACAAAGATCGATATGCAAAAGCTCGAGTGGTTCTATGACTTTTGTATTGACAATCGTAGGATGACTCTTCCTGCTTTGCTTTCCCAATTCAAAAGTTTTACAAAGATTTTCTTTGTTAAACTTCAATAGGGGAAGACCTCGCACATGATCACCAAGGACAAGCTTGTTGATGTCTCTAAAGTTAAGGTGTAAAATTTTGTGATGCCATAACCAATTGTCGTCTGATGTAGCTTTAGCAAGTAGACAAATAGCTGGCTTCCATTTAATGGGCTTCAGATCAAGAGGAACTATTTCTCCTTTTCTTTTCAATAGGATGAGAACATTCTTTGTTTTCTTCTCAATTATTTCTGACCCTTCATCATCAAATGAAACCTTCAATCCGGTTCCAACCACCAGCTGCGAAACACTAATCAAATTATGCTACAAGCCTTCCACATAAGCCACCTTGAGAATAGAGAATTTTCTGTTTGTTATCATTCCATACCCTTGGATTACACCAAGAGAGTTGTTTCCAAACTTAACTCTTCCTCCATCCTTTAATGCGTTGTACTCTCGTAGTTCCTCCCTCCTACCTGTCATGTGACCTGAGCAGCCACTATCAATATACCATTTTTGATCAAACTGCTTGTCACGTATAACCTGAAAAAATCAAGCAGATTTAGGAACCCAAAATTGTTTGGGTCCTCGTGAGGTTTTCACAGAAGTAGGATAAAGCAATAGATGGATCTAGCAGATATGTTCGTTTGATTAACGTTGTGCTATCTAATCTAGTGATTTGAAAAACAATTATTCTTTTATCTTTTTGTTTCGTATCCTTTGAGGATATAATCTTTTTAATTTTTTGTTTAACATGATGCTTCTTTTTGGAACAAGTTTCGGATTTCTTATTATTGAGTTTGGGCTCTGAAACCAACTTTCCTTTATCTTTCACATCTTTCAATGTTTTAGCAGCGTTTGAAACGTGCTCATTTGACTTTAATTTCACCATAGGGTTCGTTTGAAACTTAGATTTTTGGAAAACTTCTTGTTTTGAAGCATGGGGAATCTTAGACTGACCGTTTGAAAATTTAGAAGGTTTCGCATTAGGAGCTACTTTCGCATTTGAAGCGACTTTCGTAGTTGGTGACGCTTTCACATTTAGAGAGGAATGTATGAACTTTTCTTTTTGGACATAATCTGGATTTCTGCATTTCCAGAACTGTTTTTGTTCCTTGAGATTCTTGTTATCTCACGTTCTGGTTGATGTTTTTGAGCTACAAATTGCTCAGACGGCCTGTGAATGTTAGCATTGGGTCTCAGCTTTCTTACAGGGGTCTCGTCGTCCATAGTTGTAGTTTCACTTGGAACATATTTCGTTTCACTTGAACGTCCTTTTTCATAGCTAGATGGTTTTGTTGATTGGTTCTGCTATGTATCGTCCTTTGACTCTCCAGGTCGTTTTATCTGACAAGCCCACGGTTTCGTCTGCATTGTCTATTGGAGCAGACCAAAAATTTTCGTCACATGCATCTTTGTTATCTTCATCAACCAGGGATGTTAATTCAGCTGTATGATTTTTGTTTAGCCCTGTGGTTGCAAAAACTTGGTTTGGAGCAGTTCGGACCTTTTGAAAAACAACAACTTTTTCTTTTAATGATTTTGGTCTATTTTCAGAAAGTCGTGTGAATTCAACAGAATTCTCAGAAATAAGAACTTTCGTAGTTTTAGGTTCGTTTTTGAAAAATGTTGAACAATCAACCTCATCTTCTACAAAGATTTCACTCTGTCATCGTCATCGTCGAATTCAGATGTGTTTTCAATATCAAGTTTGTTATCTGAATTCAACTTTGAACTCAATGAATCAAATTTCTGTATAGTTTCGGATTTAATTTTCAATTTATCATTTTCATCCAAAAGTTTTTTTAACATGATCTTATGTTCCTTGGAGTTAATATATGATTCAATTTTGTCTAGACCAACCTGGTAGGTATCCAAGTTTCGTCTGACGAGATGATAGATTCACATTTGTAACAATCTACGTCAATCTCATCTTCCTTTAATTCAAGGAATGGCAAAATCATTTTGTGAGTTCTCGTGCCAATCTCACAATAAAGATGCAACTAAGTAATATTGAAATATAATCTTTTAGAAATCAATCAAAAAATATTACGTTGTTTTAACATCATTAAATTGTCTCGTTGTAAATAAATTGAATCTTCCCTAGACTTAGCTAACTTAGACTCTATCTTCTCAATCTACATTCTTATTTCTTCACTCTTTGACGAAACCCTGCTAAGTTGATCAGTTAAGTCAGAATTTGTAAAACGAGTCCGTTTCAAACTATCACTTATATTAGAAAATGTAAATTTAGGTCATCTACTTCATCTTCATATATAGAGATATGAACGTTAAGTGATTTGAGAATAGAAATTACTTTATTGATCTGTAACACTCGGTTCGTGGTATGTAATTTATTTTGCATTTTTGGCCTGGGACTCGGCGAGTTGAAGGCCTAACTCGTCGAGTAGGAGTGGGATTGGACACGAGACTTAAGTGATGGACTCATCGAGTCCGCGACCATACTCGACGAGTAGGCTCTGACAGGACAAAACCCTAATATGAGGGTTTACATCCTATTTAATCATCTCTTTCAGCCACCACTAGTCCCTAATGCTCCCAAAGACCCTCCATAGAAAACCCTATGTGTTTTGGTGCAAGATCAAAGGCTTTTGAGTGATTTTTATGGGTTTTGACCTCAAGGAAGAAGGAAGAGTATAGAAGGACAAGAGGAGGATGAAGGATTCGAGTATGGTGCATCATTTGTAGTCTTTGAAATGTATAAAGTTTGTACCTTGCTTGTTTATTTGTTAGATCCCTTTTTGGGGAACATTTAGGGCTTTTAAGCCATATGAGGTGACAAACCATGATTTGAAAACATGGTTGGGGGTCAATACTTCGGATCTAACACTTGGGAAGAGTCAAAAGACAGATTTGGGTTGCTTTTGCACCCAGGAAGGCCCCACGAAACAAAAGAGCCAATTTAGAGCCTTTTTGGCTCAAAAGTCCCATGTATGCACGTAAAGTTCGTAACTTTACGTGCTAGATCGAGCTTAAGTGCTTGGATCTATCATTTGGACAAGTGTTGTACATTAGAAATCAAGAATTTAGGGTGTGGACGTTATCAACTCGACGAGTCCGTTCTTGGGACTCGACAAGTGCAAGGCTTTGGGTCCGATATCTGTTGAGGGTCGAAACAACTCAGTTGGGTGTTAGAAAGGTTGTAGCAGGATAGAAGGAGTGACTTAACACATTGGACTTAGTTTTAGACCTGGAGTTCATGGGACTCGATGAGTCCAAGGCAGTCTTCTTATGTTTGAAGATGAACTCGATGAGTTGTTCTTACAACTCGGCGAGTCAAGCTCAAGACTTATTCATCAGATGAAGGTGAACTCGACGAGTTGTTCATACAACTCGGCGATTTGGATGAAGGTTCATTGATGTTCGTAAAGAAAGGGAACTCGTCGAGTCGTAGCCAAACTCGACGAGTTGAGTCATGGATAAGGATGGGTAAAGGGTGGGGACTTGGCGAGTTGACAACCCTACTCGGCGAGTCGGGTCAACTAGAAGTTGACTTTGTCTTGGACTTGTTTGGGGGTAAGATAGTCATTTTACCCTAAGAGTAGATATCAGATTCTGACTGAGTGTTTTGTGGGGATTATAGCCGGAGGATTTCCGGAGCAGCAGCAGATAGAGGTTTCCCGCACAGATTTTCAGCATCTACTCGGACGAGGTGAATTACCTTCCAATAGGGGTGGGTCTAAGGCCACAATGTCGGCCCACCAAATAGGAATAATTAGGAGATGATTGTCTTTGTGATAATTATCTTGGTCTGGTTATGTGCCTTGGTTATGAGATTTATCAGTATGATATGTTATGTGTATAGTAGGGATTAGTTTCCCTGACAGTGGTCCTTAGGACCGAAGGGTAGGTCACTACCCGAATATGCTTGACTGTATGTTTATATCTTGTTGTTGCATGCTAGTGGTAGGGGTAGAATAGTCCCCAGTTACCGGTTGAAAGATACCGATGATGATTACCGGTTGAAAGATACCGATGATAATTAACGGTTGAAAGATACCGATGACGATTACCTGTTGAAAGATACCGATGGAAGTTACCGGTTGAAAGATATCGATGGAAGTTACCGGTTGAAACATACCGATAATATTGTATGGTATGTGGTATGATAGGGGAACTCACTAAGCTTTGTGCTTACGGTTTCTGTTTTGGTTTCAGGTACCTCTTCGTTTGAGGGGAAGGAGCCGGCGGCGTAGCATCGCATCACACACACACATGATTCCGGATCGGATTTTCTACGATTGCACTCTTATTATCACAATTTTGATGACATGGTTTGGAACATAATATTATGATTTTGGAATGTGTTGATTTATTGACAATGTTATGGTAAAATGTTTTAAAAATTATTAATTCAAAAATGAAATTTTCGGGCTCGAATTTTGGGATATTACAAGTTGATATCAGAGCCCTAGTTTGAGGGATTCGGACACACCCTTGGGGTGTCTGGAGTCAAACTGATGGACTAAAAGATTTTTACAAGGACAACGGTTTTCTAATATCTAAAAGGGAAGGATTTTAAGAAAGACGAAGTGTGTGATGCATGCAACCGGTCGGGCTCAAGTAAGTTTTCCCCAAGATACCGATAGTTGCTATGTTATTTTATATGGTTTTGATTCGGAAAACTACATGCTAGATACCCAAGATACCCTGACCCAGTGCGACAAGCTCCCTCGTGTGACCGAACACATTTCCCACAGCGATCCCGCCCTAAATGGCCTTTGGGAGCCTCGATTATTGAGGCTATGACCTGGTCAGACTTTGTGACCAGATTCAGGGTGGAGTTTGCGCCTGCTGTGGAGTTTTAGAAGCTGGCCAGGGAGTTCTTGGACATGAGACAGACTACAGAGATTGTGGCGGAGATCACCGCCAAGTTCCGGAAGAGGGAATTTGTAACAGCCCGGAATTTCAGGTATTTCTTTAAATTAAATTGGGGAATATTTAAGGGGGGAACTCGGCGAGTTGATGCCTGACTCGCCGAGTAGGACCACAGTCTTAGTGACAGATTCGCGACTGGACTCGACGAGTCCATTAGGGACTCGGCGAGTCGACGCTGTTCAGCTGAAACCCTAGCCGTTTTGATTCTGGATCGTATATAATGCCTTTAGGGCCGTCATGTCTCGTCTTTTGGCCGATTGGAGATAACCAAAAAGTCTGTGGGCATTTGGAACAAGGGTAAAGGCTAGTGGAAGCTTGAAGAGGTTGTTAGGCAAGGAGAGGCAAGGTGGTGATCAAAGGAGAATCAAGGGGTCGAGCTCTGAAGGTTGGGGACACAGGGAACACGTTTTCCAGGTAATCCTCGGATCATTTCTGTAGTTTTGGCGTTGTATATGAATCTAGGGTTTAGGAAACCCATTTAAGGATTTGATAGATTATAGTGTTGTTACAAGTGTTTAAACCCCTGTAATAGTATATGTGAAGGTCCAGGAAGCCCCATATCTATATATTACGAAATCATGTGAATTACAGGAGGCAGTTGATTGACTGCATGGCAAGGACTCGCCGAGTCCAATAATCAGACTCGGCGAGTAGCTTGAAGATTCACTAGGACTCGCCGAGTTGTTCTTCAGACTCGGCGAGTAGCTTGAAGACTTACTGGGACTCGTCGAGTCGTTCCTTAGACTCGGCGAGTGGAGTCGGGGTGTCTAGACTCGCCGAGTTGCCTTTGCACTCGACGAGTCCGGTTAAGTTGACCGTTGACCTGTATGTAATTTAGTAGGGTCAGTTGTCTTGTTTGATAAGATCATTAATAAAGGTATGTGGTATTATAGGGAGCCTGCAGATTAGCGGATCGAGTGCGAGTGGCTCGAAGGGTTTATAGCTTGCATACTACGAGGTGAGTCTTCTCACTATACCTCACCCGGAAGGGTTTGACTGCGTGACCGGAAGGTCGTATGTGTTATATTTATGCTATGTCTAGAGAGGTAGATGCTTTATATGTGATGTATGCTTATATGTGATGTATGCTTATACGGGCCGGAAGGCGAGACTTTATGTGATAGAAAGAACGGTATGATGTATGACTTATGTGTTATGTGTGATATGTTATATGTGTTATGTTTTATACTATTATGGGCCGGAAGGCAAAATACTATGGGCCGGAAGGCAATATAATACGGGCCGGAAGGCGATATGTTATGGGCCGGAAGGCGATTATGTTACGGGCCGGAAGGCAATGTTATGTGGATCGAAAGGTCCGGGCCGGAAGGCGTATGTGGGTAAGTCGTATACTGGGGAACTCACTAAGCATTTATGCTTACTAGTTGTGTTTATGTTTTTTTCAGGTACTAGTGATGACCGTTGGAAGGCGCCGGCGTGACACGTACACACTGCCATTGTTGAAGATCTTGGGGATTCGTTATTTATATTTTTGCAATAAACTTGGAATAAATTCTTTTGTCAAATAATGATGTCTTAATTTAAATGAAAAATTTATTTGAAAATTTGAGCTGTTACAATTGGTATCAGAGCCTTGGTTTGAGGGATTCGGGTGTACTTTCGGGTGCAACTGAACTCAGACCGGGGATTTGAGGAAAAACCTTTTTTTTTAAATAATAAGGACACAACATTTCATAAATGGTAAGGCGGTAAAACAAGAATGGAGCAGTGTGTACGATCAGCCAACGCCCGAACGGTAAAGATCCCCAGAATACCTTACAATGTTATGTTATGCACTGATTTATGAATTGTTATGCATGCTAGAAGACTAGGTATACATGATAGGACTAGAATTGCCTGTTTTGTGATGCCTTAGTCTAGGGAGATTGTTTATATGAGATATTTGGTAGCGTGCAAGTAGATAGTGCATACTAGAGGTAGAGTACTCATTATTCGGGATTTGGGGAGGAAGATTTGGGACGAATACTGATACGGTGTGGTCGGTAGTATTGGGCCCGTACTACCGAAGGCACCGGATCAGTGGAAGACCCAAGTAAGAATCCCTGGAAATCGGAGACTGAGTAGGGCGCGTATCGAGTACAATTGTACTTGGTGGAGTCTCTGATGATTTTATGTTGTATTTCAGAGACATCATGGTCATCACACGCAATGGGGCGAGTTCGAGCGGTGCGAGTGACGAGGAGATTCGTCAGATTATTCAGGAAGAGGTAGCTGCGGCGGTTCGGGCTGAGATCCCGGAGATGTTTGGGTCTATTAAGACCACTCTGATGGAGGAGTTTGAGGAGCGGTACGCCGCACTTACTGAAGCTGCAGTCGCTGCCGCTACCGCAGCTGTGGCTGCTGCTAGGCCGCAAGGGGGTGATTCATTGCTATTCAGGGAATTCAGCAACACGAAACCCCCTGAATTTGATGGGACGCAGGATCCGATTGCGGCTATGAGGTGGATCGCCGACATTGAGGGGTGCTTCTATACTTGCTCATGCCCGGAGCACCTGAGGGTACGGTTCGCCTTGAACCAGCTCCGTCTGGGAGCGAAGGATTGGTGGAAGTTCGTGACGGCGAACTTCACTCAGGCAGAGACTTCAGCGGTGACATGGGAGAGGTTTACGGAGATGTTCAGGGACGAGTACGTTCCCCCGGTGGAGAGGGAGCGATTGATTCAGGAGTTCTTGACCCTTAAACAGGGTACTGATTCCGTGGCGGTGATCACGCGGAAGTTTCATGAGAGGGCAATGTTTTGCCCCGAGCTGGTATCTACGGAGCAGTCGCGGATGAGCCGGTATTTGGGCGTTTTGAAGAGGGAGATCCGGGAGTTTGTGTCAAACTCCACCTATCGTACTTTCACTGAGCTTCAGGCGAACGCCAGGAAGCGCGAGATCGAGTTGGAGACTCAGGCGAGGGAGGAGGCTGAGTCTCGGCAGGTGGATCGGCGGCCGGCTCAGTCTCAGCCGGCAGCCAAGCAGACTAAGTTCGCTGATTCGAGGATGGGAGGTCCGAAGGGTCGCACTTGCGTGAAGTGCGGCAGGAGTCATGAGGGGGTGTGTCGAGCTGGTGGTTGCTACAAGTGTGGCAAGGAGGGACATATTGCCAGGGATTGCCCTAAGGGGTTTATGGTTTGCTTTCACTGCAACCAGACAGGCCATCGGAAGGCCGAGTGTCCGCAGCTTCGTCAGGGAGCTACACCTACTACCAGGACTACTGAGACCCGACCGGCGAAGGTCGAGGCCCCGAGGGCTCGCGGAAGAGCCTTTCAGCTGACTGCGGAGGAGGTCCGCGCTGCACCCGATGTCGTGGCAGGTATGTTATCATTCACGTATTTACTTAAAGGTCGAAATGTTATGCTTATGTTAATGTATGTGTAGGTACTTTTCTTGTGAACTCTATGCCTGCTCTAGTGTTATTTGATTCGGGTGCGAGTAGATCGTTTGTATCGTTAGCTTTTAGTCAGCATATCGGCACTAGTCGTGAGCCGTTAAGTCGACCTTTGAGTGTTTCTATTGCGGCCGAGAGGGTGGTTTGTGCTACGGAGGTTCTTCGGGGATGTGTGCTAGAGATCTTCGGGGTCGCGTTCCCGATTGACCTAGTTCCTATTGCGATGGGGGACGTCTGTGTCATCGTAGGCATGGACTGGTTGAGCCGATTCAGCGTTGTCATCGACTGCGAGCATCAGCTGGTGACTATACGAGACCCTAGTGGGGGAGTTCTTACGGTATACGGCGAGGTTACCTGTTTGGGATCAGCTTTTTGTTCGGCCGCTAGGGCGAGGCAATGCATACAACGGGGATGCAACGGTTTTGTGGCGTATGTGATGGATACGCGGGAGACTTCCGAGAGGCCGAAGACAGTGGAGGAGGTTCCAGTGGTGCGCGAGTTTCCAGATGTTTTTCCCGAGGATTTGCCGGGAGTACCTCCTGCGAGGCAAGTAGAGTTTGGTATCGATCTAGTTCCAGGGGCTGCGCCTATTGCGAAGGTGCCTTATCGTCTTGCACCTCCAGAGATGCAAGAGTTGTCCTCGCAACTTAAGGAGTTGTTGGGAAAGGGATTTATTCGTCCGAGTAGCTCGCCGTGGGGAGCACCGATTCTGTTCGTCAAGAAGAAGGATGGTTCACACCGGATGTGTATTGATTACCGGGAACTGAACAAGGTGACGGTCAAGAACCGATATTCGTTACCGAGGATCGATGATCTATTCGATCAGTTGCAAGGGGCATCTTGGTTTTCCAAGATTGATTTGAGATCAGGGTACCATCAGGTAAGAGTGCGGGATGAGGACATCCAGAAGACAGCATTTAGGACGCGGTATGGGCATTACGAGTTCGTGGTGATGCCTTTTGGGCTCACCAATGCTCCAGCAGTGTTCATGGACCTCATGAACAGGGTATGCAGGCCGATGCTGGATCGGTCTGTAATTGTATTTATCGACGATATTCTGGTGTATTCACGGTCTAGAGAGCAGCATGAGGGGCATTTGAGGGAGGTTCTTGAGGTACTGAGGTCGGAGAAGCTATATGCAAAATTCTCCAAATGTGACTTCTGGTTACGGGAGGTCCAATTTCTGGGGCACGTTGTAAATCAGGCAGGGATATTGGTTGATCCGGCCAAGGTGAAAGCAGTGATGAGTTGGGAGGCACCGAAGTCACCTTCTGAGATCAGGAGTTTCCTTGGGTTGGCGGGGTACTATCGGAGGTTCATTAGGGACTTCTCCAAGATCGCGGTGCCGCTCACCAGATTGACCCGTAAGGGTGTTACATTTTCATGGGGACCCGAGCAGCAGATTTCCTTCGAGACACTTCGTCAGAGACTGTGCGAAGCCCCAGTATTAGCTCTCCCAGAAGGGATGGAGGACTTTGTCGTATATTGCGACGCATCGATTTCGGGACTGGGTGCAGTGTTGATGCAGAGGGGCCATGTGATAGCCTATGCATCGAGGCAGCTGAAGCCTCACGAGGCGAGGTATCCCACGCATGACTTAGAGTTGGGGGCAGTAGTGTTCGCCCTCAAAATTTGGCGTCACTACCTGTACGGAGTTCGTTGTACCATATACACGGACCATAAGAGTTTGAAGTATTTGATGGATCAACCCAACCTAAATATGCGTCAGAGGAGATGGTTAGACGTGGTTAAGGATTATGACTGTGAGATCCTATACCACCCAGGCAAGGCTAATGTGGTAGCCGATGCATTGAGTCGTAGGGCGGAGAGCACTCCATTGCGGGACGTATGTTTGAGATTGACGGTGATGACTCCGGTATTAGATGCTATTCGTGGGGCACAGGCCGAGGTTGTGAAGTCTGGGATGCAGAAACAGGAGCGGGTCGTCGGGTTGATCTCAGAGTTCATTATGGATGGACGGAGACTTCTGACATTTCAGGGTCGGATCTGGGTACCATTCGTGGGCGGTACGCGTGTTACTTTGATGGAGGAGGCACACAGATCGAAATTCTCGATCCATCCCGGTGCTACGAAAATGTATTTGGATTTGAGAAAGGAGTACTGGTGGCCTTGCATGAAGAGAGACGTCGCCTGGTTCGTTGAGAGGTGTTTGACCTGCCGTAGGGTTAAGGCCGAGCACCAGAGACCGCACGGTAAGTTGCAACCCTTGGAGATTCCTGAGTGGAAGTGGGAACAGATCACGATGGATTTCATCACCAAATTGCCGAAAACTGCCAGGGGAGTCGATGCGATTTGGGTGATTGTGGATAGGCTAACAAAGAGTGCACACTTCCTTGCCATTAGCGAAAGTTCATCAGCAGAGAAGTTGGCAGAGTTATACGTGAGAGAGATAGTATCTCGGCATGGAGTGCCGACCTCGATTGTTTCGGACCGCGATGTACGTTTCACTTCCAGGTTCTGGAAGAAATTCCATGAGGAGTTGGGTACTAGACTGCATTTTAGTACCGCATACCATCCCCAGACCGACGGTCAGAGCGAGCGGACGATTCAGACATTAGAAGACATGCTTAGAGCGTGTGTGTTAGACTTCGGGGGTAGCTGGGATGCGCATCTGCCGTTGGATGAGTTTTCCTACAACAACAGCCATCATTCGAGCATTGGTATGCCACCTTTTGAGTTGTTGTATGGTAGGAGGTGTCGGACTCCCATTTGCTGGGGAGAAGTGGGACAGAGAGTGATGGGCAGTACAGAGATCGTACTTCAGACGACCGAACAGATTCAACGGGTGAGGCAAAGGTTATTGACCGCCCAGAGCCGACGGAAGAGTTATGCGGACAGACGCCGGTCCGAGCTCGAATTCCAGGTTGGCGACTTCGTTCTCCTAAAGGTTTCTCCTTGGAAAGGAGTGATTCGGTTCAGAAAGAGGGGCAAATTGGGGCCCCGGTTCATAGGTCCATTTCGGGTAATTGCAAGGGTAGGTCGGGTAGCTTATCGGTTGGAGTTGCCTGCGGAGCTGAGTCAGATTCACAATACCTTTCACGTATCACAGTTGAGGAAGTGTATAGCCGATGAAGCGGCAGTGGTTCCGTTAGAGGATATTCAGGTGGATGCGAGCCTGAATTACACTGAGAGACCAGTAGCTATCAGGGATCGGAAGATCAAGGTTCTATGGAACAAGGAGATACCTCTGGTGTTGGTTCAGTGGCAACATCGGAAGGGATCGGAGATGACTTGGGAGCCGGAGAGTGAAATGCGGGAGCAACATCCGGAGTTATTCGCAGAATGAGACTTCGAGGGCGAAGTCTAGTTCTAGTGGGGGAGAGTTGTAACAGCCCGGAATTTCAGGTATTTCTTTAAATTAAATTGGGGAATATTTAAGGGGGGAACTCGGCGAGTTGATGCCTGACTCGCCGAGTAGGACCACAGTCTTAGTCACAGATTCGCGACTGGACTCGACGAGTCCATTAGGGACTCGGCGAGTCGACGCTGTTCAGCTGAAACCCTAGCCGTTTTGATTCTGGATCGTATATAATGCCTTTAGGGCCGTCATGTCTCGTCTTTTGGCCGATTGGAGATAACCAAAAAGTCTGTGGGCATCTGGAACAAGGGTAAAGGATAGTGGAAGCTTGAAGAGGTTGTTAGGCAAGGGTACAGGAGGCAGTTGATTGACTGCATGGCAAGGACTCGCCGAGTCCAATAATCAGACTCGGCGAGTAGCTTGAAGATTCACTAGGACTCGCCGAGTTGTTCTTCAGACTCGGCGAGTAGCTTGAAGACTTACTGGGACTCGTCGAGTCGTTCCTTAGACTCGGCGAGTGGAGTCGGGGTGTCTAGACTCGCCGAGTTGCCTTTGCACTCGACGAGTCCGGTTAAGTTGACCGTTGACCTGTATGTAATTTAGTAGGGTCAGTTGTCTTGTTTGATAAGATCATTAATAAAGGTATGTGGTATTATAGGGAGCCTGCAGATTAGCGGATCGAGTGCGAGTGGCTCGAAGGGTTTATAGCTTGCATACTACGAGGTGAGTCTTCTCACTATACCTCACCCGGAAGGGTTTGACTGCGTGACCGGAAGGTCGTATGTGTTATATTTATGCTATGTCTAGAGAGGTAGATGCTTTATATGTGATGTATGCTTATATGTGATGTATGCTTATACGGGCCGGAAGGCGAGACTTTATGTGATAGAAAGAACGGTATGATGTATGACTTATGTGTTATGTGTGATATGTTATATGTGTTATGTTTTATACTATTATGGGCCGGAAGGCAAAATACTATGGGCCGGAAGGCAATATAATACGGGCCGGAAGGCGATATGTTATGGGCCGGAAGGCGATTATGTTACGGGCCGGAAGGCAATGTTATGTGGATCGAAAGGTCTGGGCCGGAAGGCGTATGTGGGTAAGTCGTATACTGGGGAACTCACTAAGCATTTATGCTTACTAGTTGTGTTTATGTTTTTTTCAGGTACTAGTGATGACCGTGGGAAGGCGCCGGCGTGACACGTATACACTGCCATTGTTGAAGATCTTGGGGATTCGTTATTTATATTTTTGCAATAAACTTGGAATAAATTCTTTTGTCAAATAATGATGTCTTAATTTAAATGAAAATTTTATTTGAAAATTTGAGCTGTTACAGCATTGCTGGTGCCCCAGTATGTGGGTGACGAGGACATGAAGAGGACCCGCTACCATGACATGCTTCGAGCTGACATCTGGGAGCATGTTAGTTTCTCAGCTTGCCCTACACTGGATTCCATGATTGCCAAGGCTAGGGAGAGGGAGATTAATTTGGAGCACATCCGGAAGAGGAAGGCAGCGTAGGGGCTGATGATGGGGGCTTCAGGGAAGAAGCCCAAGGGATCCTATGGTAGGACGAAAGGCCATTTAGGGCGGCATCGCTGTGGGAAATATGGTCGGTCACACGAGGGAGCTTGTCGCACTGGTTCAGGGTCATGCTGCTATAGGTGTGGCATGGTTGGAAATTTTGGCAGAGATTGTACTGCCCCTACTCCTGCGATTCAGATATCTGACCAGATTTGCTTTCATTGCAATCAGAAGGGCCATAAAAAGCCAATTTCCCTAGATTGACAGCAGCAGCAGCGGCGCCGGCTGTGGCGCCGACTCCACTGACAACACGGGTTTTAGAAGGCCGGAAGGCCAAGTTAGAGGCTCCAGTGGTTCGGAGCCGAACATTTGAGCTGACAGACGCGGAGGCACGCGCTGCACCCGATGTGGTGATGGGTATGATTTCTTATCTTATGCTATTATGTTATGTCGCTGTGATTGTGATATATTATGTGCCTTGCTTGGGATCGTTCTATGTGAATAGTATCCTAGTTCAGTTGTTGTTGGATTCAGGTGCCACTTGATCATTTGTCTATCTTGCGCTTAGCAAGAAGTTTCCGGAGTCTTTGGGCATGTTGGATTGCCCTTTAGAGGTTGAGATTGCGGACATCGGTCGGTACGAGCATCAGAGGTCTATCGTGATTGTGTTCTGAGATTATTCGAGGAGCGTTACCTGGTGGACTTGGTTCCCATACCTTTGCCGGGGAACAAGGTTATTATTGGTATGGATTGGCTGAGCCCCAATGGGGTTGTGATCGACTGTGCGCAACAGACAGCACGGATTAGGACCCCTAGTGGGGGAGAGCTGGTGGTTCAGGGTGAAAGGCCACAATGAAGACCAGCTTTATGTTCGGCAGCGAGGGATACGCGCTACCTCCATCAGGGTTGCACATGTTATGTCGCATATGTTATGGATACCTGGGAGGCGGGTAGGGCAACGGTGGGCAATGTGGCCGTAGTATGGGAGTTTTGAGGATGTATTCCCCAAGGAGTTGCCCAGGTTACCTCTGGAGAGACAGGTGGAATTCAGAATCGACCTGGTCCCTGGTGCAGCTCCGATAGCCAAGGCACCGTATCAGTTGGCTCCTCCTGAGATGCAGGAGTTGTCTACACAGCTACAGGAGCTGTTAGACAAGGGATTCATTAGGCCGAGCAGTTCACCCTGGGGAGCCCCGATTCTGTTTTTGAAGAAGAAGGATAGGTTGCATCGGATGTGTATAGATTATCGGGAACTGAATAAGGTGACGGTGAAGAACCGTTACCCACCCCCAAGGACCGTTAGTCTCTTTGACCAGCTACAGGGAGCATCTTGGTTCTCCAAGATTGATTTGTGTTGAGGGTATCACCAGATGAGGGTTAGAGAGGAGGATGTGCAGAAGACTGCCTTTCGAACCCGTTACAGTCACTATGAGTTTGTGGTGATGCCTTTCGGGCTCGCCAATGCTCCTGCCGCGTTCATGGATCTCATGAACCGTGTGTGCAGGCCGATGTTGGATCGGTCTGTGATAGTTTTCATTGATGACATCTTGGTCTATTCCAAGATGCACGAGGAGCATGAGGAGCATCTGCGAGAGGTTCTGGAGACTTTGAGAAGGGAGATCTTGTATGCTAAGTTCTCCAAGTGTAGGTTCTGGTTGTGCGAGGTGTAGTTTCTTGGGCACCTTGTCAACTAAAATAGGATTTCGGTAGATCCGGCCAAAGTGGAAGCTGTGATGAGATGGGAGGTTTCGAGGTCTCCATCTGAGATTCGGAGTTTCCTAGAATTAGCTGGCTACTATCGGAGATTCATTCAGGATTTCTCCAAGATAGCCATACCCCTGACCAGGCTAACGAGGAAAGTCGTGGTCTTTCATTGGGGATCTGAGCAGCAAGCTGCATTCGAGACATTGAGATAGAGATTGTGCGAGGCACCAATCTTATCCCTCCTAGAGGATATAGAGGATTTCATCGTGTATTGTGATGCGTCCATCTTGGGTTTGGGTGCAATATTGATGCATAGGGGGCATGTCATTGGTTCGCTTCGAGGCAGCTGAAGCCTCACGAGGCGAATTACCCAACGCACAATTTAGAGCTGGGGGATGTTGTGTTCGCCCTCAAGATTTGGTGTCATTATCTCTATGGGGTTCGTTGTACGATTTAAATGGACCACAAGAGCCTGAGGTATCTCATGGACCAGCCAAATCTGAATATGAGGCAGCATCGGTGGCTTGATGTAGTAAAGGATTATGACTGTGAGATCCTCTACCACCCGGGAAAGGCCAATATGATGGCCGACATGCTTAGCCGCAAGGCAGCGCTGATCAGGGATATCTGTCTGAGGATGACAGTGGTGACTTCACTATTAGAGCGGATTCGGGAGGCCCAGCAGGAGGCCATGAAGGAGGACCATCGAAAGAACGAGCGGATTGTGGGAAAGGTTTCCTCCTTCGACTATGACAGCTGGGGATTACTGACACTACACCGTAGGGTGTGGGTGTCGTACCATGGGGATTTGTGCTAGGTTTTGATGGAAGAGGCGCACAAATCTCGATTCTACATTCATCCCGGGGCGACAAAGATGTATAGGGATCTTCGTCTAGACTATTGGTGGCCCTGCATGAAGCGGGATGTAGCATGGTACGTGGAGCGGTGCTTGACCTGCAGGAAGGTTAAGGCCGAGCACCAATTGCCACATTGCAAGATCGGCCGTGGGATATTCCGCTGTGGAAATGGGAGGACATTATGAAGGATTTTATCACAAAGCTTCCCAGGACCGCGCGAGGGGTGGATTCGATTTAGGTCATCGTCGATCGACTGACCAAGAGCGCTCATTTTATTCCGATTCAGGAGAGCATCTCGGCCGAGAAGCTGGATGACATCTATATCAGGGAGGTGGTTGCGCGACATGAGGTGCCAATGTTAGTGATTTCAAACAGAGATGTTCGGTTCACTTCCAGGTTTTGGAAGAAGTTTCATGACGAGCTGGGTACTCGTCTGCATTTTAGCACCGCCTTCCACCCGTAGACAGATGGTCAGAGTGAGCGAACCATCCAGACTTTGGAGGACATGTTGAGGGCGTGTGTCTTAGACTTTGCAGGTAGTTGGGATACTTACCTTCCGTTGGCTAAATTCTCGTACAATAATAGTTATCACGCGAGTATTGATCGTCCTCCCTTCGAGATGTTGTACGCGAGGAAGTGCAGGACCCCGATATGTTGGGGCGAGGTTGGACAGAGGGTAATGGGGAGAACCAAAGTAGTGCTCAAGACGACAAAGAGGATTCAGCAAGTCCGGAGCAGGTTTCAGACTGCTCAGAGCCGACAGAAAAGTTACGCCGATAAGCGCCGATCAGACCTAAGTTCCAGGTCAGGGATATGGTTCTCTTGAAGGTGTCGCCATGGAAGGGTATTATCCGATTCAAGAAACCGGGCAAGTTGGGCCCCAGGTACATTGAGCTATTCAGGGTCTTAGCCAAAGTGGGCAAGGTGGCGTATAGGTTGGATCTGCCAGCCGAACTCATTCAGATCCACAACACTTTCCATGTCTCCCAGCTACGGAAGTGCCTGGTGGACGACTCAGCAGTGGTGCCCTTAGAGGATATTCAGGTTGATCACAACCTGAATTATATTGAGCAGCCAATGGTAATCCTCGACCGAAAGTCGAAGGATCTGAGGAACAAGAGGGTGGAGCTAGTGAAGGTGCAATGGCAACACCGGAAGGGCTCGGAGTGGACTTGGGAGCCGGTGGATGAGATGATGGAGCATTACTTAGAACTTTTCCAGGAACAAGCTGTAGACTTCGAGAATGAAGTCTGAAATAAGTGGGGAAGATTTGTAGCACTCAGTTCCTGGTATGTAATTTATTTTGTTGTATTTTGCATTTTTGGCCTGGGACTCGGCGAGTTGAAGGCCCAACTTGTCGAGTAGGAGTGGGATTGGACACGGGACTTAAGTGATGGACTCGTTGAGTCCGCGACCATACTCGACGAGTAGGCTCTGATAGGACAAAACCCTAATCTGATGGTTTGCACCCTATTTAATCATCTCTTTCAGCCACCACTCATCCCCAATGCTCCCAAAGACCCTCCATAGCAAACCCTAAGTGTTTTGGTGCAAGATCTAAGGCTTTTGAGTATTTTTGTGGGTTTTGACCACAAGGAAGAAGGAAGAGCATAGAAGGATCAAGAGGAGGCTGAAGGATTCGAGTTTGGTTCATCATTTGCAGTCTTTGAAAGGTATAAAATCTGTACCTTGCTTGTTTATTTGTTAGATCCCTTTTTGGGGAAGGTTTAGGGATTTTAAGCCATATGAGGTGACCAACTATGATTTGCAAACATGGTTCCGGGTCAATACTTCGGATCTAACACTTGGGAAGAGTCACAAGACATATTTGGGTTGCTTTTGCACCCAAGGAAGGACCCATGCAACAAAAGAGCCATTTTAGAGCCTTTTTGGCTCAAAAGTACCATGCATGCACGTAAAGTTCATAACTTTACATGCTAGAGTGAGCTTAGGGGCTTGGATCTATCATTTGGACAAGTGTTGTACATCAGAAATCAAGAATTTAGGGTGTTGACGTTATCGACTCGGCGAGTCCGTTCTTGAGACTCGACGAGTGCAAGGCTTTGGGTCCCATATCTGTTGAGGGTCAAAAGAACTCAGTTGGATGTTATAAGGGTTGTAGCAGGACAGAAGGAGTGACCCAACACATTGGAACTAGTTTTAGACCTGGAGTTCATGGGACTCGATGAGTGCTAGAACAGACTCGGCGAGTCCAAGGCAGTCTTCTTATGTTTGAATATGAACTCGACGAGTTGTTCATACAACTCGGCAAGTCAAGGTCAAGAATTTTTCATCAGATGAAGGTGAACTCGACGAGTTGTTCATACAACTTGCGAGTCGGATGAATGTTCATTGATGTTCGCAAAGAAAGGGAACTTGTCGCGTCGTTGCCAAACTCGACGAGTTGAGGCATGGATAAGGACGGGTAAAGGGTAGGGACTTGGCGAGCTGGCAGCCCAACTCAGCGAGTCGGGTCAACTAGAAGTTGACTTTGTCTTGGACTTGTTTGGGGGTAAAATAGTCATTTTACCATAAGAGTAGATATTAGATTCTGACTGAGTGTTTTGTGGAGATTATAGTCGGAGGATTTCTAGAGCAGCAGCAGACAGAGGTTTCCCGTGCAGATTTTCAGCGTCTACTCGTATGAGGTGAGTTACCTTCCAGTAGGGGTGGGTCTAAGGCCACAATGTCGGCCCACTAAAGAGGAATAATTAGGAGATGATTGTCTTTGTGATAATTATCTTGGTCTGATTATGTGCCTTGGTTATGAGATTTATCCGTATGATATGTTATGTGTATAGTAGGGATTAGTTTCCCTGACAGTGGTCCTTAGGACCGAAGGGTAGGTCAGTACCCTGATGTGCCTGACTGTATGTTTATATCTTGTTGTTGCATGCTAATGGTAGGGTGTGGAATAGTCCCCAGTTACCAGTTGAAAGATACCGATGATAGTTACTAGTTGAAAGATACCGATGATAGTTACCAGTTGAAAGATACCGATGATGATTACCTGTTGAAATATACCGATGATGATTAATGGTTGAAAGATACCGATGAAGATTACCGGTTGAAAGATAGCGATGGAAGTTACCGGTTGAAAGATACCGACGATATTGTATGGTATGTGGTATGATGGGGGAACTCACTAAGCTTTATGCTTAGGGTTTTTGTTTTGGTTTCAGGTAACTCTTCATCTAAGGGGAAGGAGCCGGCGACGTAGCATCACATCACACACACACACATGATTCCGCATCAGATTTTCTGGGATTGCACTATGATTTTCATTATTTTGATGACATGGTTTGGAACATCATATTACGATTTTGGAATGTGTTGATTTATTGATAATGTTATGGTAAAATGTTTTAAAAATTATTAAATCAAAAATGAAATTTTCGGGATCAAATTTTGGGATGTTACATGATCAATTGATCACATTCGTTGATCCGTTCCAGCATTGGTTTCACAGCAAAACAACTATCGTCGCCGTGTCCACTATTGGTTGCATATCCTCTCATACGTGACACATCGTTTGTCACTATCAAGTGTAACAGCTCAAATTTTCAAATAAATTTTTCATTTAAAATAAAACATCATTATTCGACAAAAGAGTTTATTCCAAGTTTATTGCAAAAGTATAAATAATAAATCTTCAAGATCTTCAACAATGGCAGTGTGTACGTGTCGCGCCGGCGCCTTCCCACGGTCATCACTAGTACCTGAAAAACATAAACACAACTAGTAAGCATAAATGCTTAGTGAGTTCCCCAGTATACGACTTACCCACATACGCCTTCCAGCCCGGACCTTTCGGTCCACATAATATTGCCTTCCGGCCCGTAACATAATCGCCTTCCGGCCCATAACATATCGCCTTCCGGCCCGTATTAAATTGCCTTCCGGCCCATAGTATTTTGCCTTCCGGCCCATAATAGTATAAACATAACACATGTAACATAACACACATAACACATAAATCATACATCATACCGTTCTTTCTATCACATAAAGTCTCGCCTTCCGGCCCGTATAAGCATACACCACATATAAGCATACATCACATATAAAGCATCTACCTCTCTAGACATAGCATAAATATAACACATACGACCTTCCGGTCACGCAGTCAAACCCTTCCGGGTGAAGTATAGTGAGAAGACTCACCTCGTAGTATGCAAGCTATAAACCCTTCGAGCTACTCGCACTCGATCTGCTAATCTGCAGGCTCCCTATAATACCACATACCTTAATTAATGATCTTATCAAACAAGACAACCGACCCTACTAAATTACATACAGGTCAACGGTCAACTTGACCGGACTCGTCGAGTGCAAAGGCAACTCGGCGAGTCTAGACACCCCGACCCCACTCGCCGAGTCTAAAGAACGACTCGACGAGTTCCAGTAGGTCTTCAAGCTACTCGCCGAGTCTGAAGAACAACTCGGCGAGTCCTAGTGAATCTTCAAGCTACTCGCCGAGTCTGATCATTGGACTCGACGAGTCCTCGCCATGCAGTCAATCCGCTGCCTCCTGTATCTCGCATGATTCCGTAGTATATAGATATGGGGCTTCCTGGACTTTCACATATACTATTACAGGGGTTTTAAACACTTGTAACAACACTACAATCTAACAATTCCTTAAATGGGTTTCCTAAACCCTAAATTCGCATACAACGTAAAAGCTACAAATATGATCCGAAGATTACCTGGAAACGTGTTCCCTGTGTCCCCAACCTTCAGAACTCGACCTCTTGGACCTCCTTTGATCACCACCTTGCCTCTCCTTGTCTAACAACCTCTTCAAGCTTCCTCTAGCCCTCACCCTTGCTCCAGATGCCCACAAACTCCTAAGGTATCTTCAATCGGCCAAAAGACGAGACATGACGGCCCTAAAGACATTATATACGATTCAGAATCAAAACGGCTAGGGTTTCAGCTGAACAGCATCGACTCGCCGAGTCCCTATTGGACTCGTCGAGTCCAGTCGCGTATCTGTGACCAAGACTGTGGTCCTACTCGGCGAGTCAGGCACCAACTCGCCGAGTCCCCTCCTAAATGTGCCCCAAAAATAATTTAAAGAAATACCTGAAATTTCGGGCTGTTACAACTCTCCCCCACTAGAACTAGACTTCGCCCTCGAAGTCTCATTCTGCGAATAACTCCGGATGTTGCTCCCGCATTTCTCTTTCCGGCTCCCAAGTCATCTCCGATCCCTTCCGATGTTGCCACTGAACCAACACCAGAGGTATCTCCTTGTTCCGTAGAACCTTGATCTTCCGATCCCTGATGGCTACTGGTCTCTCGGCGTAATTCAGGCTCGCATCTACCTGAATATCTTCTAACGGAACCACTGCCGCTTCATCGGCTATACACTTCCTCAACTGTGATACGTGAAAGGTATCGTGAATCTGACTCAGCTCCGCTGGCAACTCCAACCGATAAGCCACCCGACCTACTCTTGCAATTACCCGGAATGGACCTATGAACCGGGGCCCTAATTTTCCCCTCTTCCTGAACCGAATCACCCCTTTCCAAGGAGAAACCTTTAGGAGAACGAAGTCGCCGACCTGGAATTCGAGCTCGGACCGGCGCCTGTCCGCATAACTCTTCTGTCGGCTCTGGGCGGTCAATAACCTCTGCCTCACTCGTTGAATCTGTTCGGTCGTCTGAAGTACGATCTCCGTACTGCCCATCACTCTCTGTCCCACTTCTCCCCAGCAAATGGGAGTCCGACACCTCCTACCATACAACAACTCAAAAGGTGGCATACCAATGCTCGAATGATGGCTGTTGTTGTAGGAAAACTCAGCCAACGGCAGATGCGCATCCCAGCTACCCCCGTAGTCTAACACACACGCTTTAAGCATGTCTTCCAATGTCTGAATCGTCCGCTCGCTCTGACCGTCGGTCTGGGGATGGTATGCGGTACTAAAATGCAGTTTAGTACCCAACTCCTCACGGAATTTCTTCCAGAACCTGGAAGTGAAACGTACATCGCGGTCCGAAACAATCGAGGTCGGCACTCCATGCCGAGATACTATCTCTCTCACGTATAACTCTGCCAACTTCTCTGCTGATGAACTTTCGCTAATGGCAAGGAAGTGTGCACTCTTTGTTAGCCTATCCACTATCACCCAAATCGCATCGACTCCCCTGGCAGTTTTCGGCAATTTGGTGATGAAATCCATCGTGATCTGTTCCCACTTCCACTCAGGAATCTCCAAGGGTTGCAACTTACCGTGCGGTCTCTGGTGCTCGGCCTTAACCCTACGGCAGGTCAAACACCTCTCAACGAACCAGGCAACGTCTCTCTTCATGCAAGGCCACCAGTACTCCTTTCTCAAATCCAAATACATTTTCGTAGCACCGGGATGGATCGAGAATTTCGATCTGTGTGCCTCCTCCATCAAAGTAACACGCGTATCGCCCATGAATGGTACCCAGATCCGACCCTGAAATGTCAGAAGTCTCCGTCCATCCATAACGAACTCTGAAATCAACCCGACGACCCGCTCCTGTTTCTGCATCCCAGACTTCACAACCTCGGCCTGTGCCCCACGAATAGCATCTAATACCGGAGTCATCACCGTCAATCCCAAACATACGTCCCGCAATGGAGTGCTCTCCGCCCTACGACTCAATGCATCGGCTACCACATTAGCCTTGCCTGGGTGGTATAGGATCTCACAGTCATAATCCTTAACCACGTCTAACCATCTCCTCTGACGCATGTTTAGGTTGGGTTGATCCATCAAATACTTCAAACTCTTATGGTCCGTGTATATGGTACAACGAACCCCGTACAGGTAGTGGCGCCAAATTTTGAGGGCGAACACTACTGCCCCCAACTCTAAGTCATGCGTGGGATATCTCGCTTCGTGAGGCTTCAGCTGCCTTGATGCATAGGCTATCACACGGCCCCTCTGCATCAACACTGCACCCAGTCCTGAAATCGATGCGTCGCAATATACGACAAAGTCCTCCATCCCTTCCGGGAGAGCTAATACTGGTGCTTCGCACAGTCTCTGACGAAGTGTCTCGAAGGAAGTCTGCTGCTCGGGTCCCCATGAAAATGTAACACCCTTTCGGGTCAATTTGGTACGCGGCACCGCGATCTTGGAGAAGTCCCTAATGAACCTTCGATAGTACCCCGCCAACCCAAGGAAACTCCTGATCTCAGAAGGTGACTTCGGTGCCTCCCAACTCATCACCGCTTCCACCTTGGCCGAATCGACCAAAATCCCTACCTGATTTACAACGTGCCCCAGAAATTGAACCTCCCGTAACCAGAAGTCACATTTGGAGAATTTTGCATATAGCTTCTCCGACCTCAGTACCTCAAGGACCTCCCTCAAATGTCCCTCATGCTGCTCCCTAGACCGCGAATACACCAGAATGTCGTTGATGAATACAATCACAGACCGATCCAGCATCGGCCTGCATACCCTGTTCATGAGATCCATGAACACTGCTGGGGCATTGGTGAGCCCAAAAGGCATCACCACGAACTCGTAATGCCCATACCGCGTCCTAAATGCTGTCTTCTGGACGTCCTCATCCCGCACTCTTACCTGATGGTACCCTGATCTCAAATCAATCTTGGAAAACCAAGATGCCCCTTGCAACTGATCGAATAGATCATCGATCCTCGGTAACGGATAGCGGTTCTTGACCGTCACCTTGTTCAGCTCCCGGTAATCGATACACATCCGGTGTGAACCATCCTTCTTCTTGACGAACAGAATCGGTGCTCCCCACGGCGAGCTACTCGGCCGAATAAATCCCTTCCCCAACAACTCTTGAAGTTGCGAGGACAATTCTTGCATCTCTGGAGGTGCAAGACGATAAGGCACCTTCGCAATAGGCGCAGCCCCTGGAACTAGATCGATACCAAACTCCATTTGCCTCGCAGGAGGTACTCCCGGCAAATCCTCGGGAAAAACATCTGGAAATTCGCGCACCACTGGAACCTCCTTCAGTGTCTTCGGTCTCTCGGAACTCTCCCGCGTATCCATCACATACGCCACAAAACCGTTACATCCCCGCTGTAGGCATTGCCTCGCCCTAGCGGCCGAACAAAAAGCTGATCCCGAACGGGTACCCTCGCCGTATACCGTAAGAACTCCCCCACTAGGGTCTCGTATAGTCACCAGCTGACGCTCGCAGTCGATAACAGCGCTGAATCGGCTCAACCAGTCCATGCCTACGATGACACAGACATCCCCCATCGCAATAGGAATGAGGTCAATCGGAAACGCGACCCCGAAGATCTCTAGTACACATCCCCGAAGAACCTCCGTAGCACAAATCACCCTCTCAGCCGCAATAGAAACGCTCAAAGGCCGACTTAACGGCTCACGACTAATGCCGATGTGCTGACTAAAAGCTAACGATACAAACGATCTACTCGCACCCGAATCAAATAACACTAGAGCAGGCATAGAGTTCACAAGGAAAGTACCTACACATACGTTAACATAAGCATAGCATTTCGACCTTTAAGTAAATACGTGAATGATAACATACCTGCCACAACATCGGGCGCAGTGCGGACCTCCTCCGCAGTCAGCTGAAAGGCTCTCCCGCGAGCGAGGCCCTTCGCCGGTCGGGTCTCAGTAGTCCGGGTAGTAGGTGTAGCTCCCTGACGAAGTTGCGGACACTCGGCCTTCCGATGGCCTGTCTGGTTGCAGTGAAAGCAAACCATAAACCCCTTAGGGCAATCCCTGGCAATATGTCACTCCTTGCCACACTTGTAGCAACCACCAGCTCGACACACCCCCTCGTGGCTCCTGCCGCACTTCGCGCAAGTGCGACCGTTCGGACCTCCCATTCTCGAATCAGCGAACTTAGTCCGCTTGGCTGCCGGCTAAGACTGAGCCGGTCGTCGATCCACCTGCCGAGACTCAGCCTCCTCCCTCGCCTGAGTCTCCAACTCGATCTCGCGCTTCCTGGCGTTCGCTTGAAGCTCAGTGAAAGTACGATAGGTGGAGTTTGACACAAACTCCCGGATCTCCCTCTTCAACACGCCCAAATACCGGCTCATCCGCGACTGCTCTGTAGATACCAGCTCAGGACAGAACATTGCCCTCTCATGAAACTTCCGTGTGATCACCGCCACGGAATCAGTACCCTGCTTAAGGGTCAAGAACTCCTGAATCAATCGCTCCCTCTCCACCGGGGGAACATACTCGTCCCTGAACATCTCTGCAAACCTCTCCCATGTCACCGCTGAAATCTCTGCCTGAGTGAAGTTCGCCGTCACGAACTTCCACCAATCCTTCGCTCCCAGACGGAGCTGGTTCAAGGCGAACCGTACCCTCAAGTGCTCCGGGCATGAGCAAGTATAGAAGCACCCCTCGATGTCGGCGATCCACCTCATAGCCGCAATCGGATCCTGCGTCCCATCAAATTCAGGGGGTTTCGTGTTGCTGAATTCCCTGAATAGTAATGAATCACCCCCTTGCGGCCTAGCAGCAGCCACAGCTGCGGTAGCGGCAGCAACTGCAGCTTCAGTAAGTGCGGCGTACCGCTCCTCAAACTCCTCCATCAGAGTGGTCTTAATAGACCCAAACATCTCCGGGATCTCAGCCCGAACCGCCGCAGCTACCTCTTCCTGAATAATCTGACGAATCTCCTCGTCACTCGCACTGCTCGAACTCGCCCCATTGCGTGTGATGACCATGATGTCTCTGAAATACAACATAAAATCATCAGAGACTCCACCAAGTACAATGGTACTCGATACGCGCCCTACTCAGTCTCCGATTTCCAGGGATTCTTACTTGGGTCTTCCACTGGTCCGGTGTCTTCGGTAGTACGGGCCCAATACTACCGACCACACCGTATCAGTATTCGTCCCAAGTCTTCCTCCCCAAATCCCGAATAATGAGTACTCTACCTCTAGTATGCACTATCTACTTGCACGCTACCAAATATCTCATATAAACAATCTCCCTAGACTAAGGCATCACAAAACAGGCAATTTTAGTCCTATCATGTATACCTAGTCTTCTAGCATGCATAACAATTCATAATTCAGTGCATAACATAACATTGTAAGGTATTCTGGGGATCTTTACCGTTCGGGCGCTGGCTGATCGTACACACTGCTCCATTCTTGTTTTACCGCCTTACCATTTATGAAATGTTGTATCCTTATTATTTTAAAAAGGTTTTTCCTCAAATCCCCGGTCTGAGTTTAGTTGCACCCGAAAGTACACCCGAATCCCTCAAACCAAGGCTCTGATACCAATTGTAACAGCTCAAATTTTCAAATAAAATTTTCATTTAAAATAAAACATCATTATTCGACAAAAGAGTTTATTCCAAGTTTATTGCAAAAGTATAAATAATAAATCTTCAAGATCTTCAACAATGGCAGTGTGTACGTGTCACGCCGGCGCCTTCCCACGGTCATCACTAGTACCTGAAAAACATAAACACAACTAGTAAGCATAAATGCTTAGTGAGTTCCCCAGTATACGACTTACCCACATACGCCTTCCGGCCCGGACCTTTCGGTCCACATAACATTGCTTTCCGGCCCGTAACATAATCGCCTTCCGGCCCATAACATATCGCCTTCCGGCCGTATTAAATTGCCTTCCGGCCCATA
Organism: Lactuca saligna; assembly: GCF_052625555.1. Lineage (NCBI taxonomy): Eukaryota > Viridiplantae > Streptophyta > Magnoliopsida > Asterales > Asteraceae > Lactuca > Lactuca saligna. The sequence goes on from NC_136421.1 coordinate 300,990,605, forward strand.
GTATTTTGCCTTCCGGCCCATAATAGTATAAACATAACACATGTAACATAACACACATAACACATAAATCATACATCATACCGTTCTTTCTATCACATAAAGTCTCGCCTTCCGGCCCGTATAAGCATACACCACATATAAGCATACATCACATATAAAGCATCTACCTCTCTAGACATAGCATAAATATAACACATACGACCTTCCGGTCACGCAGTCAAACCCTTCCGGGTGAAGTATAGTGAGAAGACTCACCTCGTAGTATGCAAGCTATAAACCCTTCGAGCTACTCGCACTCGATCCGCTAATCTGCAGGCTCCCTATAATACCACATACCTTAATTAATGATCTTATCAAACAAGACAACCGACCCTACTAAATTACATACAGGTCAACGGTCAACTTGACCGGACTCGTCGAGTGCAAAGGCAACTCGGCGAGTCTAGACACCCCGACCCCACTCGCCGAGTCTAAAGAACGACTCGACGAGTTCCAGTAGGTCTTCAAGCTACTCGCCGAGTCTGAAGAACAACTCGGCGAGTCCTAGTGAATCTTCAAGCTACTCGCCGAGTCTGATCATTGGACTCGGCGAGTCCTCGCCATGCAGTCAATCCGCTGCCTCCTGTATCTCGCATGATTCCGTAGTATATAGATATGGGGCTTCCTGGACTTTCACATATACTATTACAGGGGTTTTAAACACTTGTAACAACACTACAATCTAACAATTCCTTAAATGGGTTTCCTAAACCCTAAATTCGCATACAACGTAAAAGCTACAAATATGATCCGAAGATTACCTGGAAACGTGTTCCCTTTGTCCCCAACCTTCAGAACTCGACCCCTTGGACCTCCTTTGATCACCACCTTGCCTCTCCTTGTCTAACAACCTCTTCAAGCTTCCTCTAGCCCTCACCCTTGCTCCAGATGCCCACAAACTCCTAAGGTATCTTCAATCGGCCAAAAGACGAGACATGACGGCCCTAAAGACATTATATACGATTCAGAATCAAAACGGCTAGGGTTTCAGTTGAACAGCGTCGACTCGCCGAGTCCCTATTGGACTCGTCGAGTCCAGTCGCGTATCTGTGACCAAGACTGTGGTCCTACTCGGCGAGTTAGGCACCAACTCGCCGAGTCCCCTCCTAAATGTGCCCCAAAAATAATTTAAAGAAATACCTGAAATTCCGGGCTGTTACATCAAGAACCCTCGTGCATATTGCGAATCCTCATCCTTCGCAACTAAACTTCTACCATGAGTAGGTCTGCGAACCTCCTCATCCTTCGAATATGTGGACCACACTTCCACCCTTCCAAACTCATAATCGACATCGTTTTCTTGCACAATCAAAGCATGCATAGAGTTATCAACTTTCTTTTTCTGCTTGATTTCCTCAAGCTTTCGCAGATGAAACGCCTCATCATCTTCTCCTTCCTTTCTCTCATTCAAACTTCACAGCATACATTCCTTGGCCATGTGATTTTTTTCGTGGCAATAGTTACAATCGTGGCCGGAGTCACCCAAGATCCTTTTCTCCTTTTTGTCTTCATCCTTATGCGAACCAGACACATTCTCTTCCTTCACCTTTTCAGATCTATAATTGCCCTGCCAGTTCCTGTTCTTATTTCTGTTGAAGTTCTTCTTTGCGAACTTCCGTGGATTAGATACCATCATTGCGAACTCTTCTTTAGAGAGTTCGCAGTTAGAGAGCTCAAACTCTAAATCTTGTTCTTCTGCAACCATCTCGGCATTCGCAATCAGGGCCAAGGATCCCATCCCGAATACCACTTTCGTTTCTTTAGTCACTTCATCTTCATGTGACTTCAAGATGCCAACAAGCTTAGCCAACGTGTAGTTCTTAAACTGCTCATGTGCCTTCACTATAGACAAGACCGACTTCCATTTTGTCCTGAGTCCATTTATAAATGTGACTTGTTGTTTAATTATTTGTCTTCCAATGCCATTTTTCATCATCTTACTGAGAAGATGATTGAAACGGTTGAAGACCTGAGTTAGACTTTCTTATGGCTTCTGTTGAAAGGCTCCAAAATCCGAAAGAAGGAGTGTTTGAATGGAATGCTCAAGCTCTGCATCCATGGAATATAATTCCTTAAGCTAATCTGAGATGCCCTTGGTTATAACACATGAATTGAACAAACGAAAAGTATCATGCGGAAAAGTGAATCGAATAGTTCTCATCACCTTGATGTTGCAGATCAGCATATTCTTCTCATCTAAATGGACCTCCTTAACATCAAGAAGAAGCTTGTTGTAGTTTTCCCGAGTTTTAATAACTCTCCTGGTTGCAGTATGAAAAAATTGCCCTAGAGTGATGGCTTCCTATAGCAGATAACCATTATCTTCCAGACCAAGAACGTAATCTTCAAAATGAGGTGCCCATACTCCATACTCACTGGGAAAGAAGATAGAGATCCTGGTTGTAGATCCAATGCCGCTTGACAGATTGATTGAGTTGAAGTGAGAGTCGTCGTGCTGCATGATGAGAAGATCTTTGTAACATGTAGAGAATCAGACGTGTAATACTGAAATAGTTTTGGGGTAATATTAAAATCATAGAATAGTGTCAAAAACACAGTGATGGCGGTTGGACTAGATCCAATATTAACGAAAACCCTAAGGACTTCTTTAAACAGAAGATATGTGTATGAATTACACAGTATCATGCTCTAATACCAATTGATAGGAAAAAAATCCTTAAAGATCGATTAGATTCTAAATGGTAAACAAAGTAAGAATATGAACAAGACAATGATTCAAAGTGTGCTGAATGATTAAAACAGTTGCAGCCTTAAAAGAGCTCGATTAAGAGTTGCTACTGTGGAGGCATGGTTAGGGTTTATAGAATATTGCCCTTAGTTAACAAGACACGATGCATGCATATTAAATATTCTAACCCTAATATTAAATACCGGGTGGATAGGCCCATACCGGGTTACAAAAGTGGACTAAATAAATCAGCCTTATACGCAACACATATACCCAACGAAGTCATAAAAATGCAATCTTGATCTTCTTTTACCATTCATGCATGAGTTATGAAGCTTATGATCTTACGATAAGTTAGGGTTTTGTATTTAGACTCTTTCTAGCCATGCAAAATCATAAAGTTGAAAACTTTATGATTTAGTATGTCTTTTGGATTCGTATTTGAGCTTTGGAGGAAATATCTTAAGAGAATAAATGCTTGATGGAAAGTGTTGGATCAAACTTGCATACACTGGGTGTACCTGAAGAGTATGATGGGCGTGCTAGGCCTGGGTCTCATACGCTGAGCGTAAGGATGGAGTATGCCGGGCATACTCAATCTATTTTGGGACCTTGAATTCCTTTGACTGTTAACCATTGACTTTTGACCAAGTTTGACTTTGGGTCAAACTTGAGGGTTTTTGGATTGTTGATTAAGATCTTACGCGATTTTGGTGATTAGTGGATTCACGGGAGCAAGCAGTGCCGAAAGGGAAGTGAGACGTAATGTTTCAGGGATCTTCATTTTAGTTGAGTTTTCCTCACTGTACTCATAGGTCGAAGGCACCAATTTCAGCCTACTAGATTATTTCATGTATCGTTGTGTATAGGATGTTACTATACAATACTGATCTGTTAGATTGGTAGATCTGTATGATTATTTCTACTTGATGGTTATATGTTTATGTTAATCTGTTGCATATGTCGACATAGTGCAGTTTTGGGTTGAGGCTTTACTGTTATGTGTATAAGTCAACAAACCGGGGCATTCCAGTCCGACGACTGATTAGGCCAGGGTATTCCAGTCCGATAACTTATTGGACCCGTTGCATATTGGCATTCCAATCCGATGACTGATTGGACCCATTGCATATTGGCATTCCAATCCGATGACTGATTGGGTTGAGACATTCCAGTCTGATGACTGATTGGGTCAGGGGTAATCCATCCCGATGGTTGTAGATCCGAGGGTATTCTAGTTTAATGATTGATTGGACCCAACATGCATGATTGTATATGTTGTGTTAGGTATTGTGGGGGAACTCACTAAGCTTTGGCTTACAGTTTGATTGTTATGGTTCTAGGTATTTCAGAGGTCTAGGGTAAGGCAAAGGTTTTATCGTGCACATAATCCTGGATTTCATGTGTTTTACAATTTTGGGATACTCTGATTCATGATAACAACTTTTGGAGAACTTGTTTTATATAACCTATAGATTTTTGGAATGGTTTTAAAAATGAAAATTTTGGACTCGATTTTGGGATGTTACAATATTTTTTCCAAAATACATCATTGTAAAATGTATCATAATCATCAGAGTAAAATAACAATCATCAATGCGGAAAATCGTCAGGGGAAATATTGTGCAGTCAAGCCAGACCCTTCCCTTTGGAACTGGAAGTGCCTAAAAATATTAAAACCACAAAACCATAAGCACAAAGCTTAGTGAGTTCCCAAAAACACCACATACCATGCATATAGCTGCAATGGGTTACCCCATGGTATTTCTTTGGAATGTTATAGGCTAGCCCCACAATCTAATATCCAAGTGCCACTGGCTACCCCATGGTCTTTCATGCAATTGTCATGGGCTACCCCCATGATCTTTCATATACTTTCCATGGGCTGCTCTTATGGTCTTCCATGCAAGAATTACAAAGACAACTAGCATCATACACAGTATAGTGAGGAGAGTCACCTTGTAGACAAAGTCAACAACTACCAACTCTTATAGATAATGAATCAGGTGATATACACCTCCTAATAAACCATACAAGGCAAACCTTTAGTCCACCTTCTAAAACTAATCAAATGGCCAAAAGCCAACCGACTCAAAAAGTCAACGGTCAAAATCAATTATCCAAGTCAACTTTAGTGAGTCACCACATCATGGCCTCCTGTTGGCCACATTGTGGCAAGATAAAGACAAAATAGTCCCGCATCCCCTAGTCGCCACATCGTGGCGGTCAAGATGCCATATCGTGGAAAGTGGGTCTTGACAGCTTAATCGATTAAGTTGTTTTCCTCCTACTCCAAGTGCTCCAAAGCTCAGATCTAGTCCTTCCCAAGTTTTTAAGGAATAAAGTTTCCAACTTTATTAATTAAAACATCCCAATAAGTTAACATATCTAAACCAAGGTCCTAAATAACAACTTTGAGGCATGAATTAGCACATTAAGCAGTTAATCATCAAGGCCACAAGTTCATAACTTCCATAAGGATTTCCTACCCCCAAAAACATCATAAAAATCAATGCTTTATGGACATGCATGTCCAATGCATGTCTCTTCCCAAACTAGGTCAAAACATGAATAAATGAACTCAAACTTGTGCATGAGACCAAATACACCATATGACTATAGATTTGGAACATATAACCCAAAAGGGGCCCCAAGGATACATAAATTTTCCAACTATATGGAGTCCATTCTTCCAAACTTTTACATCATGAAAAAAAGGACAAGAAACTTATATCTAAAAACATGCAACCAAAAAGCTTGAATCTTGGACACTAATTGTCCAGAAATGTGCTGGAGGATGATGATGAGGTTTGCAAGCTAAATCTATGAGCCAAGGAAGCTTCCTTCTCCTTCAAGATACTAAAAACACCAACATGAACCTCAATGACTCAAAATTGGAGGCTAGATTTGATTAGGGATGGAAAGGAAGATGTTGGAGGCTAAGGGTGTGTAAACCCTAGCTCACACTTTCCTTAATTAGGATCCAAAGCCCGAAAAATTAGGGTTTTGCTTTTATATGGTCGCCACTTTGTGGCCTCATACTTACCACATCGTAGGACACACAAATCGATCTGCGATAACTTTAGCAATGCGACTTCGTGGGACACCTAACCCATGTCGTGACCAATAAAACTCTTAAATAAATTTTGGATTAACTATACTTGGAATTTCGGATGTTGCAATTCATATCTGGCGAAAAAAATATATTTTTTTTACGTAAAATGTGCACCATATGCATATGTACACAAAATGAAAATATGCATATATGCATATTAATGTACGGATGAAAAACTTCTTAGTAAGTTAAAACACTACTATACAAGATGATTTTTTGAATTTTTTTCAAAAGAAACATTTTTCTACTTATATGCATATGGTGCACATTTTACGTTACATGCAAAAAAATCCAAATATATGTATGAGTAGAGGTTAAAAAAAGGATGAACTTACATTTTTTTTAAAAAAAATAGAAAATAAGCTCTAAAAAATGTTTTTTCAAATCATGTGCATGTGATGCATATGTTACCGATTTTTTTTTTCAATATCAATATGGAAAGGGGTTAAAAATGATGAATTTATAAATTTTTTATAAAAAATATTTTTTTTTATATATTCTAGTAGAATATTAGAATATTTTACATATCTAACAAATCTAGTAGAATATTTTAACATTCTAAAAATCACATTAGAATATTTACAGTGTAATATTCTATTAAAATATTTCACGTATTTTTCAAAAAAAAAAAAAAAACGTTAATTTTTTTTAGGTAATTAAAATGACAAAAGTAATAATTAAAAAAATTAGATTTTTCCTTTTATTTTGCATTTTAAAATTATTTTTAAATTTGATCTCACAGTCTCACAAAATCAGCATGGTCTCAAATAAACCTGAAAATATATATATATATATATATATATATATATATATATATATATATATATATATATATATATATATATATATATATATATATATATATATATATATATATATATATATATATATCAATGAGTCTTTATATTAGTTGCTTAAACTTCTTTTTCTTTTATGTTTTAATTTTTTAAAGTATAATGTTCATCTTTATAAAAGAATTTTGATTTACCTTCCGTTAATAACACATTAAATCCCTTTACATGTATAATCAAATTAATACAAAAACATATTAAAAAACTACTTTACATATTAGAACTAGGGAAGATTCTCCGCTTTGCGGGGTTGGAAGGTATTCATTTGTAAACCGCAAGTAACTAAATTAAAGGATTATTACATAAATTAACCGTATCATCACTTTATTTGTCATTGATTTTGTTTCTTGCTGGTTATCAACCGAATACATGCAATTAGGTAGGCTTATTGGCATCATTTCATTAATACCATAATACTTAAGCACCAAAAGGTTAACCTGCAAATGCAAAATTGGAATACAATAACCAGTTGACGATATTAATGTTAATAGTTTCATATTTATATGATCATAATCTTTAAGCTTTTAAACAACATTTAAGAATTTCAGTCAACCTTTAAGCACAGTGGCAACAATTTCAATTTTGGATTATTACGCCCAAAACAAATTACAATGCCCTTTCATATTCATACATCAAACATAACAATATTGTAAATTTGAGGAGTAGACAAAAGTTTTGCATACCTTGCTTTAGCTCAAGTATAGAAGGCAAGCAACATCCCATCGTGAACATCAACATTGGACCACCATCACTCTTGATATAAGTCATGGATTTAACCAAACCAATAAAAACTTTTCATTTTTCTAGGGCAAGTAAGTTACATTTTTTTCTGTTTGGGTTAATGGCAGTTTGTCCGAGATAGTCATGTTCATACCATCATTTTTTATTTTTGGAAACATTTCTACAAATAGCGTTTTGATTGTTCTATTAAGTTCCTTATTCCAACGGATCCTATCCAAACAAATGCAGAGTTGATAAGAGGTGACATGTAATAACTTTATATAGCAAATGACTGAAAAGCCCCTCTAACCATCTATAATTTCCTGAACTGTTTCCTAGAGTAGCTTCACTCACCTGACGCCTACGTTCTCTCTATAACAATAGGATTGAAATTCATATATATATATATATATATATATATATATATATATATATATATATATATATATATATATATATATAACATTAAGTTCTCTTTTACTATTTAGATGAAAACTTAGAAATCAATTGGAAACAAAGATAAGAAGTATACATACCCTTCGTTCCCAATAAGGGAGAAAGCAAACAAAATCATAGACAGGAGTGATTGTTGACACCAAAAGAACATTGAGTCTAGTAAATAGAAAAAGTGTTGCCATAGGATGCGTTTTATGTGGCATCTTTTCGTATCTATCTATCTTCATCCTTACTTACACCTCTGGAAAAAAACCATAAAACTATGGTTGTAATTAATTTGGTTCCAAATATCAATGTTATTTGATTTCTCTTTTTGCTAGCATCCAACTTGTTAAACTAAGTTGGGTCATTTCGTGTTCACCCACGGCCACCTAAAAGATTCATAATTAACACATGAAGTATATAATTAGCAACTAAATAAAAAACCTGATTCCACGAAAGCTGTTGTGCAGAAACTCAACACATCTCTCATTATTTAGTAATTTTTTAACTGAAACACTTGACAACCAACCCATAATTGCATAAAATTGTTAGCAAGTTACGTTGATTATACTATCTTTATTTGTTTGATACCTTTTGATTTTTTCCATATGTTACCTTTTCTACTGGTAGTAAGTTCTAGTCAACTGCTCGGTCATATATCTTCAGTCTAAAAACCTAATAAGAGTTTCTGGTCTACTTCCTAGAGCATAATTTCAAGCTTATATTCTTCCCAACTATGTTTAGACCATTCAAAGACTCGAACAACATTTTACAAAATGGAAAAAGATAATAAACCAGTAAGTAAATCATATATAAAATGCTAGGGTTCAATCATTGACATGTGTATATTTTCAACAATGAAATAGATGCGGCCAGTTTAAGGATGAAGAAAGATGAGGCGACAAAAACATTACCTGATACGAAGATGGGTAGCTTCTCTTTTTTACAAACACGTAATAGGGGTTTGATTTATAAAACGAAGAAATAAAGAAAGGGGAATAGAAATCAAACCTATTATCGATACAGGGGTGTGTAATCGATTGGACCAATCGAACACTAAACGACGCACCTGACCACAAAAATTTAAACTTCGAAGAAGCAGGGTCAGTTTGCACATCCGACCTATAGCTGAAAATGTTAACGAACTAACAAAGGGGATGGATAGAGAATCAAACCTGTTAAGAAGGAGAATATTTTATGAAAATTGAGACATACATCACTTGCTCTGTAGAGATCACAGAGCTAATTTTAAACCATATGTTGGCAACTAAAATTCTTACTTGCAATTTGTAATAAAGATGATGCCCTACGATTATTTATGTTCTGAAAACCCCTATTTAACCTCAAATTAATCGGTTCTTATTGAAAAAAAGGCAGAAATCGAGAGAGAGCCGGAGTTTACCTGTATTGGCGCTTGGGCATGGTACCGCTAGTCGACTGCCTTCTTCTACCACCAGCGTCAATGACCGGAATGTCGTGAAAAAGCATCGATACAGTAGAACCGTAGGCGATGGGGGAAGAAATCGACATTCGAAGTAAGGAAGAAGGATGTGATGATCAATAAGGAAGAAAGGGAAAAGAAGAAGAAACGTAGGTTTCTTGATGGGTGGAGATCAGAAGTAGATAATGACGGTGGGTGGACACCCATGTGGAATCTTGAAGAAAAAAACGATGATTATCGGTGGAGGAGGCTGTGGTGAAGTAGATGATTATGAGGTGGTGAGAGAAAAAACGAAACAAATGAGATAAGGTGGTGGAGAAGATATTGAGGCGGTGGAGTATATGTTCTCTACGTCTGATTGGAAGCATTGGGTGGTGGTATCAGTCTATCAGACCAGTAAATAGAGGAATGCAAAGAAAACCACCGCGTAGATGATAAACCTAGACCACGTGTAACCCACTGAGTTAAAGAACACAAAAGATTTATTGTGGATCAAAATACACTAAATATACAAAAAATTAATAAAAAAATACAACCAATTACATCCAACTACTGTTCTCTAAGGGGTTTAAAATTAATATATATTTCTAATAAATAAATGCGGTGATTATCTTATCTTTATATATTAATAAAAAATTATTGTAATCATATAAACAAAAAGTACGAATTAAGATTTAATGGTAAATTAAATTGTTTCAGAATTAATATATATATATATATATATATATATATATATATATATATATATATATATATATATATATATATATATATATATATATATATATATATATATATATACTAGGTTTAAATATGTGGAACCACGATTGAAAAAGACATATTGTCTAATTAAATATTTGCAAAAATTATTAATTAAAAACGTAAAACAAGTTTATAGTTTTGTTTTTAAATAAATATATACACGGTAATTAATATACATTTTACGTTTTGTAAATAAGTATATTTGATAAAATCATGAAAATAGTCTTCTTTGGAAATGAAAGCTATGTCGGTTTTTTCAGTTAACAAAACTAACTACATTGTTATTTTATGTTTAAAATGATAATTAGGATGATACGGTTTGGTTGTTTTTTCAAAATGTAATGCCTTAATAAATAAATAAATAAAATCTAAAATAATAGTGTTTTAATAGAAGTAAATTGCTGATACTTCTATGCATACAACATTGGAAATTTGTAGACCCTTCTTTGCATACAACATTTGTGGTAAGTCCACCATTCTTATTTGTAATTAATATTTTTAATACTTTTCTATTTTTTATTTTCATAAAGGTAACATAACACCAACCATGAATAAAAACCAAATGTTTTAGAAATTACAATAATTTCTAAAGAGATATTTTAAGGACGATCTAATTGAAATGAAAAATTAATAAATACTTAAAGTTATAAATGAAATAAAATAACAACAAAGTATAGTTTGGTTTGATTCGGTTTTGAATAAAATGAAAATCAAACCAAATCATTTTGGTTTCCCACTTTGGACAAGCAACGTGGCTTTTTTTTTTTTTTTTTTTTTTTTATAAATTTGTCCTTATGTAGTAAGATTTTTGTTTTATGTTTTTACGTTATCATATTAAAAAAATAAAACTATTTAGGAATTATGTGTTACAAACTATGAATATAAAAATGACTTTGATAACTTCCGTGTTACAAAATTAACTTTTCTTAATTTTAGTATAGGTGTGATAACTTAGTTTCTATTTATAACTTTTTTTAGAGTTAACAATTATTTGAGATTTTTTGAAAAAAAGAAATACATTTAAAGGGGCCAATGAAGGGTTTGAGGCGTAGAACGGTAGAAGAAGTGTGAGCCTCAAGACTTGGTTACCATTTATTATATTGTACTACTTTGTTAGTCATTTTACCCATAGGATAGAAGTGGTTTCTTCACTTACGTAGAGTTGTAGAACGTTAGTATATAAATAACATTAAAAGAAACATGTCATTTATAGTATTTATATTTTGTTGAACATATTAATTGAGCTATATCCGGTAAGTGGTTAAGTTGATTGTCCTTTTATATCCAAAAGCCGACATCAACCATCATAAAATGGTTATCACTCCAAAAATAACAATAAGGAAATTGTAAATGTTTACCATAACTTGTAACAAAGAGACCTATCTAAAACTTACTATTGTGCCAGACAGATGATTACCAGCTTTCTATATCTAACATTTTACTCAAAAAAATAAAATACAAAATTAATAAAAAAAAACTAAACGATGTCAATGTAAGTATGCTAATATGGAGAACATGTATCATGAAGGTAACATAAAAACACCTTATAAAGAAGAAAGAATCCTAAATATATGAGGAGTAAAATGCTTTAGAATTAGATTGAGCTGATATAGTCTTAAACCTGTGACAGAGAAAAAAATGGTAAAATGCAAGAAATAGATAATACATGAAAATCCTAACAAATCCAAATAGTAAAGCATAACACGTGAGGTTAAAATGCAAGAAATAACAACATATTTTCTGAAGTATAATGTTTAAGTATGAAAAGAAGTGAAAGTGCAGTGCTATATTGGTAAAATTTCAAAAGTAGATGTCTTGTTCACAAAATTTGAAAGTTCAACGATGTAATAAATAAATGAACTCACAGCTATGTTGAATATTAGCAAAATCATCTTTTGAAATCATCATGAGTTGGCTTGCAGCCACATCTATCTCTTCGTGAACCCAAATAAAAGATATTGGCATATGTATAGTATACGACAACAGCCTCTTCACGTTTTATCTCCTTATAATTCATTCCAACAAATAATATAGAAACCGTCACATAAAATTATTAAAGAAATGCATTTATTCATACTCCCCCATCGACCCATCTACCCACTCAGTTAATTGGAACTCATACCTTAAATCAGAATTTTTAGGGAATAATGAACCCTTTCCCCCTTCTAAACTTTCACATTTTCTAGCACCTCCGACTGAAAAATAAAAGAAAATTTGATTATATGTAGAATAACCCAAATGATTGCTTATAAATGATATATATCCGAAGAAAAATGTCCACAGACTAATAGGAGGCCCCATATCCAACCAAGTCGAAGTATTTTGAAGCCCAAAACCATATGGATCTGAATCCTCGTTGGAGAAACTGGATCACTAGAAAACCACCGGTACCATCAAGACCTAAGCTTACAGTATCAGATCTATTTAGGTCGAATCAAATGTTTCTCTTACCTTTTTTTTTTTTTTTTTTTAATTTCCAGCAAAGAGATACACACTACATATACGTGAACGAACACTACATTTATGTGAACGAAATCTTTAGAGTAAAGACGTTACTAGAGATGCCTTGAACCATATCCCCTATCGCAAATAAGAAAACTGCACATGTTAAATCTTAGGGTATAGGAGATACGGTGGTTACCAAAACCCAAATAAAACCTGTAAGTCTGTAACAATAAAACCATAGCCTTACTTCTCCTAAATCCAACATTGAACATATCACATGACACATGCCTTAGTCTTACATCAGAATTTAATCTAAAACAAAAGAAACAGAAAAATCAAGAACGTGTAAATCGCAACTCAATCACGAACATGCTCTGACCCTATTTTCATCTTCTGTGTGTCTGTGAGATTACAAATACAATGTAAGCTTGATAATTCAATCAGTAATGGAAATGGAACGATATATACAAGAAATCAAAACGATATAAGGAGAACTGGAATTCCGATTTTGAAGAAGTAGGAGGGTAAATTCGTAAATTAACTTGATTGTAAAATAGGCGGGAGAAAAATGTAGAAGGGTTTGAGGAGATGATAGATGACAATTAAGGTACTCATTTATTAGAGCTTGAGGAGATGACACGTGACAATTAAGGTACTTATTTATTAGAGTATGATATATATATATATATATATATATATATATATATATATATATATATATATATATATATATATATATATATATATATATATATATATATATATATATATATATATATTAGGGAGGGAAATGAAAGTTAGGAAGAGTAAAGTTCCTAACTTTTGACATAAATGGTCCTTTGATTATGGATGATGTTGTAATTGTGTCTATTTTTTTACCTTCCAATTTTACCACAATACTTTATGGCTTTGGCAAATTTCTTCCCTCTAAGAATAGTAAAGTTTTGTCCTTCAAACTTTGGCCACAATTGTTTGTGAAGTTAACACTTTTGGTCCCTTATTCTTTTATGTTACACCATTTGGTTACAATACTTTTCAAGACTTGGCAATTTTGGTCCATTATTTAATATTAATTATAGTAAGCCACAATATTTTCTACAACTTGATAGTTTTGGTCCCTTCTCTAATATTAATCTTCATTTTTCAACATCTAACCACCATAGTTTATATATTTTGTCAACTTTGGTCCCTTATGTATATTCTAAAAATTGTCCCATAAATAAACACGTACTATAAAATCTGAAACAAACCAAAAAACAATAAAAAAAAAATTGACCCGTAGCAACGCAAGGACACACCCTCTAGTTTAAAATAAAATAATAGAAATCAGTATTTACTCATTTTATGTGATATAATGCAACATAACTCTATGTTTAATGATTTTTTAAAAAAGAATTAATTAATTTTATTACCGTGATTCGCACATGTTATAACATTATATATATATATATATATATATATATATATATATATATATATATATATATATATATATATATATATATATATATATATATAATTTAGGCTATTTTGAGGTCGATTTTTCAAGTTCTACTGTGGACATAAATAGAATAATTTAAGAGTAGTCTAGTATATATTTGTATTTCCCATTAAAAAAATCTATCCTAACGTTTACTTATTTTACAATTCTACAATATTTATAGAAATTAAGTTTTGGCATACACATCGAGTTAGTTAAACTTTCTAAAAATAGAATTTTAAAACGTGTTAGTGATTATGACTTATTTTAGTTATTTAAAAATTCAAAAAATCAAACGACAATATCATAAAACAATTTGACATGTGCTATATAATTAGGAGTTGATGGTCCATCGGACACATAATAATAAAAAATCTTCTGGAATTGTCTTTCAACTTTAATCTTCCTGGTAGGGACGCTATATCAATAACCAATGACTAGAAACATAACTTTTTGTTTGTATGTCTGGAAACAGTATGATATCTAATTATATATGTTTTATAATAAATATTTAATTACCAACCAAATCACATTCCACACTCCATCGAGATAAAAATATAACACCATTTAAGTAATTACCTAAACAGGTCAGGGTTAGATGAGATAGATAAGAGAATTTAATGATGTTATGATACAAATTAGGTGTGAAACCCATGTATTACATGGGTTTAATTAAAAAAAAAATAAATATAAATTTTTAACAATTTGAAAAGTTTGGATTTATAAGAAAAATAAAAAAAAATCGAATTATTAAAATTAATGAGACTTTAATGTATTGAATATATTACATATATAAATTTTTTCTAATAAATACTTCACATATTTATTACCTTACACATTCAATGTAAAATTTTAATTTAATAAAATGAAAAATACAATAAAATGATAAGTGGAAAATTTAAAATTTAAAATTTTTAAAAATATGTCATGTGTCCAAATGAATGAGAAGAGAACATTTGGCAAAAAAAACCTTCATTTATTATAGTAGATACACAATCCGCAAAACAACGTATATTTAACAAACGAAATTGTAATTAAATGTAAACATAAGAATCAATTCACAAGAAAAACATACTTGGATGTAGGTTTACAATAGATTACAAACTCGAATTTATATAGAGATTGAAGTCTGCTTTGCAGTGTCGTAAGACAGAAATTTCTCCAATAAAAATCTATCTAGAGGATACAAAAATTTAATCAAAAATAAATGATTCTAAGTAAATTCTCTACATTTCCATCATGATTGAAGAATATGAAGATAAGAAGAATGTGATATTTTCCAACCCTGAAATTTGGCTGTGATCCATATTTATAGACTGACATTGGCAGTTAATAACTGCTTTTATCTCGAAAAATTATTAAATTGAAATTAACAAATTTAATAATTAAATAAAATCAAAATCAGAATTTAATATATACAAAAAATTTAATTAGTTAAGAAGACTCCAAGAGTTCTAAGGCCGAATGCCAATCTCTTGACCATTAAATATATATATTAATCCAAGTCTATTTGACTAATTTTGACTAGCTCAATTATCAAATTCAACCCAATTCCCTTTAACCTAATCTTTAATCATATTAATAAATTACTAGGATAAAACTTTATAAAGGAGTTCAAGTTTCTTTTCACTACCAATATGGAACAAATCACAAAAAAACTAATTTTCACCAACAAAGTTCCATTAAATGACATGAACCATAATTATCATCATGGTTATTTGTAACATTATCATCATCACCAAAGTTTTGGTTTTTTTTATTGGTTTGAAATAATGAATTTGTCGTTCTACTAGTATTTGTCGCGGAACTACCAACATTTAATATGAAATTATCAAGATGTGATATGGTACATGATATTCGAGAGACTGACATACTGAATTTGTCTAAGCATAAACTGGTTCTCACAATCAACTTGTGTATTGAATTATTGTTGTACCAGTGTTCTATATGCAAAACATTTTGAGGATCATTTGGAGAGATATGCAAATCTACTTGATTGTTGCTACCTCTTCCGTTGGATTTGTTCCCAACAAAGTTTTTCCCTCTTCTGCTATTAGACCCTCTTCCATTGCTAGATGTATCCTTACCAACAACAAATCGATTTGTGACATTGTATCCAACAATATGTGTCTCCTCCACTAGATTATTGTAACATTCTGTTTCGAGAAGTTTCTTATTTCGAGATTATGGTCAATAAATGGATCAAGTAAAAGCCTTGGGCTTCAAGGGAATAGGGTTTAGACCATATTGGATATCGAGAATATTGGTTATGAGATCCAAGCCCTCAGTTTGTGTTTCAGGGTCAAAGGGTAAAATGGGAAAAGTAATATTTCGTACTTCATTCATGAAATAAGGATTTTAGTTCGGTATGTTTTTAGTCAAAAGTAATTACATATGATTATGGGGATCTTTAATGCCTTTTCGTGTATATAAAGAATGCCGAAATTGGAGTTGAAATGAAGAAGTTAAAGCCGTTTGAAGTTGAAGTGAAATTTTGGAGATTTTGATTTACGATGGGCGTACACATTGTGTATGCAGGGCATAGATCATTAAAGATGGTCGGGGACCCCATTGAGTACGACGGGAGTACATAAGGAGTATGTAGGGCATACTTGTGCTAATCCCAAAACCCTAAACTTTAGGATTTAGGCCCCTATTTAAACTCCTTAAGTCCCTTGAGGCCTCTTCATGTTCAGCCTCCACTCTCCTTAAATTAGTCATTTCGAAACCCTAGCTATTTTGTGAAGATATTGAGCATTTTAAATGGTTTTTTGTGTGTCTTGTGAAGAAGGAATCCAATATGGAAGCATTCTTGAGCTTGGACTTTGAACATCCAGAACTCCCATCCAATTTGCAAGTCCTAGAAGGTATAAAGTCTTAACCTTTATGATTCCTCGGTATAGATCTTGTATCATATTGAAAATCACAATAATTTTGTTTTCATTTTTGAAACCAATCCAAAACCATAAGTGTTTACAAATCATAGTTTCCAAAAGTCATAAACATGAATAAGAGTATCTCAAAATCATAATCTCATAAAATCCAGGATGATATGCATGATCAACCCTTCGCCTTGTCCCAATTATCCAAAGTACATGAAACAACTAAAATTGTAAGCACGACGCTTAGTTAGTTCCCCCAAAGTATCACCACACAAATAGATAACATATATAATCTTGCATGTTGGGTCCAATCAATCATCAAACTAGAATACACTCAGGTCCACAACCTCTCGTTTGGATTACCCCATACCGATAACCTCCTGATTGGATTGCCCTATGTCACACCCACAAACTGGAACGATGGAAATGTTTGGGGGTAGAGGACGTCATGTATAATATCACAACAATTGAATAATAGTAATCAAAGTAACAAAAACCATTGTATTAATAATACAAAATTTACATTGTGTTCGTAACATTGTTTGTATGACACCAAAAGTATATAGCAAAAACTATAAGACGTGTCGCTATGAAGCTCCGTCCTCTCAAAACCTGTAAGTGTACCTATCTACTGGTTCCCTGAGAATACAAGTGATTTTGAAAGTGTATCAACATTTAAGTTGGTAAGTTCATAAGAATTTTTGTTTTAGTAATCTACCTTTATTCTGTGAAAATGTTAGTGTGTTCCTTCAAAAAATCCAATATTTTCTTTTGTAAATGAAATGTAGTCTTAGGCCTTAAGACCAAAATGTATGTTTGTTATTGTACTCTGAAATAGTATACTGTAATCTTATTATTAAATAAAACTATATAAATGAATGCTTCCCATAAATGTATGGTGCATTGTATTAAGAAAATAGTGGATTGTATTGGGAAAATAGTGTACTGCATTGGGGAAATAGTGCACTGTATTGTTTTTGAATGAAAACCCTTTGTATGTATGTCCCTGGAACACACCAGCTATAATGTAAGGTAGTGTATTGTAATGTAGTTCTATTATTAAAATAAAACCATTGAAGTTATGTTTGTGTCGTAAACCAAAATGTTTAGTTAATGCATATTGTGAGTGATATTATAACCATGCTAAAATGACTAGTGGCCTGCATGAAGTTCTTTAGGCGTCAGAATGTTATGACATTTGTCACCCCAAACCTGTCGGTCTAACTGTAGCTAACAGTTTAGGTGCAGGATTGTCAATTCCGTATAGATCTATACACAAATTCACGCCCTCCCTCCAAGAGATTCTGGTTATAATTCAGGACTTTATAGTGTACTCTAGTAGGTACGATGAAGTAGTGGCTCACAATCCTGTATTAACTTGTTTACGTTTAGTGTGTAAATGCTCTCTTGTTTTTGTAAATGTATGTATTCCCTTTTTGTGATGTACTCGTAGAGAAAAATAATTATACTTAAATAATTATTTATGTATTGTATCTTGAACTTAGTAAAATAGTGTAAGTGATCCATAAACTATACCTATTATAGTTTATCATGTATGTTCTTGTATTCTTTCTTGGAATAGTAGAGTAGTATGTATGTTCCATAAACTATATCTATTATAGTTTATATGTATATTCTGTATGTACTGAATATATTTATGAAAATACCCCTTTGCTTGGCATGTTAGAAAGAGGTTAATGTTTTATTTAAATAAGTTTTATACTCACACACACACACACATATATAATAATATTAAAAAGACAGTCGGACAAGTGATTCTACCCTAAGCCCACAACCAAATAAGGAACAGGAGTTAAGGCGAAAACACCAGTCCTAAGCCCGTTGAATCTTATATATATATATATACATATATATATATATATATATATATATATACATATATATACATATATATATACATATATATATACATATATATATATATATATATACATATATATATATATATATATATATATATATATATATATATATATATATATATTGGTAATGAAAATAATTAAAGCAGTTGAAATAATTTGGAATCGCTTGAAACAATTTCAAATAGTTATAAACGATTTGAAATCGTTTGTATGTTAACACAAGATCCCTTGTGTTTTACTTGTATTCCCTCCTAAAAACATTGAAAAATAGTGAAAACGTAGGGGTATGGACTCACCTCGAATGTGCGTTTTTGTTTGGATACAAAATGGTAGCGATGAATCTTGGGTTAGAACCTGTGTGAGCAGTCGTATCCTAAAAATAATTTTACCTGACGTCGTATTTAAATTATTGAAATATCAATTTAAATAATAAGTTAAAGTGTTAGACAACACTAAATTATGTAAGAAATGCTTACAAAAGCCTTAGAAATCATTTGGAGGTGTTCTTGGTGTTTTCGGTGTTATTAGGTTTTGGATGGTGTTCTTGAGGAAAAAAAATAATTTTAAGATGGTATGAATTTTCTTGAGGACTTTATGAAGGTTTGAAGTAAATGTGGGCAAAATCTTATGAATATATGATGATTTTGTATGAGTTTTGAGAGCAAAATCGGAAGGATTTTGGTGTGAAACGTGAATTGTAATGAATGTTTGTGGCTAAACACACACACGCACACAAATACACACACACACACACACATATATATATATATATATAAGGGGTGTTTTCGGCCTTAATGAGCTTTATAAAGAGGGTTTTCGGTCATTTAAGTGAGGATTTCGATCCTATAGTGATTCCTTAGGGGATTTTTGTCATGGCATTTCAAAAAGCAAGTGATTTCGGTTCTTGGTTCCATAAAGCAAGTGTTTTCGGCCATAACTTCCATAAAGGAAGCGATTTTGGTTTTGGCATGCAATTAGATTCTCAAAACCGAAAACCATATATATAATATAAAATATCATGATTTTATTTAAGTGTTAGACTTTTATTTTCATCCCGAAATTATTTCTAGAGTGAGTACTATTGGATTAGGGAAAAGATGCGGGTACTTTCGTTGCATCTAGTCTTCTCGCTCCTAAGTGTATTCAGGTCCTCACTTGGCGTTCCAATGGACCTTCACTATTGGTATGCGACTTTATTTCTTTCTTTTGACTTCCCTATCCATGATTTCTAGTGGTTCGTCCATGGAGTGTAGACTCTCGTTTATCTTGATTTCATTGAGTGAAAATACTAGAGTCTCGTCGGATAGACACTTCTTTAGATTAGACATGTGGAAGGTAGGGTGTACGTTATTTAGTTATTGAGGTAGTCGGAGCTTGTAAGCTAGTGGGCCGATTCTAGCAAGAATTTCGAACAGCCCAATGTACCTTGGGTTTAGTTTTCCATTTTTTCCGAAATGTATCATGGCCTTCCAGGGTGAGACCTTTGAAAAAACACGGTCACAAACTTGGAATTCCTAGGGTTTTCGTCTCTTGTCTGCGTAGCTATTTTTGTCTTTCTCTAGAAGCTTTCAGTCGTTCTTTAATTTGAACGATATTATCTGTTGTTTCCGTTATGATCTCAGGTCTGGTAAGAGTTGTTGGAATAGTGTCTAAGGCTGCAACTATATTAGGCAAGTATTTGACCCGATTGTGCATGGTCCTTGTGGGTTGCCTTCACCATAGCAACTTGGTAGGATGATTTATTATGAGAGAATAGATATTATTAATATGGAATAATAATATAGTTATTTGATTAATATAAGTCATAGATTAATCAATATTAATTTGGTGACTTAAAGAGATTAATTAAATAAGAGGGTATAAACTGTCAATTGTTTGATAGTTAAACTTTAGACTGTAAATCCTTATTGATAAAGGATTGGACGATTTCTAGGGCTAGGATAAGCCAAAATCGTCCAAAGGGTTATCAAGGAAAGGATATGGATTAACTTAAAGTCTAAGTTAGCCAACTAGGGTTTAAGCTGTAACCCTTAAGGAGTCTACAAGTATAAATTGACCCAATGGGATAGAGAATTCAACACATCTTCTAAAGAAAGGATAATCTGGTCGAATTCCATCCCCTCTCCTCTCTCTCAAATCATCCTCTTTGCTAGTTGGTGTTTGTAAGCCATTAGAGGAGTGACAATTGTGACTCTAGAGCTCCAAGACAACAAGATCAAACAAGAGAATCAAAGGTATGTTTCTAGATCTGTTTTTGTGTTGTTCTTACAGCTAATAAGTCATTAGAAGCCTTGGATTGAAAGTATGTTTAATAGAGAAACCTAGATCCAAGCATTAGGGTTTGTATGCACACTTAGGAATGTTCTTATGTACAAAACCCATCAGTGGTATCAGAGCCTTGATTGGTTTCTACTAAATTGATGCTTGAATGTTTGAATCTTAACTGAAAATTTCGATTTTATGTTTCTGAGTCATGGACTCGGTGAGTCCCATAGTGGACTCAGCGAGTTGGCCTGACTCGGTGAGTCCAGTATGGGTACTCGGCGAGTCCGAGCATCAGGATTAGCCAAAAACGGGATTTTTTCATATTTATCTTATGGAAACTTACCTTAATCATATTAGATCAACCCTAATCCGATTTTGTGATATATATGACTATATTTTTGATCTAATTGAAGATAATTATCAATTAATAAAATATTTGATTTCCTTATATGATAATTATTAATTAAATATGGATAATTATGTGATTTAGATTATTTGTTATTTGATCCTTTATGTTTTAAATGTTTAAAACTAGTCCTTGAGTGCTGAAATTTATGTTTTGTGATTAAAAGTTTAATTTAGACAATTTAAATTTCAAACCCTAGAATTTTACAAGTTTAAAATACAACCCTATACTAATATGATATTGCAAGATTAATATATATATATATATATATATATATGTGTGTGTGTGTGTGTGTGTGTATGTATGTATGTATAACTTAAATGCTAGTCTTACCATTAGTAGGCCTCATTCACGAAGCCGGTCTATAAGGTGGGTATAAGGTTGCGGCCTATAAAATAACGCTTAATGGGTGTACACTCTCAATCACCGCTCGCTTGATTGGTGGAAGGTTGTTAGCCGAACGGGTAGGATAGGGCAACCTCATCCTCTCATTAAAAGTATAATAAGAAATACAAAGTAACTACATGTTTTCTTAAAATTTCCCAATCTTAGTTACTTTAGGAAAAGTGCATTGATGCAATCCCATGAAATTACGCTTTGCACCTTGCTAAGAAGTTAGTGGAGCGTGTGTGGTTTACCGGCACACTAATTGGTTCTAAGCGAAGGTGGAAAAGGGTGATTCATTGTTTATCATAGTTCGATGAAGCGTGTGTGGTTTACCGGCACATCGAATAGGTGATCGTTACAATGAAGGCACCATGTGAATTTGCATGGTAATTCACACCCGCTTTGTGATCCTCGGTATCCCAATCACAAACAAGAGGGGCATATCGAGATTTAAACATCCCATTGAAAAGTTTCAATGAATCTCATCCGAACCTAGGAATTCTCAATACATTTAGGACTTAAAGTTATGTCTTTCATGGTGGAGAATTAGTGAACCGTCATTCACTTACCTTCAAATTGTTTGCATGTTAGATTACAGCATCCCTTTTCTAATGTGTAAATATTGTTGTTGGATCCTAGCCCTAATTTCTTATTGGGTGAATATTAGGGATTCATATTCTAATCTATCTTTGTCCTTTCTATTTAAAGATGTCGAACGCCAACAATGCTGCTGCGAGTTCATTCACCTTGATGAGCCTTTGTCAAAAGGTCACCTTTGATGGAACGAACTTTAGCGAATGGATAAGATACATTCGCACGATTGCTTGCTATGAGGATAAAGAGTATGTCCTCGATGAGAAGCTCGAGAAAATCAACCCCGAAATTGCTACTCCCGCCGAAATCACCACTTTCGAAACTCACGAGCGTGTTGCAACGAAAGTGCATTGCATCATGATCGCGACCATGAACTCCGAATTCCAAAAGTCCTACGAGGACATGTATCCGTACGAAATGCATCAAGACTTATTGGAGAGATACCATCAAAACGCGAGACAAGAGCGTTATGAGATTTTCACGAACATGATTTCCGCTAAGATGGGTCATGGAGAGTCTCTTACCGTGCACTTGCAAAAGATGCAAAGGTATGTCGACCGCCTTCGCAAGTTAAATGTTGACTTTGGGGAAGACTTGGCGATCGACATGGTGCTTCACTCTTTGCCTCCGAGCTACAATCAATTTAGGATGACCTATCACATGAACAAAGAAGAGATCACCCTAAGCAAACTCCAAGGTCTCTTGAGGGTCGCTGAGAGCAACTTCAAGGACAAGTGTGTTGCACCAACTCCCAATCCGCCCGCTGCTCCTATCTTGGCAATTAGACAAGGAAAGGGAAAGAATAGGAAGGATTCATCAAAGAGCCATCGCAAGGTGAAAGCCTGAGATGGTGCCTCTTCTAGTGGGACCAAAGTTGATCCCGCTAAGCCCTACTCCAACCCGAAGGAGGCAGAGTGCCACCACTGCCACAAGATAGGATATTGGAAGAGAAGCTGCCCAGAATACCTGCAAGCCATCAAGGAAGGAAAGATCAAGCCATCTTTCGCATGTATATATACAATTAAATCTAATGATTCCCACAATACTTCTTGGGTTCTTGATACCGGTTGTGGTTACCACATTTGTTCTAATGTGCAGGGACTAAGAAGAAGTAGAGACGTGGAGCATGGAAGAATAAATCTAATCATGGGGAACAGAAGATCGTCGCTTGTGACCAAGATTGGAGTGTATTCTTTAGTGCTTAGGAATAGTTTATCTTTAGATTTAAACAATTGTTGCTATTCGCCAGAAATGGCTAGAAACATCATTTCTTTTCAAGGTTTGTTTAGACAAGGTTTTAGATTTTCTTTTAATAATGAGAATGGTTCTATTTTAGCTTATCTAAATGGTGTCTTTTACTTTGAAGCTATACCATGTAATTGAATTTATTAAACTGTTATAATTGTTGATAACTTAGGAAATGATGTTTTGTACTTGGATTCTTCCAATAGTATGGATAAGGCATCCTTATGGCATTGTCGTCTTGGACATGTCAACAAGAAACGCATAGCCCAACTCCAAAAGGATGGAGTGTTGGAGTCATTCGACCTTAGGGAAGATGACACATGTGATTCTTGTTTACTTGGAAAGATGACTAAGTCACCCTTCGCTGGTACGTGCGAAAGGGGTGAGGGTCTATTGGATCTCATACATACCGATGTGTGTGGACCGTTTAGATCTACCACGAAGGATGGTTACCGCTTCTACGTAACTTTTACCGATGACTATAGTAGATATGGGTATATCTACTTAATCAAGAAAAAGTCAGAAACTTTTGAAAAGTTCAAAGAGTTTAAGAATGAAGTGGAGAATCAATTGGGCAGGAAGATCAAGATGCTTAGATCCGATCGCGGAGGAGAGTACCTAAGTCTTGAATTCCACGATTATCTCAAGGAGTGTGGAATAGTTTCACAATTGATGCCACCTAGGACACCACAATTGAATGGTGTGGCAGAAAGGTGTAATCGAACCTTGTTGGACATGGTTCGCTCTATGATGAGTCGTGCTTCGCTATCTATCTCTTTTTAGGGGTATGCCTTAGAGACTGCCGCCCATATCCTTAACCGAGTCCCTACTAAGAAGGTTACCAAAACACCTCACGAGATGTGGACGGGGAAAGCTCCCTCGTTGTCACGTATCAAGGTTTGGGGTTGCGAGGCTTTCGTAAGACGAGATACTCACGACAAGCTCAAACCTCGTAGTGAGCGATGTATTTTCATCGGCTACCCACAGAAATCCTTTGGATATCTCTTCTATAGACCGAAGGACAATGTTGTCTTTGTTGCGAGGAGAGGAGTTTTCCGAGAGCGAGAACTCACAGGCCAAGGAGACAGTGGGAGGCAAATCGATCTTGAAGAGATTCAAGAGTCGATAGATGAAGGAACCTCAACCACTGGCACTCAACCCGAGGAGGAAACTCCGGTTCAACCAATTGACATATCATTACCTCTTAGACGTTCCAAAAGAGTTAGGTTTCAACCCCATTTATATGGTTTTCATATTACTACAGAAGGGGACATGTATATTAGTGATAGTGCACTAATAAATCTTGATGAACCTAATAGCTATAAGGAAGCCATGGAAGGCCCGGAGTCTGCGAAATGGAAAGAGGCAATGGATAGCGAGATCCAATCCATGTATGAGAACCAACTTTGGAATTTGCTTGATAATGTGCCTGGACGTAAGACCGTTGGGTGCAAATGGATCTTCAAGAAGAAGACCGACGTGGATGGAAAAGTACACACATTTAAAGCACGATTGGTTGCGAAGGGCTTTACTCAAACTCCCGGAGTTGACTATGAAGAGACCTTCTCACCAGTTGCGAAGATAAAGTCTATTAGAGTGAAGCTAGCTATTGCCGCATTTCATGATTATGAGATTTGGCAAATGGATGTCAAGACCGCCTTCCTTAACGGGAAGTTGGCCGAGGATGTTTATATGGCTCAGCCAGAGGGGTTTGTGGATCCGAAGCATCCGAATAGAGTGTGTAAGCTTGAGAAATCCATTTATGGATTAAAGCAAGCATCTCGCAGATGGAATCTTTGCTTCGATGAGAAAGTCAAAGAGTTTGGATTTGTACGAAGCGAAGATGAGTCTTGTGTATATGTCAAAGCCAGTGGGTGTGTAGTAAGCTTTCTCGTTCTATATGTCGATGACATATTACTCATAGGAAACGACATCCCGACTCTGCAGGAGGTTAAGTCCTGGCTCGGAAGTGCTTCGCTATGAAGGACCTCGGAGAGGCTTCCTATATTTTGGGAATAAGGATAGTAAAAGAAAGAAGTAAGAGACTAATAGGACTTAGTCAGAATACTTACTTAGAGAAGGTACTAAAACGTTTTAGTATGGAAAACTTGAAGAAGGGAGAATTACCGATACAAAGCAATGCCAAGTTGAGTAAGACTCAAAGTCCGAGTACTGAAGCCGAGATAGCTGAAATGAGCCGAGTTACATACGCTTCCGCAGTAGGCTCAATCATGTACGCTATGACTTGTACTCGCCCTGATGTAGCCTTTGCCTTGAGCATGGTTAGTAGATATCAAGGGAATCCAGGCAGAGCCCATTGGGTTACGGTGAAGAATATCCTTAAGTACCTTCGGAGGACGAAGGAATGGTTCTTAGTCCTTGGAGGAAGTGATGACTTGAAGGTGCGAGGGTATAGTGACGCCAGTTTTCAGACTGACAGGGAAAACTACCATTCGCAGTCGGGCTGGGTCTTTACCCTGAATGGAGGAGCAGTAATTTGGAAGAGTTCCAAGCAGGAAACCGTAGCTGATTCAATGTGCGAATCAGAGTACATCGCAGCGAGTGAAGCGGCGAAGGAGGCAATATGGCTAAAGAACTTCATTGGTGATCTTGGAGTTGTACCTGCCATAAAGGAGCCCATGGGGATTTTTTGTGATAATGAAGGTGTGGTTGCCTTGACCAAGGAACTAAGAGATCATGGTAGATCATGACATATCGGCAGAAAATATCACTTTATTAGACATCGTGTAGAAGAAGGACAACTCGTAGTGAAGAGAATATTATCGGAAGATAACCCAGCAGATCCGCTTATGAAGGGACTGAGTAGGGTTAAGCATTTGCAGCATGCTAGGAGTATTGGGCTGAAGGATGATATTAGCATAGATTAGATAGTATTAGAAACGTGTAATAGATAAATGTAATTAACATTTGATGATTAAATAAAGGATTTTTATTTATAAGTAATGTTACTATCTTATGTTAATTGTTTAACTATTGTTTCACTTTGCATGTTTTGACTTCCAGAATAATTGAGTTTATTAAGAATAATCGAATTGTTCAAATTGTCCACAATCGTTCATATGTCGGAAGTAGATATGAATGAAGATTGTCACGAATAGGTGTGTAGAGTGTCTAAATGGTGTTAGACATAGCAAAGGATTGTTGCAACGTTCATGAGTGCTTATGAACTAGATTTGAGCATTGGAACAAACCCGCGCTTGCAGGAATCACCTTATGGAATGTGATAGTAAATGGGTGATCGCAAGACGATAATATCATATAGTATTAAAACCTAGATATATGGTTTGTTATTGGTTAATTGATTGTAGATTGATAATGCGAAAACGCATTGGTAACTCGATGTTATAAAACGCATTGTTGTGTGTGGTTGGTTAATGAATAAGTAAATGCATATAAGTCGAAGTTTATCTGTAAATTTTATCCTAAGAAGGAAA
The DNA here is from genome assembly GCF_052625555.1 of Lactuca saligna. Lineage (NCBI taxonomy): Eukaryota > Viridiplantae > Streptophyta > Magnoliopsida > Asterales > Asteraceae > Lactuca > Lactuca saligna. The sequence continues at coordinate 301,017,702 of NC_136421.1, forward strand.
AAGTGATATCTCGGCTGCTCGATGATTTGATTTGACTTATGTGCCGGGCCCGGTCAGAACTGAGTTGATGTGTTCGATTAAGTTCTATGTCAAATAAATCGGAAATCGAGAAACCAAATGCTAGACTAACTATTCCATAGTATTGTCAGCATGATATCTAACAGAGGACTGTACGATCCCTTATCTGAAGGACAAAATTGATTAGATCAGAGTTTGACAACGTCTTTGAGAGCTACGATTGCAAATCGGAGTGTACCTGCGCATATAGTTACTAGACTTATCCAAGTGGGAGATTGTTGGACACCGAAGTTTGGTGGGTACAGAGTGCTGTCAGGAACTTTCCCTCTAGCTAGTTGCGTGTCACCCAATTCAGCCCAGCGCAGTGGTGATCTGCACTTATGGCCATAGAGTGCTTCGAACGGGGCAACCATGATGCTAGTGTGATAACTATTGTTGTATGAACACTCAACAAGTGGAAAATAGGTATCCCATGCTCTACCAAAGTTGATCGCGCAAGCTCTCGGAATGTCTTCTAAGGTTTAAATAGTTCTCTCACTCTGCTCGTCGGTTTGTGGGTGGTAGGCTGTACTCATGTCCAACCTAGTTCCTAGTGATTTTTGTAGTGACTGCCAGAACCGTAAGGTGAATCGACTGTCTCTATTAGAGATAATAGATATTGGTACACAATCCAGTCGTACTATCTCTCGAATGTAAGTTCTGGTCAGTTTCTCCATCTTGTCAGTTTCCTTTTTTGGTAGGAAGTGTGTGGATTTGGTTAATCTGTCGAAGATTACCCAAATGGTGTCATGACCACCCGTGATATTGGGCAACTTGGTTATGAAATCCATTATAATCCGTTCTCACTTCCCTTCAGGTATCTCTGGTTGTTGTAGTAAACCTGAAGGCTTCTAGTATTCTACATTGACTTTGGCACCCACGTAGGTAGCAATATTTGCTTTAATGTTAGGCCACCAATCGAGTTTCATGAGTTCTAGATACATATTTTCTGAACCTGGATGAATGGATTATCGAGTCTTGTGTGCTTCGTTCATGAAAACGTCTCTGTACCCACCAAACTTCGGTGTCCAGATCCGATTCATGAGATAATGAACTCCATCACCCTCGATTTCTAAGTTATTCTCCATTTCTCCTGCCACATTATCAGGTTTCAAGGCTTCCAGTTGAGCCTCTTTGATCTGTGTGGACAGATGTGAATGGATGGTCATGGTTAGTGCTTTTACTCTACGACCTGAATACTCCTTCCAACTAAGGGCATATGCTACTACATTGGCTTTATTAGGATGATAATGAATTTCGCATTCATAGCCATTGAGTAGTCTACCAATCATTTTTGTCTCATGTTAAGATCCTTTTGGTTGAATGTGTGATGAAGACTTTTGTGGTCCATGAAGATGGTGCACTTTGTACCGTAAAGGTAGTGCCTCCAGATCTTCAGAGCAAACACAACTGCTCCCAACTCAAGGTCATGAGTGGTGTAGTTGACCTCGTGTGTCTTTAGCTGTCTTGTGGCATAGGTAATCACCTTTCCTCATTGCATAAGTACACAGCCCATCCCTTGATTGGGTGCATCGTAGTATACTACAAAATCTTTTGTCCCTTCTGGAAGAGACAAGATAGGTGTGCTGCATAGGGCTTTCTTCAGCGTTTGGAATATAGTGTCTTGTTTCTCTCCCCAACTGAAGGTTACTCCCTTCTGAGTTAGGGTAGTAAGTGGCTTAGCGATTATGGAAAAATTATGTATGAATCTACGGTAGTAGCCAGCAAGTCCTAAGAATTGATGAATTTCTGTTGGCGTTCTTGGTGATGACCGGTTCTCGATTGCTTTAATTTTGGAGGGGTCTACGTGTATACCTTCTCCGATGACCATGTGACTGAGGAAATCTATTTTCTGAATCCAAAACTCGCACTCTGAGAACTTCACATATAACAATGTTTCTAGAACCTATCGCAGGTGCTAACTATGTTCTTCCTTATTTCGTGAGTAGATAAGTATATCATCTATTAATACTATCAAGAATTTGTCTAGGTTAGGACGGCACACCGGATTCATTAAATCTATTAACGTTGTGGATGAATTTGTTACTCCGAAGGGCATCACTACAAACTCGTAGTGACCATAACGAGTCTAGAATGTTGTTTTGAGAACATCATTCTCCTGGACTCGTAGTTAGTGATACCCCGATCTCAGGTTGATCTTTGAAAAGTAGCTCGCTCCTTGGAGTTGGTCAAACAGATCGTCTATTCGTGGTAGTGGGTATCAGGTCTTAATAGTGAGCTTGTTTAGTTCGTGGTAATCTATGCACATGCAGAAAGATCGATCCTTCTTCCTCACGAACAGGACTAGTGCTCTCCAGGGTGAGAAACTCGGTCTGATGAATCCTTTTCTGAGTAGTTCGTTTAGTTGGCTGGATAATTCCTGCATCTCTGCTAGTGCTAGATGATACGAGGATTTGGCTACGGGGTAGCTCTAGGAATTAAGTCGATTCAGAACTCGACTTGATGTTCAGGAGGAACTCCTGTTAAATCTTCGGTAAAAATGTCATGAAAATTATAGACTTCGGGGATGCTCTCGATGTCTTTTACTTCTTGCTTCAAATTCTCTACGTGTGCTAAGAATGTGTGCTACTCCTTGTGTAAAAATTTTTGGGCTTTGATGTAAGAGATGATACAAAGGTTCATACCGGGTTTGTCTTCGTAAATGACAAGAGTTTCGCCACTTGGCAGATTAAGGCGAATGGCCTTTTCATATCATAAAATATCAGCACGGTGAGGACTTAACGAATCCATGCCGATGATGATGTTGAAGCTTTTTATTGAGACCGACATAAGGTCGATTTGAAAAGAATAGTCGTTTAGAGTGAGGGTAAAACCTATGTATATGTCGTTTGTGCTCTCAGTCTTCCCGTTTTCCATCTCAACGGTGAATGTTTTTAGTAGTGATTGTGGTTTTTGTTTCAGTAGATATTTAAATTTGTGGCTGACGAAACTCCTCGCCGCACCACTATCAAAGAGTATGCATGCATAAGAGTTATTGAGGAGAAACGTACCCATGACCATCGTGGGATCTGCTATTACTTCTTCCTACCCTATTTCCATCATTCTTCCCACACCGCCGACATTCTTTGCTTTTGGGCAATCTCTCTGGAAGTGCCCAGTTTCACCATACCTGTAACCAGCTTGGCTTACTCCAACTCCAGGGACCTGTGTGATTGGTTGTGCCGATGCCTTATAGAAATGGATAGTATACCCCTTCCTGTTGCAGTTATTGCAATGCATCTCCCGGCAGGGTCTGTGGTGATGAAAGTTACACTTGTTGCACTTCGGTAGGTTCCCAACATGTTGCTTGCTAGTGTTAGGGTAGCAAGGGTAGTTGCAACATGAATGTCCACAATCTGTTGTTTCTTGATAGAGTCTTGCGATGGTTGGCCCTTCTTTTTATTCCACAACTTTCTCTTGTTGTCGCCCCTTTTACTGGCTTGGGGACGGGGGATATCACGCCTTGGCGGACTCCATGATTTATGAGTCTCTAGACTAAGCGTTTGGCCCTATCGAAAGTAGTAGAATTTGAAGCTAGCAGATTCCCTTAGATCTGAAGAGATAGTCCACATATATACCTCTCGATTTTCTTACTCTCCTGGGTAACCATCCCGAGACATAGAGTTGCTAAATCACTTAATTTAGTAGTATAAGTTGCTATGTCGGAGCCTGTCATTGTAAGATTCCAAAGTCCCTGCTCTAGTTTTTGTACTTCGCCCCTCGGCCAGTACTCTTCCATCATCAGTGTTTTTAAGTTCTCCTAGCCCATTGAGTTAGCCACTGTGAGGGTCAGTGACTTGACATGGCCATTCCACCATGTAAAGTCCCTGTCAGAGAAGGTGCATGTATCAAACTTCACTTTGCTCCTTTCTGGGCATGAGCAAATTTCGAAAACTACTTATGTTTTCTCGAACCATTGCGTCAGGTCAATAACTCCCCCACTTTCGTTAAAGGATTTGGGTTTCCAGTTGGTGAAGTCTTTGTATGAACACTTCCGTGGGTGTCCGAAACTTTCTCCGTGGTTAGAAGCGCTTGCTACACTACCTGCCCCACTATCACTACTAGAGTTGATTTGTGTCATGGCAGCTGCCACGGCGGCTGTCACTGCTGCTTGGAAAACAGCAAGGTCATACTGTGGTGGTGGTGGTGGATTTGTGGGTGTGTTGTTTTTGTTACTGAAGGACTTCTTTGGTGGCATCTTTCTTTATAATTTTTAAAAAACAAGTGATGATAAGTCCTTTATAGTGGTCATGAGTCAGGTGATATTAAACAAGATATATCTTAGTTCTAAATACATTATATCCTGACTGTTATAGTATTCTATTAAGTGATTTATAATTGAAGTCTACTAATATAAGTAAACAATCGCAATTTCAATATATGAAATTTATAGCAACAATTATGAATTTGTATACTGTGGCTCATACCGGGTGCCCCTTATAATCACGTAGTATATACAAATTATATATAACCAAGCCTAAATAGACCTTCGAATAAGGGATCATACTCTGAGTCCACAACCAAGCAAGGAATAGGAAGTAAAGAGAAATCACAAATTCTAAGTCTATAAAGTCAAAGTTATATATAATCCTGACATATACATTTAGCAATTTTAAGTCAACCAGAAAGGGTCCTTAGTTTTCACATGATTGATTCTGGTAAGAAGGCTTTTCTCGACTATTATTTTATATAAGTATCGAGACCTAATGTTTTTATTGTAGTGTTATAGTGCCATAAAATACTCCTATAGTATTTTAACTTCATTTTTTATTCTAGAGTTCCTCTTGTATATAGAGTTGGTAACTTTTATGCTTGTTGCAACACCATACTCATTCCCAAACACATGTCGGTCATATCTCAAATAAATATAGTTGACCAGGCTGTATTTATCCCAAATATGATTACATAACTGTCCAAGCTTAACCGTAGCATCCAACTCATCTTAAATACTTTTATGTAATTCTTACTATGATATTGTCTCTAGTATGTATGTATGTATGTATGTATGTATGTATGTATGTATGTATGTATGTATGTATGTATACTTTTATAAAAATATTAATATATTATAAAAGTATAATTCTTGGTTAGAGTGTTTTTATCCCATTATGTTTATAGTTGTATATCTTACATGGTTTGATATACTTAGTTCACTATAAACAATGCCCTGATACCAATCTATCACACCCCCACATCGGAACCGCGGAAACGTTCGGGGGTGGAGGACATCATATACAGTATCATAACAATTGAATAATAGTAATCAAAGTAACAACAACCATTATATTGATAATACAAAGTTTACATTGTGTTTGTAATATTGTTTGTATGACACCAAAAGTATATAGCAAAAACTATAAGATGTGTCGCTATGATTCTCCTTTTTCTTAAAACCTGTAAGTGTACCTGTCTACTAGTTCCCTGAGAATACAAGTGATTTTGAAAGTGTATCAACATTTAAGTTGGTGAGTTCATAAGCATTTTTGTTTTAGCAATTTGCCTTTAATCTTTGAATATGTTAGTGTGTTCCTCCAAAAATCCAATCCTTTCTTTTGTAAATGAAATGTAGTCTTAGGCCTTAAGACTAAAATGTATGTTTGTTATTGTACTTTGAAATAGTATATTGTAATCTTATTATTAAATAAAACTATAGAAATGAATGTTTCCCAAAAATTTATGTTGTATTGTATTAAGAAAATTGTGTACTGTATTGGGAAAATAGTGTATTGTATTGTATGTGAAGTAAAACCCTTTGTATGTATGTTCCTGGAACCCACCAGCTGTACTGTAAGGTAGTGTATTTTAATGTAGTTCTATTATTAAAATAAAACCGTTGAAGTTATGTTTGTCCCATAAACCAAATTGTTTAGTTAAGGCTTACTGTAAGTGATATAATAACCATGCTAAAATGACTAGTGGCCTGCACAACGTTCTTCAGGCTTCAGAATGTTATGACATTTGTCACCCCATACCTGCCAGGCTAACTGTAGCTAACATTTTAAGTGCGAGATTGTCAGTCTCGTATATATCTATACACAAATTCACGCTCTCCCTCCAGAAGACTCTAGTTATAATTTAGGACTTTAGCGTGTACTCTAGTAGGTACGATGAAGTAGTAGCTCACAATCCTGTATTAACTTGTTTACCTTTAGTGTGTAAATGTTGTCTTGTTATTGTAAATGTATGTATTCCCTTTTGTGATGTACTTGTAGAGTAAAATAATTATAATTAAATAATTATTTATGTATTGTATCTTGAACTTATAAAAGTAGTGTAAGTGTTCCATAAACTATACCTATTATAGTTTATCATGCATGCTCTTGTATTGTTTTTTGGACTAGTAGAATAGTATATATGCTCCATAAAATACACCTATTATATTTTATATGTTTTTTCTGTATGTATTGAAAATATTTATGAAAATACCCTTTTGCTCGGCATGTTACAAAGAGGTTAAAACGTTTTATTTAAAAAAGTTTTATACTTATATATATATATATATATATATATATATATATATATATATATATATATATATATATATATACATATATACACACACACACACACACAACATATATAATTGAGATTAAAAAGACAGTCGGATAAGTGATTCCACCCTCATCCCACAACCAAACAAGGATCATGAGTTAAGGTGAAAAACCAGTCCTAAGCTTGTTGAATCTTATATATATATATATATATATATATATATATATATATATATATATATATATATATATATATATATATATATATATATATATATAGGTTTAGGTTCTATGGAAAACAAAAAACCCTAAAAATCATAAAAATGCATAAAAAAAAATACTTAGAGATTACAAGACTTTTTTTGAATTTTTTTTATAAAAAATCACAGTTTTTAATAAAAATTCGCTAAAAAAAAATAAAAAGTATTTTTATTTTTTTTTAATAAAAAAAAGCTTTTTTTTTCAAAAAAAAATTTCAGCGATTTTCTTTAAAAAGCTACGATTTTTTCTTAAAAAATGTCAAAAAAAAGTTTTGTGATCTCTAGGTATTTTTTTTAAGCATTTTTATGATTTTTAGGGTTTTTTTGTTTTCCAAATAACTTTTCCCTATATATATATATATATATATATATATATATATATATATATATATATATATATATATATATATATATATATATATATATATATATATATATATATATATATATTGGTAATGAAAATAATTGAAGCAATTGAAATAATTTGGAATCGCTTGAAACAATTTAAAATAGTTTGAAACGGTTTGAAATCGGTTGTATGTTAACACGAGATCCCTTGTGTTTTACTTGTATTCCCCCCATAAAAACATTGAAAAATAATAAAAACGTAGGCGTATGGACTCACTTTGAATGTGTATTTTTGTTTGGATACGTAGTGATAACGATGATCATTGGGTTAGAACCCGTGTGAGAAGGCGTATCCTAAATATAATTATACCCGATGTCATATTTAAATTAATGAAATATTAATTTAAATAATAAGTAAAAGTGTTAGACAACACTAAATTATGTAAGAAATACTTACAAAAGCCTTAGAAATTTTTTGAGGGTGTTCTTGGTGTTTTCGGTGTTCTTGGGTTTTGGATGGTGTTCTTGACGGAAATAAGGAGATTTGAGGATGATATGAATGTTCTTGGGGACTTTATGAAGATTTTCTGGAAATTTGGGCAAAATCTTTTGAAGATATGATGATTTCGTATGAATTTTGAGAGCAAAATAGGAAGGATTTTGGTGTGAAAAGTGAATTATATGGAATGTTTTTGGCTAAATATATATAAAGGGTGTTTTCGGCCTTAATGGGCTTTAAAAAGAGGGTTTTCAGTCCTGTAAGTGAGGACTTCGGTCCTATAGTGATTCCTTAGGGGATTTTGGTCATGACATTTCAAAAAGCAAGTGAGTTCAGTTCTTGGTTCCAAAAAGCAAGTGTTTTCGGCCACCACTTCCATAAAGGAAGTGATTTCGGTTTAGGCATGGCATTAGATTCCCAAAACCGAAAACCATATATATAAAATAAAATATCATATTTTTATTTAAGTGTTACACTTTTATTTGAACAAGTGCGACTTTTATTTACTTATGTTGACCTGAAATAACCGGTTGTTACAATATCCCCCCGTTAGAGGGAATTTTGTCCCGAAATTATTTCTATGGTGAGTACTCATGGACTAGGGAAAAGATGCGGGTACTTTCGTTGCATCTGGTCTTCTCGCTCCCAAGTGAATTCGGGTCTTCGCTTGGCTTTCCAGCAAACCTTCACTATCGGTATGCGACTTTGTTTAGTTCTTTTGACTTCCTTATCCATGATTTCTACTTGTTCTTCCACAAAGTGTGGACTCTCATTTATCTCGATTTCATCGGGTGGAATAACTAGACTCTCGTTGGATAGAAACTTCTTTTGATCAACCTATTTGGACCGCTCTCCGAGCCATCGAAACGTCTGGACCGCCTTGCGAGCCTTCAACCTATCCGGACCGCTCGATGGGCATCCGACCTGACTAGTGTGCTCTTACCAGGTCTTTAGTCTATCCGGGCCGACTTGGGTACGTTGGCCTAGAGCACAAAGCAGAGACCGCGTCAACCCATCCCCAATCGCACAATCAATACATAAATATCAAATGCTAGCATATACATGTAACACCGTAAATTTTCAAAAAAAAAATCATTTTAAAATCACATAATTCTCATAAATACAGTTTACAAATTCGCAAATGACAATTTATCAAAACACATGTTCATAAATTGTTTAAACAAAATCCAGGATCCTCAAAATGTAACTCTGTCTCGTGTGTACAATCAAGCCAGCGCCTTCCCGTGATCCTGAGAAGTACCTGAATCACACAACACATAACATGGTAAGCATGAAGCTTAGTGAGTTATGTACCTACTTTTGTGTTATTTGACTTGGGTGCGAGTCGATCCTTCGTGTCTTTAGTTTTTAGTCATCACTTCAGTATCCGACGTGAGACATTGAGTCGACCTTTGAGGGTTTCTATAGCCGATGAGCATGTGATTTTTGCTACTGATGTAATTTGGGGATGTGTACTAGAGATTTTTAGTGTTGAGTTCCCGAGAGACTTGGTACCGATCGCAATGGGTGATGTCTGTGTCATAGTGGGCATGGATTGGTTGAGTCAGTTTGGAGATGTGATTAACTGTGAGCGTCAGATGGTGACCATACGAGAACCTAGTGGAGGAGTTCTTACGGTGTATGGCAAGGGTACCAGATCTGGATCAGCTTTCTGCTCTACTGCTAGGGCGAGACAGAGTCTACAACAGGGTTCCAGATTTATTTGGTTCCGGGTGCGGCGCCTATTGCCAAGGCACCTTATTGCCTTGCGCCACCTGAGATGCGAGAGTTATCCTCACAGCTCCAGGAGCTGCCAGGAGGGGTTTTATTAGACCGAGTAGCTCACTGTGGGGAGCACCGATCCTTTTTTTCAAGAAAAAGGATGGTTCACATCGGATGTGTATTGATTACCGGGAGTTGAACAAGCTGACGGTTAGGAACCGTTATCTGCTACCGAGGATCGACGATTTATTCGATCAGTTGCAGGGGGCATCTTGGTTTTCCAAGATCAATTTGAGATCCGGATATCATCAGATGAGAGTTTGTGAGGAGGATATTCAGAAGACGGCCTTCATAACTCTTTATGGGCATTACGAGTTTGTGGTGATGCCTTTCAGACTCACCAACCCACCAGCAACATTGATGGATCTCATGAACCGGGTGTGCATGCCCATGTTGGATTAATCGGTGATCGTGTTCATTGATGATATTCTGGTGTACTTGAGGTCCAGAGAGCAACACGAGGATCATCTTCGGGAGACTCTTGGCGTGTTGAGGCCGAAGAGGCTTGACGCCAAATTCTCCAAGTGTGATTTCTGGTTATGATAGGTCCACTTCATGGGGGCACCTCGTTACTCAAAATGGGATATTGGTCGACCCGGCCAAGATTGAGGCAATTATGAAATGGGAGGTGCCAAGATCCCCTTCCGAGATCAGGAGTTTTTCGGGTTTGGGCGGCAACTATCGGAGGTTTATCATAGATTTCTCTAAGATTGTAGTTCCTCTCACCAGATTGACTCGGAAGGGTGTTACTTTTGCCTGGGGGTCCAAGCAGCAGGCCTCATATGAGACTCTTCGCCAACGATTATGCGAAGCTCCGGTGTTAGCCCTTCCCGAGGGAGTGGAGGACTTCGTGGTTTATTGTGATGCATCTATATTAGGGATGGGTGCGGTGTTAATGTAGAGGGGGCACGTGATAGCATACGCATCGAGGCAATTGAAGCCTCATGAGACAAGGTATCCCACCCACGATTTGGAGATGGGGGCGGTGGCATTCGCCCTCAAGATCTTGTGCCACTATTTGTATGGAGTCCGGTGTACCATATATACGGACCACAAGAGCCTGAAGTACCTCATGGATCAGCCCAACTTGAATATGAGACATAGGAGGTGGTTGGATGTAGTGAAAGACTATGACTGCGAGATCTTGTATCATCCGGGCAAGGCTAATGTGGTAGCCGATGCCTTGAGCTGTAGAGCAGCAAGTACTCTGATACGAGATGTGTGTATGAGGATGAAGGTGATGAATCTAGTCTTAGATACCATCCGAGAGACCCACATGGAGGTCGTGGGACTGGAGAACCGCAAGAGGGAGCGGGTGATCGGACAGGTTTCCGAGTTTAAGATGGATAGTCGGGGGCTTATGACTTTCTATGGGCGGATTTGGGTGCCCTATACAAGTGGAGCTCGATGCATACTGATGGAGGAGGCACATAGATCGAGATTCTCGATCCACCCGGGGCCATTAAGATGTATTTGGATCTGAAGAGAGATTATTGGTGGCCCTGTATGAAGAGGGATGTGGCATGGGTAGTTGATAGGTGCTTAACCTGTCACCAGGTTAAGGCGGAGCACCAACATCCACATGGCCCGTTACAACCTCTAGAGATTCCCCAGTAGAATTGGGAACAAATTTCTATGGATTTTATCACCAAATTACTGAGGATTGTGCGATGTGTCGATGCAATATGGGTGATTGTAGACCAACTGACGAAGAGTTCTCACTTCCTTGCCATCAATGAGAGCACTTCTGCAGAGGATTTGGTCGAGATCTACACACGAGAGGTGGTGGCACGACATGTAGTTCCGACATCGATAGTGTTAGATTGAGATGTGCACTTTACTTCCAGGTTCTGGAAGAAATTTCATGAAGAGTTGGGTACTCGATTGCACTTCAGTACCGCATACCACCCACAGACAGACGGGCAGAGTGAACAGATGATTCGGATGCTTAAGGACATGTTGCATGCGTGTGTTATGGACTTCGGTGGAATTTGGGATACATATTTTCCCTTGGCTGAGTTTTCTTACAACAACATCCACCATTCCAGTATTGGTATGCCTCCCTTTAAGCTATTATATGAGAGGAGGTGTCAAACTCCCATCTGTTGGGGAGAGGTAGGGCAGAGAGTGATGGGTGGCACTGAGATAGTGCTCAAGATGACCGAGCTTATTCAGTAGGTCAGACAGAGGTTACTGACGGCCCAGAGTCGCCAGAAGAGTTACGAAAACCGGCGACGATCTGATCTAGAGTTCCATGTTGGAGATTTTGCTGTCCTAAAGGTATCCCTGTGGAAAGGGGTAATTAGATTCAGGAAGCAGGGAAAGTTGGGTCCTAGATATATCGGTCCTTTCAGAGCGATTGTCGGAGTGGGGAAGGTATCCTATTGTTTGGAGCTACCTACAGAACTGAGTAAAATTCATAAAACCTTCCACGTGTCTCAGTTGAAGAAGTGTGTAGCCGATGAGATGATGGTGGTACCTTTAGAGGAAATTCAGATAGATGCGAGCCTGGATTACATTGAGAGGCCGAAAGTGATTTTTGATAAAAAAAAAAGTTAAGACCCTGAGGAACAAGGAGGTGTAACTGGTTAAGGCGCAGTGGGAGCACCGCAGGGGATCCGAGTGGACTTGGGAGCCGGAGTCTGAGATGCGCGAGCAGTACCCAGAGTTGTTTCTAGAACATGACTTTGATGGCGAGGTCTGATTCTAGTAGGGGAGAATCGTAACATCTCGACTCCCAGTTATAATATTTACATATTTATTTATGAGTTGATTGAGCAACTCGACGACTTGGATGCCCCAACTCGTCGAGTAGAGACGGATGTGGCCACGTGAGTTTTACGACCAACACGACGAGTCGGAGGGATCAACTTGATGAGTTGGCTCTGTGAGAGGAAACCCTAATTCTTCTGGGTTGGGTCCTATTTAAAGGACCTTAAGCCCTCATTTCCGCCTCACCAACCACCTTACTCCCCTATGTGAAACCCTAATCGTATAGAGTGAATTGAGGGAGAGATAGAGAGAGAAAGAGAGATGAGCTAACTTGAGCATTCTAGTGTACTTTTGGAAGAGACGAGAAGATCATCAAGGCTTGAAAATGAGAAGGGACTGTTGGATCTTGTGTTATTTCATCTATAGCTTCTGTTGAAGGTAAAAAGTCTCCACCTTGAAGGTAAAAAGTCTCCACCTTCCATAGCTTTTGTTGAAGGTATGGTCTTCCCAAATCTCGTGGAACAAGCATTCCACATGAAGATGGTATTCCACGATTCGATCGAGGAACAAGAAATCATGCTTCACTTCCTCCACCTCCACCAATTGTTCTCCCTAACCCATAAGATCGAAGAATTGAAAGGTTCAATATTACTAAATCCCTATTGGAAATGAAACATGAAGATGGTAAACCCGTGTGTGCCCACGTTCTAGGAATGAAATCACACATTGATAGGTTGATAATGTTGGGTGTGTCATTCCCATATGAGTTGGTTGTGAATTGGGTTTTGCAGTCACTTCCTGAATCATATAATGGGTTCAAAAGAAAGTATTATATGATGGATCATGATGATAACCTCATTGACCTAACTTACATGCTCATTGCTGCTGAATCAGAAATGATTTGGCGAAGCAATGGAGCATATTTGTTGGGAGAGTCAACCGACCATGCTTTCGAGGACGTTCTAAGATAAGCAACCTGCGTTTGCTGCCAAGAGAAAGGGCCTTGGATAGAGGTCTGCCCCAAGATCCTGAAGATTCCAAAAATGGGAGAGTCAAAGAGTATGGCTGTGCTTCAAGTAAAAAAATCTACTATATAACTCCATTAAGTTCCTATTCGTTGATTCTTAATACATGATGTGATAAGATTGCATTTGAATGTTTTTTGGAGGATCGGTGAAAAGAAAGGAAGCTTGATGAAAGAGCAAGATGAGTCTAATCACAAAGAAATGGATCTCGATCGCATGGACTTGAAGATTAGATTTTGAGCTTAGATAGTTATGATAGTGTTGTTAGAAATTTTCCTTTTGAAATACATAGATTTTCAATGGATTCTGCATTGTAAGGACAAATGTTTTCCGCTGCTTTTATAAATAAAATAAATTTTCGTTTGACTTATTTATTTGTTTATTTCCTTGCAATGAAATTGTTATGAAAATTGGTGTTTGCATATTTCTACAACAAATGGATATGATTCTTATTTATGGTGTTTATGGAAAAGTCGAGAATTTACCAAATAAAGAGAGTTTCTCATCGCCCAAGTTTCAATTGGACAGAAATTTGAAATCATGCAACTTGGTTGCACGAAGAATGAGAAATTTCAGATTTGGAAATTAGACTAATTCATTGACAAAGTGTCAAGTGAAGGACTAGAAGATCGAGTACACAAAGTTGTGTGTTGATCAAGTCCACCACAAAAGTAACAAAGATATTCGTCATAATTTACTAAAGATTTAGTAAATGTGATTATACTTACAAGATTAAGTGTAATTCTAAATTGATTGAAAAGGTTTAAATCAATAGCAAAACGAATAGGAAGAATCAAGTAGGCATAAAGATAAAAGTTTCTCCATTCTAAGAAGAAGGGAGAGTACCTTTTATGCTTTATGATAGGTCTTAATGATTAAGAACCATATCTCATTTGATCCTCTAAGTGAGTCTTAGTACAATAGTTTATCTAAGAAGAGGAATCAGGAACTGAAAAAATAGTTAAATCAAAAAGTCAATCATACTTCGTTCCAATAACAAGTATTAAAGTTAAAATTGTGGCAATAAGTGACAAGTATTAAGAATTTTTTTTAACATTCATCAAATGTGGAAAGTTGTGATGTCTTGGATAAGACAAAGACCAACTAGGACCATTATATGAAGTGTTATGTTTTGATAAAAACTACACTAACTCTTGAATATTTGGTTGTCAAGAAATGTTTATTGACAAGAGAATCTTATATGTCAAGGAGTCAGTGGGAGTCTTAATGGTCTTGAAAGGTTTCAAGAACAAATCAAATAAACCTTATTGACCATCACTAGCACACGAGTTAAGGTTTACAACCTATCATGTTGACACTATTTTGTTTTCTATGCCATTCCAATTGAGTTAATTGTGCATATGAGTCCTATGAGTTCTCGTTTGAATACATAAAAGGCAAGGACCTTGATCAATGGAAAGTATTTTGATAGGCAAAGGTGAACTGCTTAACTACTTGGAAGACATGGTGGGCAGTTGTGCTACCATAAGGCAAGAAATCAAGATTAAGAAAGTTTGGTCCATATGAGTTTGAATTTTTCGTAAACTTTGGTTTTAACAAATTCACATGGATAGGAATGTTGGATAAGGTGTCTAAGTCCATAACTTATTTGGTATATACTTGACCCGACCGGCATGGTCCATTTGGGTTGCGTTTCATCCAAACTATTTATGGATAATTTTATGACATTTATACACATATTATTATTAATATATTATAAGTTATAATATATTAATATAAAGTCATGTTATTTAATTAGTCTTAGTCTTAAATTAATTATGAATTAATTTAGAGATTATAAGGAACACTAATTAGATTGTGGGGTATTGGTTTTATATGGTGTGGGCTAACACCCATTTGTTAATAGGCTAGGGTTGTATGGAAGTCCATGGATGATCCATGGAGCTTTTAACCCATGGATCCTTGGAAAAGGAAAGGTCATGGGTTATTAGGGTTTCACCCTAATCATGTACACTATATAAGCATGCTTATGTTGCATGAAATAGCAACTAGTGTGTGTGTTTGTGTGTGGCCGAAAATTATAGTGTGTGTACACTCTCTCAAAGTTTTCCAAGAGTTTGTGGTGATTTGTGATTCCATTTGAGGCATTCACACTATTGGTGCTTGGCCCTCAAACTCCTTAAGAATCAAACTCATCAAAAAGGTATGTAATCTCATCTAACTCTTTTATGTTTAAAAGTACCCCATGCCATGTTAGATAGGTTATGAACCTTGGAAAATTATTATTTTGCATGTATTTAGACAAACATAGATCCAAGGTTTATTAGGGTTGCATGCACACTTAGGAAGTGTTAGATTGCTCAAAACCCAACAGTGGTATCAGAGCCTAGGCTTGCTTGTTTGATACTTGATGCAAAATAGTGAAAAAAGTCAAAATTTTTGCTGTCTGCATGATGGACTCGCTGAGTCCATGGGTGGACTCGGCGAGTCCAAGGCAAAGTTCAACCTACTCGGCGAGTAGATTCGTGCACTCGGCGAGTAGAAGGTTCAGAATGCAGATTTTCGACTTTTGCTGCTGGAAATGGACTAGAAACTTTACCCCAAACTGTTTTGATGTTTTAAAACTTATTTTGGTTGGTGTAATGGTTGTTCTAATCCATTTACAATAGCATATATCAAAATTTCATGCTTTGTATGTGTTCATATAATTTTGAAACTTTGATAATCATGTTCATGTTCTTATGAATTTTGAAGATGATAGGAATTATTTGCTGAATTGTTTAGGATTAATTCTTGATCATTTATGTGTTTTAATGGAGTCCATAATTTTTCCTCAAGTTATGGATATCCAAAGGTCACATTTCTTTAACACACATTAAAAACACATAAGTTACATAAAATGAAGAGTCTTCATTTTATGAACCTTTAATTCATAAGTTATGAAATGAAAAGTTTTGAAGAGTTACAAAACTTGTCCTCAAGTTTTGGAATTTGGAAAAGTTTCACACACTTTAATAAACTTTAATTCCAACACTTAGAATTTTAAAAGTTAAAATTCAACACTTATACTATTTATAACATTAATGGTTAATTATATATATATATATATATATATATATATATATATATATATATATATATATATATATATATAAGAACAATTCTTTTTACCGTTAGTAGGCCTCATTCACGAAGCCGGTCTATAAGGTGGGTATAAGGTTGTTGCCTATAAAATGGCGACTTAAAGGGTGTATACTCTCACCCACCGCTTGCTAGACTGGTAAATGGTCGTTAGCCGAACGGGTAAGATAAAGACTTATAAATTCTCATTAAGTATGATGAATATTATAAAGTAACTAAACCTTTTATTTAATTCCCAATCTTAGTTACTTTAGGAAAAATGTGAACATGGTGCTAATCCATGGAATTCACACTTTGTACCTTACCAAGTCGTTGGTGGAGCGTGTGTGGTTAACCGACACACTAACTTGGACTAGTAAGGATCACGAAGGGTGACTTAATGTTTGTCATAGATCAATGGAGCGTGTGTGGTTAGCCAGCACATTGATTAGGTGATAATATTAAGGGTACCAAGTGAATTGGCATGGTTATTCACACCTTGTTTTGTGATCCTTGGCATCCTAGTCACAAAACTTGAAGGGCACAATCGAGATTGAAACATGCCATTGAAAAGTTCAATGAATCTCAAAAGAATCTAGGAATTTCAAATCCAATTAAAACCTAATAAATCATTTCGTTTTCGTGGTGGAAATTGGTGAATCGTCATTCACCTACCTTTCAAATATATTATTACTTAGATTACGGCATCCCTCTTCTAAGTATAATATATTGTGATTGGATCCTAGCCTTAACATTACATTTGGGTGTCTTATTAAGGATTCTATATATCTAATCTAAACTTACTTTCTTCTTTCAGATGTCTTCCAACACTAATGCTTCAGGCTCTAACCCAACTAGTTCTTTCTCTCTCATGAATCTTTGTGGGAGAGTCATCTTTGATGGTTCCAACTTCATGGACTGGATAAGGAACATCAGGATGGTAACTCGTTATGAGGACAAGGAATATGTCCTCGATAAGGAGTTAAAAGAGCTTGATGAGTCTACTGCTACTCCTGAGGAGATCGCTGGATTCAGGACACATGAGAGAGATGCTACTAAGGTGGCATGCATCATGATGGCCATGATGACAGCCGAGCTCCAAAAGTCCTATGAGGACTTCTACCCTTTTGAGATGCACCAAGACCTGATGGAAAGGTACCATCAGAGTGCTCGTCAAGAGCGGTATGAAATAATCTCCTCCATAATAACAACCCGCATGAAGGACGGTGAATCCGTCACGGCCCACATGCAAAAGATGCAAAGGTATGTGGACCGTTTGCTGAAGCTGAATGTAAACTTCCCTGAGGAGTTGGCAATTGACATCATTTTGCACTCCTTACCTTCTTGTTATGACCATTTTCGTATGACATATCATATGAACAAGGAGGAAGTTACCCTTAGCAAACTTCAAGGACTCTTGAAGACCGCTGAAACCGGTCTTAAGGGCAAGTCGGTTGTTACCTCTACTACTCCTACTCCAACATCTACCCCTGTTTTGGCTATCGGGCAAGGCAAAGGGAAAAAGAGGAAGCACCCTTCGAAGGGTACCAAGGGAAAGTCTCTTGAAGGCTCCTCATCAAGGACCAAGAGCGGTTCTGCCACTCCTTCTGCCATTCCCAAGGATGTTGATTGCTACTATTGCCAGGACAAGGGGCACTGGAAGTGAAACTGCTCTAAATACTTGCAGGATCTGAAGGATGGGAAAGTGAAACCCACCCACGCAGGTATTTACACAATATTATCTAATAACTCACCATATTCTAACTCTTGGGTGCTTGATACAAGATGTGGTATTCACATATGTTATGATTTGCAGGGCCTAAGAAGAAGTGAGGATGTGGAGCACGGGAAGATAAACTTGATCATGGGGAATAGGAAGGCTTCACCTGTTTCCAAGATTGGAGTTTATACTTTGTTGCTAAATAATGGGTTAAAATTAGATTTGAATAAATGTGTGTACTCGTCTGAAATGGCAAGGAATATTATTTCCTTTCATGCTTTGTACAAACAAGGTTTTACCTTTTCGTTTGATAATGAATGTGGTGGTATTAATGCTTTCTTTAAAAATGTGTTTTATTTTAAAGCATTACCTTGTGATGGTGTGTATGAAACTGTGTCGATTGTAGACAACTTAGGAAATAATGTGTTGTATATTGATTCTTCTACTAGCCTGGATAAAGCATCATTGTGGCATTGTCGTCTTGGACATGTAAACAAGAAACGCATAGGCCAACTCCAAAAGAGTGGAGTCTTGGAATCATTCGACCTTAAATCGGATGATAGTTGTGAATCTTGTCTACTTGGAAAGATGAAAAAATAACCCTTCACTGGAACTTGTGAAAGGGGTGAGGATTTATTGGACCTAATACATACTGATGTATGTGGACCATTCAAAACCGCCACAAGGGATGCTAATCGGTATTATGTGACTTTTATTGATGATTTTAGTAGATATGGATATGTCTACTTAATCAAACATAAGTCAGAAACCTTTGAAAGGTTTAAGGAATTCAAACAGGAAGTAGAAAATCAATTGGGCAGGAACATTAAGATGCTTCGATCCGATCGAGGTGGTGAGTATCTTAGTACCAAGTTCCTTAACTATCTTAACGAGTGTGGGATTGTCTCACAATTGACTCCTCCCAGGACACCACAGCTAAATGGTGTAGCTGAGAGGTGTAATCAAACTTTGTTAGACATGGTTCCCTCCATGATGAGTCGAGTTTCGCTACCAATCTCTTTTTGGAGGTATGCCTTAGAGACTGCCGCCCATATCCTCAATTTAGTCCCTACAAAGAAGGTTACCAAAACACCTCATGAGATGTGGACTGGGAAGGTTCCCAATTTGGATCACATCAAAATTTGGGGTTGCGAAGCTTTCGTGAGGCGTGAAACTCATGATAAGCTTGAACCCCGAAGCGAAAGGTGTATTTTCATCGGCTACCCACAGAAATCCTTCGGTTACCTCTTCTACAGACCCAGTGAGAATGTGGTCTTTATAGCAAGAAGAGGGGTCTTTCGTGGGAGAGAATTTATAAGCCAAGGAGACAGTGGGAGACAAATTGATCTTGAAGAAATTCAAGAATCAATTGGTGAAGGAACCCCAGACACTAGCAATCAACCTGAGGAGGAAACTTCTGTTGATCCAGGTGACGAGTCTGTACCTCCAAGGCGTTCCACACGGGTTAGGAACACACCTGCATTTTATTATGGTTTTCATATTAGTACAGAAGGTGATACATTTATCAGTGATAGTACACTGGAAAATTTGGATGAACCTAGCAGTGTTAAGGAAGCCATGGCAGTCCCGGAGTCTGCTAAATGGAAGGAGGCTATGGACAGCGAGATACAGTCCATGTATGACAATCAAGTTTGGAAATTGGTTGACAATGTACCAGGCCGTAAAACAGTCGGGTGCAAATGGATCTTCAAGAAGAAGACCAACATGGAAGGAAAAGTGCATACTTATAAGGCTCGACTGGTTGCGAAGGGTTTTACTCAGACTCAGGGTATTGATTATGATGAAACCTTCTCGCCGGTAGCAAAGATTAAGTCTATTAGGGATATGCTAGCCATTGTTGCATTTCATGATTATGAAATATGGCAAATGGATGTCAAAACCGCTTTTCTTAATGGAAAGTTGGCTGAGGATGTGTACATGAATCAGCCAGAGGGTTTTATCAGTGCAGAGTAGCCTAATAGAGTATGCAAGCTTGAGAAATCCATTTATGGATTAAAACAAGCATCTCGTAGTTGGAATCTTTGTTTCGATGAGAAGGTCAAAGAGTTTGGCTTCTCGAGAAGTGAAGATGAGTCTTGTGTGTATGTCAGAGCTAGTGGGAGTATAGTTAGCTTCTTGGTACTGTATGTGGATGACATACTACTTATAGGAAATGACATCCCAACCTTGCAGGAGGTTAAGTCCTGGCTTGGGAAGTGCTTTGCTATGAAGGACCTAGGGGAAGGTGCCTATATCCTAGGGATAAGGATATTAAGAGAAAGGAGTAAAAGACTAATTGGACTTATTCAGAGTACCTACTTGGATAAGGTGTTGAAAAGGTTCAACATGCAGAATTCCAAGAAAGGAGATTTACCGATCCAAAGCAATACCAAGCTGAGTAAGACTCAGAGTCCGAGTATAGAGGCATAGATAGCTGAGATGAGCCAATTACCGTATGCTTCCGTTGTTGGCTCGATCATGTATGCTATGACTTCTACCCGCCCTGATGTGGCCTTTGCTTTGAGCATGGTCAGCAGGTATCAGGGGAACCCTGGTAAAGCTCATTGGACTGCGGTAAAGAACATTCTCAAGTACCTGCGGAGGACTAAGGATTGGATCCTTACCCATGGTGGGAGTGATGACTTGAGAGTATTAGGGTATAGTGATGCTAGTTTTCACACTGATAGGGATAACTTTCGCTCTCATTCGGGCTAGGTCTTTACCTTAAATGGAGGGGAAATCTCTTGGAAGAGTTCCAAGCAGGAGACGGTGGCTGATTCGACTTGTGAATCAGAGTATATAGCAGCGAGTGAAGCAGCGAAGGAGGCGATATGGCTGAAGAACTTCATCGGAGACCTTGGAGTTGTGCTAGCTATTAAGGAGCCTATGGAAATTTTCTGTGACAACAATAGTGCGGTTGCTTTAGCTAAAGAACTGAGAGATCATGGGAGATCCCGACACATTGACAGAAAATATCACTTCATAAGACACAAGATAAAAGAAGGACTCCTCGTGGCAAAGAGGATATCGTCAGATGAGAACCCTGTGGATCCCCTTACAAAGGGACTGACGAGGGCTAAGCATTTTCAGCATGCGAGGCGCATCGGGCTGAGGGACGATATTAGTTTTACAGATTAGATAGATTCTCTGAAACTTGTAAAATGTAATTGATGAGATATTAACTCTCTTTGATCGATTAGATCTTTGTAACAGGTATATAAAGAAAGAAAAGCAATGAAACAATACTCAAGAATGGATTTGAATGTTGAATGATTAGAACTTTCAATCCTCAGCAGAGCTCGATAAAGAACTTCCGCTGTAGAGGATTCTAGGGTTACAAAAGAGATCTTCTTAAATTACACGTAAAAACCCCGATCTTTCAGTTACTAAAAAGATGCATGCAAACATCTATTAATACACAAACCCTAGAAAATAAGATACGGATGGACAGGCCCATACCGTATAAAAGACGGGATAGAAAGCGAGCCCAAGACGCAACACCAAGTACCCAACAATCTCCCCTTTTGCGTCAATTGGGGCGAGACCTCACTCCAGCTTGCTTACCCCCGCAACACTGGCTTTCTTGACGGTCTTGAACAGGCAGGGGATGATAGCAAGAAGTGTTTGTCGGAAGTGAATGTACCAGTTTATCATATCATTGAAGTAATTTTTATCACTATCGAGTTCTGCTTGCAACGATTGATTATACCCAGAACATGCTCCAGACAGGTAGTAGTGTAGAGATGTTTGTCAGCCAAAGCAAACAGGCATTTCTGACCTTCTGCTCTAGTGAACATGACTAAGTTCTGTTTCGGATCAATCTTTCCCATCTTCATTCGGTTTATATCGCTTGCAGAACCGACTGGAGTGATGATGGGCTTCTTCCTCAGAACATTAGCAACCTCTTGATCAAGCTTAGCCACCTCCAAAATATAGCAAACTAACATTCTCTTGAAATGGTCTATGATCGGACCATATTCAGCTTCATTGACAAGAAGAATGTTGTGCAAGACAATCCAATCGTGAGGGTTTAGGTTGGGAAGATCAGCCAGAGAGATGGAATGCTCAGATTTTTCAGATCCCCTCAAGACCTTGAATCTAACATTAACGAAATTACCTTCACGAACAGGCTTGAGTACCCGAACGTTGGTTATCTTCTGTGCGCTCCAAGTCTGGTACTGAGGTTGAGCAGTCCTCAAGTGATAGTCTATAAGCTCCCTATCCACCTTCGGGTGAGGATGGGGAACTTCAACTATATGAGCGAACGCATGGAAGATGAAGGCTTTTCGGGTCACGGGCATGTCGAACTCGGAATCGACCGAATTGACACGGTCTAAGGAGATGATCGGTTCTAGCCACAGAGTGCAAGGGGACTCAATGGATTCTTTGATAAGAACTTTGAGAGTCCAAGGAGGAAACAAAGTTTTCCTGCTTTCAAGGAGATCATGAGCCTCCTTTATCTTCCTCTCCTTGGCCTCGGCTTCCCTGACGCTGCGAGCATTTTCATCCAGCTCTCTCTCTCTCTCTCTGGTCTACTTCCTGACTAAGCTGACAATCGGTTCTTGATCATCACTTTCATCACTGTCGTCATCAATTTGTTTGGCTTTGGTTTGAGCACTCAAACCTGATGAAGGACCAGATGTTGGTTTGGGTGCTTTCGGAGGGACAAGTGATGAAAATGGAATAGTTTGAGCTTTGGAACTTAGAGGGGGTTTCTGTTGAGCTGTGGACTTCTTTTCTCCCCCTTGTTTCGGATGGTCCTCCTGCTCAGGAATGCCTTCAATACGGCTAAGCAGGGCAAGAGCAGGAGCGAGCTTCTCTGCAAGACTACACCTCACCGAATAGTTAAGAATCGGATCATGGGCTTCAATGATGTTAGACAGAGCTCCGTGGACATCTGAAACACAACTCTTGACCACAACTTTCTCAGACCGAAGAGAATCGATCTCCTTCTCGGCTTGGGAGAGCTGATGAGTTGCCAAGGTAAGCTCGGAAGACTTTCGGGCAAGCTCTTCCTTGGTGGTAGATTCGGCGGCAAGAGTGGCTTGGAAGAAAAGAAGACGATCCGCAACCGAAGACTGAAATGATTGGTTGTCTTCTTTGAGTTTTTGGTGAAAGCTGGCAAATTGGTCTTTTTCAGTTTCGAAGGAATGGACCAGCTTCTCCACAACGGTGCGGATCTTCTTAGTGTTTGTCTCTGATGTCGCCTGTAAAGACTCCAGCCAGATCTGGGCGTCTTGAAATAGTTTTTCGACTTTTTCGGTCTCAACAGCACTAGCCTTCGTGGATTTATCAATGGCAGCAGCAGTTGAGCTGATAGAGGCTTCATGTGCTTTGGAGAGTGACTCCACCATACCCTGAATGGCAGCCTTCGAAAAGTGAGATGTTGAGGAAGAGGAAGAAGCCACAAGATTTTCAATCTTCTCATGGATTTCCTTGATGTGCTTTTTAGTGACCAGAGCATCATCATCATCATCACTCTTAAGTTGATAGGGGCTGTAGTAGATGGAGTCAAAAACGGTATCCTCCCCTCCCAAAAAGGTTTCGGTTTTAGCAGATGGAGTGGGAGATAAGGGTGCGGTTGGTGGTTCGGTAGTGATAGTGGGTTCGGGAGCAGAAGTAGGTTCGGGTTGTGAAGTAGAAACCCCCGTATCAGATACGTTGGTTGGAACCTCACGGGTGGTAGTTGTGGTGGCTTCTGTGAAAAGTGGTGGGGGAAGGGTGGTTGTTGTGGTTGGAAGAGAAGTAGAGGAAGTTATGGGGGGAATAGAAATAGGGTTAGATATGGAGGGAATGGAAATGGAGGAGGTTATGATGGGAATGGAAGAGGTAGGTATAGGAGAAGGGGAAGGAGGTTTTGATGAAACATGTACCTCATGACCAGGCGAGTGAGGCGGAGTTTCGCCTCTAGCTGACTCATCTAAGTCAGAATGGTTCTCTTCCGAATCGCTGGAGGAAGAAGAGAGAATAAGTTTTCTCTTGGGCTGTACTTTCTTCTTCTTCGCTGGTGGGGAAAGATTTGGTTTTGAGGGTTTTCGCTTCTTAGGAGAAGGACCCTTTGCCCCCTTTGCTGCTTTCTTTATCTTCCCTTGCTCGGGTTTCTTCCCTCTAGCAGCAGGTTTATCTGCATCATTAATGGACTGAACCATTTCAGCATAAAGTTCCCTTGGGCACGAAGGACGAAAGTCCTTGTAGGCTTTCATTATGATGCTCTCCTTGGACACCCCAGCGGACATAGAGTCCGGAATGGATCCGACGAAAGAAAATTTAGTCGGATCGGTAACAATTATTTTGGTGGTGTGGAAGACGCTGATGGTGGAGAGAAGGGAACCTGCAACAGTAGGAACATGAAGTTTATCCATGGCCCACTTGGTGATGAGCGTCTAGAACCTGGCGTAGGATACCTCAGTGTGGCGAGAGGAGGAGGCTAGGCTCTGAATGAGTTGCTGCCATAGAACCGAGCCATAGTCGAGGTTAAGGCCGTGATATAGACCATAGAGAATGGTCATAAACAATTTGCTGGCCGCATCAGAACCAGAACTATGCTAAGAGAGCCCTTTGAACAGAATGGTGAAGAACCATTCCATGGAGAAGGGAGACACGATTTCTTGAACTTGGTGACCGTCGTAAGAATCTACGTGTAACCCATGTTGTAGAACATCGAAAATAATTGCCCGACGGTGATGGAATCGGGATTAACCCTAGATTCATCGGCTTCAAAACCTAGGAGCCAACAGAATCGTTGCTTGGAGATGGAGGTCTTGTGAGAAAGAAGATCAAAGTAGATGCGATCCACTGATCTATCATAATGGGCTGTGGAGAAGACCTGGGAAAGGCATTCCATCGGCACAAACTCGACCTTGGAAAGAGCGAGCACCAATGGAGAGTATTTGAGGCACTCCACCATGGGATACATATAATTCTCGTAAGCTTTAGGGTTGAGATCAATCACCAGGCTTTGTTGAGCGCGGATAGGAAGAATATTTGTGCGGGAGGAGGTTTCCTGAACTGATGAAGAATCCGTCATTGTTGAAGGTAGAAGATAATGAACAGTAGATAAGAAATCGCCTGATTTTGCTCGTTCGAGTTTTGATTGTGATAATTTTGGAATGAAGCAGATGTGTTCCTTTTATACCGTGGGTAGAGGAGAGAGAAAGATCATCACCCAAATCTTCTTGATACACGAAACGGTTTTGGATTTGACTGAAGCGCGATAGTTGGCACCCCCGATGATTACGCATGAGAGAGAAGAACTGTTCCGTTTTGCACGCGTGCCCGTCACCTCACTATTGAGGTCGTTACTCTGTCGGCTGAGTCAGCATCTTATCTGTTTAATAGCTGTCATCCAAACATAAGATTATAAGGTAACCGAACGAGAATTTTGGAAAATCAAAGATTTTCGTGCATAGAGTGTGAAAGATAAGGAAATAAAGCGAGATATATATGGGAAGTAGTGATGTCAATATAGACACAAAATAGTTGATCCCGGGCACGAATCACTTTCTTCAAGGTCAAGAGAGACCTTAAAGTGTTTGTATGGATTCCCGTTGAATTACGATCAATCACTTTCTAACAAGTGTTGAAAGGCATCTTTTTGTAAGGCTTAAAAGGGTGGCTTTCGCTTCAGTTTAGAATCCCGGACTTTGACATAAGACCGAGACTAAATGAAGTACTTGTGAGACCGATGTGGTCTATTGAACAAGTAGGCTGGATAATAGATATAGTGACTTGGAGAAGATATATGAAGGTGAAATCTCAAAAAAAAAAAATTAAACTGGATTCTAAGGGAAGAAATGTTATGGTAAATAACAAATTCATAAGAATCGCACAACCAAAAAGAGATTTCATGTTGACCGTCAATTCATGTTAGGTATTGAATTTTGGGTTTCACTGAGCACGTAGTGACACGTGGCTTAGATCATAAACACAGAGATTTTGGAACCATAAACCTCAGTGGTTAATTCTGAGAGTCTCAAGGGTTACGATATGGGACCGAAATATGATGGAGAAGAGTAAGGTGGTGAAGAGAAGCGATAGTACCTCTGCTGAAAATAGTGACCAAGCAGTAAACTCTCAACCCATATGAGAAAAGAGTAAGGTAGCTTAGGATTAGAATAAATGGAGCAGCCTTATTGGGAAGACAAGGTTTGTATATACCTAGTCATTAAGGCTTTTATTCAAAATCAGTTGAGGCTTTGGACAACATGTAGCAGCATGCTTATAGGGACGCTTAACTAGTTAATATAATGTGTGAGAACCAAACCTATCCCAACTATATTTAAACAAGAATGAAAGAAATTTTTTTTTTTGGAGATTTTAAGATTTTGAAAAGAGAAAAACCAAACAAAATAAGTGATAAAAAAAATTGAACCGAACCCGAAATGGACTGAACGCTCGGTTCATTTTGGTTCCTAAAAAAAATATTTTTGGATTTTTGGAAAACAGCTTTACAAAAGTGTACAACCATAGACAACACCTTTTTGAGATTGAGCGAAAATATGTGCTATGGGACCAAACCCGAAATAGACCGAACGTTCGGTTCATTTCGGTTCCCATGTGAACCGAACCCGAAATAGACCGAACGTTCGGTTCATTTCGCTCCTTACTTTTAACTTTGGGATGATGTCTTTGGTACCGATTCTGATTCCATCATTCCTAGACCATGAAGGATTTTATTGAAACTGGCTTCAGGTAGGGCTTTAGTGAAGATATCGGCCAGTTGATCAGTGGTTCGAACAAAGTGAATTTCGACATTTCCATCCTCCACATGATCCTTAATGAAGTGATACCTCAGTGCTATATGCTTGGTCTTAGAGTGTTGCACTGGGTTATGACAGATCCTAATTGCACTTTCTGAATCGCAATATAGTGGGATCTTTTTCATGTTAAGTCCATAATCTCTGAGTTGGCTTTGGATCCATATGACTTGAGATGTGCAGGAGGCGGCTGCGATGTACTCTGCTTCGGCTATAAAAAGGGAAACGCAGGTTTGCTTCTTTGACTGCCAGCTGACCAATTTCCCATCAAGGAATTGGCAACCCCCTGTGGTGCTTTTCCTGTTTAAACCACATCCTCCAAGGTCTGCATCAGAGAAGGCTTGAACGAAGAAGCCTGAGTTGGATGGATACCATAGACCGAGAGAGGTAGTTCGCTTCAGATACCTGAGTATATTTTTCACTGCAAGCATATGTGGTTCTCGTGGGTTCGCCTGAAACCTAGCACAATAACATATGGAAAACATGATGGCAGGCCTGCTAGCAGTAAGATACATTAAGGACCCAATCATCTGGCGGTATAGCGTAATGTCAACTGCTGGTTTCTCCAGAGAAGGGGTGAGTTTGGTGCCGAATGCCATTGGAACCTTGACCTTTGAATCTCCCATCATACCAAATTTGGCAAGAAGAGTTTTGGTGTATCCTTCCTGGTTCATAAAGATGCCTTCGGGTCCCTGTCTAATATTTAATCCAAGGAAAAAGTTAATCGGACCCATGGAGTTCATTTCAAATTTAGTCTCCATCAGCTTTCTGAATTCAGCTGTTAAGCTGGGATTCGTTGAGCCAAAGATGATATCATCGACGTAAATTTGTACAATCATAAGGTGGTTACCTTCCTTCTTACGAAAAAAGGTTGGGTCAACTGAACCTTGTTTGAATCTAGACATCTTTAAAAACTTTGTTAGCGTTTCATACCAGGCCCTAGGAGCTTGTTTCAGACCCTAAACCGCCTTGTCCAGAATATAGCAGTGATTTGGGAACTTCTCATTGACAAAGCCAGGAGGTTGCTCCACGTAGACTGTTTCTTCGAGTTCTCCATTCAGAAAAGCGCATTTGACATCCATTTGGTAGACCTCGAAGTTTTTGTGTGCTGCATAGGCAAGAAAAATGCGAACAGATTCCAGCCTTGCAACTGGAGCGAAAGTCTCTTCATAGTCAATTCCTTCCTCCTGACAGTATCCTTTCACGACCAGACATGCTTTGTTTCGAATCACATTCCCTTCCTTGTCCATTTTGTTCCTGAATACCCATTTGAGACCAACAACTGATGCATTTTGAGGAGTTGGAATGAGGCGCCAAACTTTGTTCCTTTCGAATTCGTTCAGTTCGTCTTGCATAGCTTGAACCCAATCGGAGTGGTCAAGAGCAGCGTTAACTGACTTTGGTTCAACTTTTGAAAAAAAGGAATTAAACATATAGAATTCTACTTTGGAAAATAAGGATGTTTGTTTTGCCTTAAGTTGTGATCGGGTTAGAACCTTTTCAGAAACATCACCTACAATTTGAGAGACAGGATGATTTCTGGTCCATTTGATGAGAGGAGGGTAATTTGGATCATAGAAAGGATCCAATTCAGCGTTTACCATCTCTTCTGGTTCGGATTGACTTTCATCTTCATAAAGCATATTGGCATTCCCCCCCTCGAATGATGAGCTTTCTGGAACAGTCGGACTTTCGGGTATAGTGAAGAGTTCGGGTGCTCCTGTGCCTTCAGATGCTGTGGAGTGTTCAGGTGCTACAGTACCTTCGGGGGCTACAGTACCTTCTGGTGCTGTGGGATGTTCAGGTGCTACAATACCTTCGGTTGCTACAGTGCCTTCTGGTGCTGCGGAACGTTCGGGTGCTACAGTACCTTTGGATGCTATAGTGCCTTCTGGTGCTGCGGAGCATTCGGGTGCTACAGTACCTTCGGGTGCTACAGTACTTCCGGGTGCTGCAGTACCAGTGTGCTCCCCCTCGACTGAAGCGCTAGAACTGGATACTCCTTCATTCATTCGCCTTGTAGCATCTTCTACTAGTTGCTTCAGATGATCCACCTTGTTGTTTGCTGCGCTGGCTTCCGAGTTAATGGCCTTCTCTGGTTCATCAAATAACTCGACAAACTTCTCAAAGAGATTTGCAATTGATACTGTGACTTGACCTGTTTGAGGAAAGATTTCACCAGTTGTGTCTACGTTGGCTTTTGACTTTTTGACATAGCTATCATCAAAGGTCACGTAATACGTCTCTTCTATTTTCCTCGAACGTTTGTTTAATACCCTGTACGCTTTAGAAGTGAGAGAATAGCCCAAAAAAATCCCTTCATCGGCTTTGACATCAATTTTGTTGCGATGTTCTTTAGAATTGAAGATGAAGCACTGGGAACCGAACACATGGAAGAATTTAACGTTCGGCTTCCTGTTGTTGATGATCTCATAAGGAGTGAGCGTGAATCGCTTATTGAGATATGACCTGTTCTGTGTAAAACAAGCTGCAGATATAGCATCAGCCCAAAAATATAAAGGTAAAGAAGCAAAACTTAGCATGGTTCGAGCTGCTTCACACAAAGATCAGTTTCGTCTCTCAACTATTCCATTTTGTTGAGGTGTGTAGGGAGCTGAGAAGTTGTGACTAGTTCCTCTTTCCACCAAGAATTCTTCGAATTCTTTATTTTTGAACTCCAGCCCATTGTCGCTCCTGATGTTGCGAACGACTTTCTTCAGCTGTACTTCAACCTGCTTGATGAACATATTTAGCTTGTGAGTCGCTTTAGATTTAAGCTTCAGAAAGAACACCCATGTAAAACGTGAAAAGTCATCAACAATAACAAGAATGTACTTGCTACCGCTGATACTTTCGATTGATGATGGACCACACAAGTCAATGTGAAGTAACTCTAGTGATTCAACAACTTTTGTGTTTATGACTGATGGATGACTTTGACGACTCTGCTTCCCCATTTCACATGCCGCACACAAATTTTCTCTATCGTACTTGAGCAATGGAAGACCACGAACATGACCTCCAGTGACAAGTTTGTTGATATCCTTAAAGTTGAGATGAGAAAGCCTTCGGTGCCATAGCCAGCTTTCGTCAGATTGTGCTTTTGATAACAAGCAGATTGCTGGATTCCCTTTGATGGGTTTGAGATTTAGGGGAAACATTTCACCTTTGCGCTCTGATTTGAGAATAACTTTGTTCGTTTGCTTCTCAATAATTTCCGAACCCTCATCATCGAAAGAGACCTTGAGACCAGTACCTCCAACAAGCTGAGATACACTGATGAGATTATGTTGTAGTCCTTCTACATATGCAACCTTCCTGATCATGAAATCACCGTTTGTAATCATTCCATAGCCTTTTATGGCTCCGAAGGAGTTGTTCCCGAACTTGACATTTCCACCGTTTGAAAGAGACCTGAATTCCTTAGCTCTTCCTTCCTTCCTGTCATGTGACGTGAGCAGCCACTGTCGATATACCATTCTTTGTCAAACTGCTCGTCACTGATAACCTGCACAAATTAAACAGATTTAGGAACCCAAAGTTTCTTGGGTCCATGTGAGCCTTTCACAGGAACAGGATTAGCAAGAGAGATGTTAACAAAATATGTTCTTTTTATTAACGTTGTTTCATCTTTCTTTTTGATGGTGAAAACTTTAATTTTAGTTGGATTTGATGCTTTTGCTTTGGACTCGGATTTAACTGACGAAACCTTTGAAATCCCTTTCAGGTCAGTTGAAGATTTAGGTTTTTGAGTTCGAGCAGAATTGGATTTAGAATGGGGTTGAGAAGAAGAATGATTGGAAGAATTAGAAGAGTTAGAATGAGAGAATTTAGACTGAGATGATTTCTTGACTTGATATTCTAGGTGACTCTTTCGGTTTTGATTATCAGTGGGACCGAACCTAGAATTTTGGTCTCTTTTCCTCTCTGAACCGAACCTCTGCTTTCGGTTGATACTGTTCTCTGAACCGAACTTCTACTTTCGGTTGTTATTTCTCTCTTGAGATCCAACAGTATTTTTCTCTGACTTTAAATTTCTGTCACGATATGAGAAATAGGCATTTTGAGACTGCCAAAACTGTTTTCTTTCAGAAAGATTCTTCTTGTATCTCTGATTCCTTTGTTGTTTTTGATTTCTCATCTGTTTCGGCTGATGATGGATGTTCGCCTTTTGTTTTTGATTTGTGTCAAGAGGTCCACTTTGAACTGATGATGATTCACTCGAATCTTCTTTTTCTTTAGGAACATCTTTTGTACCACTAGTACTTGGTACGTCAAAGTTATCAGGCTTGTTCAGTGGCTCCAGAATATATCTTCCTTTTGTTTTCCAGGATGTTTGCTCTGATAGACCAACTGTTTCATCAGCATTGTCGATAGGGGCAGACCAGAAGAACTCATCACAACCATAGGTATTATCTTCGTTTACAATGGCTGTGAGTTCGGCTGTCTGATGTTCGGTTACACCTGTGACCTTATACACCTGATTTGGTGTTTTCCTTACCTTTTGGTAAACAACCGCCTTTTCTTCAAGTTTCGGGGACTTTTGTTGGGCCAAGCGAGCAAACTCCACAGAATTTTATGAGATGAGATTTTTGTGGTTTTCGGGTTCGCTCTTGACAAACTCAGAGCAGTCAACTTCATCCTCTACAGAAATTTCACTCATGTCATCATCCTCATTAAGCTCAGATGCATTTTCAACATCGATTTTATTTTCTGAGCTCAAATTGGCATTCAATGAGTCAAATTTTTGTATGGTTTCGGTCCTTAGATTAAGTTTGTCATTTTCATCCAAAAGGTTTTTCAGCATGTCCTTATGGTCCTTGGACTTAATGAAAGATTCAATTTTGTCTAGACCATACATATACGTCGGATTAACATCCTCAGACGAAACCATACTTTCACAATTGTATGCTTCAACATCGATTTCATCCTCCTTAAACTCAAGGAAGAGCAAAATCATACGATGAATTTTCTGCCCTATTTCACAATTTAAATGAAGTTGAGTAATATTATTGTAAAGACGCTTAGCAATCAAACAAAAAAACATTTCGCTGTTTCAAAAGTTATAAATTGTCTCTTTGCAAATAAATGTTTTCGTCCTTGGTTTTGATTAACTCTGACTCCTTTAGTTCGATCCACATCCTCCATTCCTCACTCTTCGAAGACACCCTGCTTATTTGGTCAGTTAGGTTAGAATTGGTGACTCGAGTTTGAGTTAAACTGCTGTCTAGATGAGAAATTCTTGAATTAACATTTTTTAATTCTTTTCATATGAGCATTGTGGGACTTTGAATGAAACAAAAACGAATTGTACCTTCTTGATCAGTTCATCAAGCTCGTTGAATTGCACGCTGAGCGGTTTTTGCTATAAAGCACATGTCCTGTTGCTCCTTCGTGTCTTTATTCCCACCATCTGTGTTGTATCCCCTCATCTGAGATACATCAGAACCATCAAGCATTTTCCACTGCTATCCTTCTCTTTCGCCACATAAGCTTTTCCATGAGAAGGCCTCCTTACTTCATCATCCTCGGAGTCGGTTGACCAGACCTCCACTCCTCCGAATTCATCATTTGCTATCGAACCCTGCACAATTAAATTATTCATAGAAGGGTTAGCAGTAGATTTCTTCTTCCTGATCTCATCTAGCTTTTTCAGCAACAAAGCTTCTTCATATTTTTCCTCATCCTTTTCTGCCATTTTCTTGAGGACACAATCTTTAGCATAGTGATTCTTTCCTCCACAGTAATAGCAGCTCACTCCCGAATCTCCTTCAGCTTTCGGTTCCTTCTTTGATTCATTTGCTTTTGGTTCGTCTTTGACCTTTTCAGAGCTATAACTTCCCTGCCAATTTCGGTTCTTAATGGTGGGAAATCTTTTCTTGATGAACCTCTTGGGGTTTGATACCATCATAGCATAGTCTTCAGAAGTAAGATCATAGTCTTCTATGTTGAGGTCTTCATCTTCCATCACCGCTTTACTTTTGGATAGTAGGGCCAATAAACCCAGGCTTGAAACTACATTTTTCTCCTGTAGTACGATCTTTTCTTAAGATTTCAGAATACCCACCAGTTTCGCTAAAGAATAAGATTTGAATTGCTCATGCGCTTTAACTGTGGACACTACAGCTCTCCACTCAGATCTGAGGCCGTTCAAAAACGTAACCTTCTGCTCAATTAGCTTCCTTTCAATATCAGGTTTAATCATCTTGCTAAGAAGATGATTGAAGTGATCGAACGTTTGAGTCACGGTTTCTTCGGCTCCCTGCTTGAATTCACCAAACTCGGATAAGAGTAAGGTTTGAATGGAGTGTTCAAGATCTTCGTCCGTAGAATACAATTCTCGAAGCCTGTCCCATATTTCTTTGGCAGTAGTACATGAACTCACCAGCCTGAAAGTGTCAGATTGAAGAGCGAATCCGATTAATCTCAATGCTTTAATATTGCACTGAAATTTATCTTTTTCGTCTTGGGCAACATCTTTAACATCTTTCAAAAGATCATTATACTCCTTTTGAGTTTTAATAATCCTTGAAGTTGCAGAATGAGCGAAGGGTCCCGATACAATTGCTTCCCAAATGAGGTATCCATTGTCCTCAGATCCTATAACATAATATTCAAAGTGATGTGCCCAGACTTCATAATCTTGGGTGTAAAGGATGGGAATCTTCGTTGTTGATCCAATGTTGTTCGAAATATTAATGGGATTAGATGGCGACTCGTCCATGCTTGATCGAATAACCTGTTTGAAAGATCAGACTTGTAATATATAATATTAGGGCAAAACGAACAAGTAATGAGATACGTAAATTATGGAGTGACGGCTCAATAAATATTAGTTAATGCGGAATAAACCCTAATAGCTTCTTTCACAGAAGAGATGTGTATGAATTACACAGCCTCCTGCTTTGATACCAATTGATGAGATATTAACTCTCTTTGATCGATTAGATCTTTGTAACAGGTATATAAAGAAAGAAAAGCAATGAAACAATACTCAAGAATGGATTTGAATGTGTTGAATGATTAGAACTTTCAATCCTCAGCAGAGCTCGATAAAGAACTTCCGTTGTAGAGGATTCTAGGGTTACAAAATAGATCTTCTTAAATTACATGTAAAAACCCCGATCTTTCAGTTACTAAAAAGATGCATGCAAACATCTATTAATACACAAACCCTAGAAAATAAGATACGGATGGACAGGCCCATACCGTATAAAAGATGGGCTAGAAAGCGAGCCCAAGACGCAACACCAAGTACCCAACAGTAATCGACATTTGATGATGAATAAAATTGTGATTTATTTATGAGTAAGGAGTTGCTATCATTGTCAATTATTTACAATTGTTTCACCTTTGCATGTTTTGACTTCCAGAATAATTAATTTATTCAAACCTCCACAATCGGTCATACGTCGGAAGTAGGTATGAATCAAGATTTTCATGAATTGGGTTTGTAGATGGCTAAAGGTGTTTAGACATGGCAATGGTTGCTACAACGTTCATGAGTACTCATAAGTTATGAGTATTGGAATAAACCAACGCTCACTTGTATCACTTCATGGAATTTATCTCGAGTGATCGTGAGACGGTAATATCATATAAATCTTCAAACCTAGAGATATGAGTTGTTACCTATGAGTTGGTTGTGCATTGATTGCACGTAAACGCATCAGTAACTTGATGTTATAAAACGTGCCTTTGTGTACAATTCAACAAGTAGTAGAACAAGTATATGAGTTGAAGTTTATCTGTTCCTTCTAGAAATAGAAGCGATATCTGGGCCCCTCGATGATTTTGTGTTGACCCATGTACCGGGCCCGGTCAGAACTAAATTGATGTGTTCAAGAAATCATTAAATAAATCAAATATGGATAATTATGTAATTAAATGTTAATTTAGATTATATGTTATTTGATCGTTGTGTTATGAAAAGTTTCATATTTTCCCCTTTAGGTTTTATAGTTTAAATTTGAACTCAAAAGTTTTGTTGTTTTGAAATTTAAATAGTTAAAACCCTCATGTTTTGAAAAAGGTTTCAAAACTTGCCCTCAAGTTTTGGAATTTAAATTTTGATTAAAAGTTTAATTTTGATGTATATTTAAATTCAAAACTTACCGTTACTAGGCCTCATTCACGAAGCTGGTCTATAAGGGGTGTTTAAGGAAATTGCCTATAATATGGCGATTGAATGGGTATCCACTCTTACCCACCGCACTCTTGACTGGTGTAGGTCGTTAGCCGAACGGGTAGGATAGGAGGAAACCTTCCATTATAAGTATGATGAAGTACAAAAGTAACTAAATGTTTTTCAAATTCCCAATCTTAGTTACTTAGGAAAAGTGAATTGATGCAATTCCATGAAATTACACTTTGTGCCCTTGCGAAGACGTTAGTGGAGCGTGTGTGGTTTACAGGCACACTAAATGGTTCTAAGCAAAGGTAGAAAAGGGTGACTCAATGTTTGTCATAGTTCGGTGGAGCGTGTGTGGTTTACCGGCACATCGAATAGGTGACTGTAACATGTGAGGGCACCATGTAAATTTGCATGGTTATTCACACCCACTTTGTGATCCTCGGCATCCCAGTCACAAACAAGAGGGGCATATCGAGATTAAAACTTGCCATTGAAATGTTCAATGAATCTCAAAAGGATCTAGGAGTTTTCATAGATTCAAAACTTAATTTCTTTTTCGTTTTTCATGGTGGAAATTAGTGAATCGTCATTCACTTACCTTCATATGTTCTGCAATTTGGGTTACGGCATCCCTCTCCCGAGTTGTAGAATATTGTGTTGGGTCCTAGCCTTAGTATCTCATTTGGGTGATTTACTAAGGACTCAATCAATCAACTAACTTGAATTTGTTTCTCCCGTTTTGTAGATGTCTAAGTTTGACAACTATGGTCTTCCCAAATCCCGTGGAACAAGCATTTCACATGAAGATGGTATTCCACGATTCGATCGAGTAACAAGAAATCATGCTTCACTTCCTCCACCTCCTCCAATTGTTCTCCCTAACCCACAAGATCGAAGAATTGAAAGGTTCAATATCACTAAAGCCCTATTGGAAATGAAACATGAAGATGGTAAACTCGTGTGTGCCCACGTTCTAGGAATGAAATCACACATTGATAGGTTGATAATGTTGGGTGTGTCATTCCCATATGAGTTGGTTGTGAATTGGGTTTTGCAGTCACTTCCTGAATCATATAATGAGTTCAAAAGAAAGTATTATATGATGGATCATGACGATAACCTCATTAACCTAACTTACATGCTCATTGTTGCTGAATCAGAAATGATTTGGCGAAGCAATGGAGCGTATTTGTTGGGAGAGTCAACCAACCATGCTTTCGAGGACGTTCTAAGAGAAGCGACCTGCGTTTGCTGCCAAGAGAAAGAGCGTTGGATAGAAGTCTGCCCCAAGAGCCTGAAGATTCCAAAAATGGGAGAGTCAATGAGTATGGCTGTGCTTCAGGTAAAAAATCCACTATCTAACTCCATTAAGTTCCTATTCGTTGATTCTTAATACATGACGTGATAAGATTGCATTTGAATGTTTTGCAGGATCGGTAAAAAGAAAGGAAGCTTGATGAAAGAGCAAGATGAGTCTAATCACAAAGAAATGGATCTCGATCGCATGGACTTGAAGATTAGATTTTGAGCTTAGATAGTCATGATAGTGTTGTTAGAAATTTTCCTTTTGAAATACATAGTTTTTAATGGATTTTGCATTGTAAGGACAAATGTTTTCCGCTGCTTTTATAAATAAAATAAATTTTCGTTTGACTTATTTATTTGTTTATTTCCTTGCAATGAAATTGTTATGAAAATTGGTGTTTGCATATTTCTACAACAAATGGATATGATTCTTATTTATGGTGTTTATGGAAAAGTCGAGAATTTACCAAATAAAGAGAGTTTCTCATCGCCCAAGTTTCAATTGGAGAGAAATTTGGAATCATGCAACTTGGTTGCACGAAGAATGAGAAATTTCAGATTTGGAAATTAGACTAATTCATTGACAAAGTGTCAAGTGAAGGACTAGGAGATCGAGTACACAAAGTTGTGTGTTGATCAAGTCCACCATAAAACTAACAAAGATATTCGTCATAATTTACTAAAGATTTAGTAAATGTGATTATACTTACAAGATTAAGTGTAATTCTAAATTGATTGAAAAGGTTTAAATCAATAGCAAAACAAATAAGAAGAATCAAGTAGGCATAAAGATAAAAGTTTCTCCATTCTAAGAAGAAGGGAGAGTACCTTTTATGCTTTATGATAGGTCTTAATGATTAAGAACCATATCTCAATTGATCCTCTAAGTGAGTCTTAGTACAATTGTTTATCTAAGAAGAGGAATCAAGAATTGAAGAAATAGTTAAATCAAAAAGTCAATCATACTTTGTTCCAATAACAAGTATTAAAGTTAAAATTGTGGCAATAAGTGACAAGTATTAAGAAAGTTTTTTAACATTCATCAAATGTGGAAAGTTGTGATGTCTTGGATAAGGCAAAGACCAACTTGGACCATTTTATGAAGTGTTATGTTTTGATAAAAACTACACTAACTCTTGAATATTTTGTTGTCAAGAAATGTTTATTAACAAGAGAATCTTATATGTCAAGGAGTCAGTGGGAGTCTTAATGGTCTTGAAAGGTTTCAAGAACAAATCAAATAAACCTTATTGACCATCACTAGCACACGAGTTAAGGTTTACAACCTATCATGTTGACACTATTTTGTTTTCTATGCCATTCCAATTGAGTTAATTGTGCATATGAGTCCTATGAGTTCTCGTTTGAATACATAAAAGGCAAAGACCTTGATCAATGGAAAGTATTTTGATAGGCAAAGGTGAACTGCTTAACTACTTGGAAGACATGGTGGGCAGCTGTGCTACCATAAGGCAAGAAATCAAGATTAAGAAAGTTCGGTCCATATGAGTTTGAATTTTTCGTAAACTTTGGTTTTAACAAATTCACATGGATAGGAATGTTGGATAAGGTGTCTAAGTCCATAACTTATTTGGTATATACTTGACCCGACCGGCATGGTCCATTTGGGTTGCGTTTCATCCAAACTATTTATGGATAATTTTATGACATTTATACACATATTATTATTAATATATTATAAGTTATAATATATTAATATAAAGTCATGTTATTTAATTAGTCTTAGTCTTAAATTAATTATGAATTAATTTAGAGATTAAAAGGAAGACTAATTAGATTGTGGGGTATTGGTTTTATATGGTGTGGGCTAACACCCATTTATTAATGGGCTAGGCTTGTATGGAAGTCCATGGATGATCCATGGAGCTTTTAACCCATGGATCCTTGGAAAAGGAAAGGTCATGGGTTATTAGGGTTTCACCCTAATCATGTACACTATACAAGCATGCTTATGTTGCATGAAATAGCCACTAGTGTGTGTGTGTGTTTGTGTGTGGCCGAAAATTGTAGTGTGTGTACACTCTCTCAAAGTTTTCCAAGAATTTGTGGTGATTTGTGATTCCATTTGAGGCATTCACACTATTGGTGCTTGGCCCTCAAACTCCTTAAGAATCAAACTCATCAAAAAGGTATGTAATCTCGTCTAACTCTTTTATGTTTAAAAGTACCCCATGCCATGTTAGATAGGTTATGAACCTTGGAAAATTATTATTTTGCATGTATTTAGACAAACATAGATCCAAGGTTTATTAGGGTTGCATGCACACTTAGGAAGTGTTAGATTGCTCAAAACCCAACAAGGAACACATACACCGTTTAAATCTAAGTGTCATAAGATTTCCTCCTTCATGAAAATGATTGTGAGGAAATGCTTTCACTAAGAAAGATTTTAAAAAGATAGTGATTGTAAAATTGCATTCTCAAATTCGATTATGGTTACGATATCCCTTTCCATGATTTGAGTTGTGAGTTTTGGCAATTAGTCTTAATTGTTTAGACACACATATGAACTATCTAAGGCAAAGGTGTATAAGTTCAAGAAGCTTTGATAAAAGATTATCAAAGCACTAAGTATTAGAGACATGGACTTAAGAAATTCAATAGGTATTGTTTTTCTGAAAGTTAAGATGTTTATGAATACATGTCGAAGCTAGAGGGAGCATAAATGTTATGATTGTATGATTATTAAGGAAAGTATTGCAAGTTGGCAATATTAATTATAGAAAACAAGAGTCATTCTTTGCAAAGTTGTAAGGATGGAATAGTTGTTTTGCTATAATTAAGGGAGAGAATATTATGCTTCATTTCAAAACTAAAGGTTTAGGTCGTGGAATGTTAATAATTTAGTCAAGGATATATAGTGTGTTCTTAAATTTTGACTATGATTACGGTATTCCTCTTCATATTTCGAATTATGCGAACGTATCACATAAAATATTATGGCAGAAGATTGATAAAGTATCAAATCTTCATGTAAGACATTATGCATCGTGTCCCATACGCTTCGGGTATAGGATCGATTGCAAATGCTATAATATTTGATCATTCTAAAATTTTCCAAATGTCTAGCGCATTTAGAGGGAAAAAGGACAAGAATCGGTTTTGACTAAGATAATTAAACAACTATCATAAAGGACAATCCAAAGTTCGCCGAGGATTGGTTGCTTGTGAGTAGTTGGAAGTATAGTATTGGATGGAGTATATTGACCTTATTATGAATAGATAAGATTCTATTAAGAATGATTTGTCATATGGAAAATATGGAAACATGTCCATATTGGGAGTTAGATATTCAGAATCTATGTCTAGATTAGAAACTTTATGCAAATGGATGTTCAAAGAAATGTACTTTAAGAGAGAGACATCATATCTAAGGAATTGTATTGTAACAATCTCCGATAGCGGACTTTGTAATATCGTTGGCAATAGTATTTGTGACCTTTTGTGCTATGACATTACGAAAAGGATCATTGCATAAAATGTTAGAATCTAACATATTCTATATGTGGAAAGAATTTGATATTCTTTTACGTATGAAAAAGGATTTGGAGTTGTGAAATGAGTATGATTGGAAATGTATTCATATGATCTATTTCACAAAGTAAGATTCATAGGTAAACATTGTGTGCATGCTAAGAGCATGGGACAAGTGTTGTAATAATTCAAGTAAAAAGTTGATTACCCAAAACAAAAAATAATGAGTAATCAATATGGTGATAAATAAAAGGTGTTTTATTTATACTCAAAGGTTTGAGGCCATATGGGATTAGTATTATCCTTGTGTTTCACTTTGCATGTTTTGACTTCCTGAATAATTTAACTGGTTTAGAACAGTCAAATTATTCGAACGAGCCACAGTCGTTCATATGTTGGAAGTAGGTATGAATGAAGACTGTCATGAATTGGTGTGTGGATTGTCTATAGAGTATTAGACATAAGCAAATGCTTGCTGCAACGTTCATGAGTGCTTATGAATATGATTTGAGCATTGGATTAAACCCACGCTCACTTGGATCACTCCATGGATTGTATCACGAGTGATTAGCGAGATGATAACATCTTATATTCTTGAAACCGAGATGTGTGAGTTGTGTCTTGCTAATCGGTTACACATTGATAATATGAAAACACACTAGTAACTTGGTGTAATAAAACATATTGTTGTGTGTGATTCGGTAAGTGAGTGTAAGCGAGCATTGAATCAAAGTTTATCCGTTCCTTTTATCCCAAGTAGGATAAAAGCGATATCTTTGGGCCCCTCGATGATTTAGTGATGACAAACGTAAATGCTCGGCCGGGCTAGGGCTAATTTGATTTGTTAAATTAGTCAGTCATCATAAATCGGAAGTCGGGAAATAGTACATAAAGAATGATTTGAAATCATATCTCATACGATATCTAGAATGGAGGAATATATGATCCCCTATCTAAAGGACACGCATATCTGATAGGATCAGAGTTGACAGCGGCTTTGGAAACCTACGATTGCAGATCATGATCTGAAGTCATACGCATAACTGTTGGATTAGTGTCTAAGTCCATAACTATTTTGGTATGTACTTGACCCGATGGTGCATGGTCCTTTTGGGTTGCCTTCACCAAAGCAACTTGATAGGATGAATTATGGAGAGAAAGGATTAAATATGATTTATTAATATATTATGAGAATAATATATTAAAGGAGAAATCATATTGTTTAAATTAATATTAGTCAAGAATTAATTGGTAATTAGTTTTGTGACTAAAAGAGATTAATTAAACTTAAGGGACTGGAATTGTAATTATAAGATAATTGCAATTTGGGCTATGGATTGCCTTATATTAAGGAGTGGACGAATTCTATGGGAAAGCCCATGAGGAAATCATCCAAGGCCTTAAGGAAAGGAATCTATGGGTTGCTTAGGGCTTAAGCATTCAATTTAGGGTTTCCTTGTTAGATAACCCTAATAGCCTAACTATATATACATCCTTTATGACCCAAAAACGTGGCTAAGTATCTTTCTAGGGTTTCACACATTTTAGGGAAGCCTCCATCCTCTCTCCTCTTCATCCTCTTGCTCTTGGTGTTTGTGAACCATTAGAGGAGTGACATTTGTGACTCTAAGCTTTCTAAAGTCAATACAAGGAGGAATTGTGATTGTTATTGCTACATAACAATCAAGGTAATGTCTTAAACCCATTCTTATGTTAATATGATTACTTGTATGCTAGAATTAGGGTTTATAGTCTTGGATAACTTGCATGTACAATAGAGAAACCTAGATCCAAGCATTAGGGTTTGTATGAGCACATGGGATGTTCTTATGACCAAAAACCATCAATAAACACATATTGGGCTTTGCCCACTGCATCGGACTGAAGTCCGGAAACTGCATCGGACCGAAGTCCGAAACTAACCAGGGCCTTGCCCTCTGCATCAGACAGAAGTCCAGAAACTGCATTGGACCGAAGTGTGGAACTGACTAGGACCTTGTCCCCTGCATCGGACCAAAGTCCGAAACTAACTGCATCGGACCGAAGTCCGAAAACTGACTGAGCATAACATAGCATCGCATAAACATATCAACTAGCATGAACACATAAACTGCATAGTGCATCGGGCCGTAGCCCGGAACACATAACACATAAATCTTGTTTGAGCCACGAAGGCATCAAACATACTAAAAACTGCATCGGACCGAAGTCCGAAAACTACTACTAGCTAAACGGGTCGGCATTGTTGCCTTAGACCCGTTCCTACTAGAAGGAAACTCACCTCGTAAACTGGCTGGAAAATGAAGTACTCTGGAAACTGTCTGCTGCTGCTCCGGTATCTCCCTGACTACAATTTCCATAACACACTGAATCAAATACTGAGGGAAAATGACTATTTTACCCCTGGTCAAAGTCAACCCTATTGGTCAAAGTCAACATACAGTTGATCTGACTCATCGAGTTGGGTCACCAACTCGTCAAGTCCTCACCCTCACTTATTTTCTTCGGATCGCTACTACTCGTCGAGTTTGGCATAGACTCGACGAGTTCCCCTTCAATGCTATCACTCAGTCAATCTGCATCCGACTCGCCGATTTGTATGAACAACTCGTCGAGTCCTCCTTCAACGTATGAAAACTCTGGCTGTGACTCGTCGAGTTGTATGAAAAACTCGTTGAGTCTGATCTAGAGGTATGAAGACTGTCTTGGACTCGCGACTCGACTCGCCGAGTCCAAAGAATGACTCGCCGAGTCGCATGCATGCAATTACTATTAAGACGATTCTGCTCAAAACCAGCGCATCCAACTGATAGATCTGGGCTCCTAACGCCTGGTTTGCATGTAAAGGTTCCATTTTTACGTGCACATATCCTCCTAAAGAGGTTTATAGGCTTAAAATTCATGAATAAGGTTAGATCTAGGGTTTATATGCAACAAGGTTCAATAAAGGTATTAGATTTGGGTTTTGGGACAGAAATATGATTAGATCTGAAAGCTATACCACCACACAATCTCCCTTACTAGATTAAGCTCATAAATGGGCAAAAAGGCAACCTAAATGAGATTATCAAAGAGAAACAACCAAAGAACAGAAAGAGTCCGATTAATATCTCAAATTCCTCTGAAATGGATGCAAGAATGTGATTCCCTTCTTCTCCTTTGGATCTAGCCTTCCTCTTCTCTTCCAAACTTCACTCTTTACACAAAAATGCCCAAAAACACTCAAGATAGGTTAAGGTGTTGCTATGAAACGTTCTGAGGGTGAGGGAGGCCAGATTGGGTGCATAAGGGGGATTATATAGGGTGCAAAACCGTGGATCTAGGGTTTCTTCCAGACTGGCGGACTCATCGAGTCCAGGATATGGACTCGTCGAGTCGCCCACTTTCACGTGCTGGAAATCCCATCTCTACTTGACAATTCGGGCAACAGACTCGTCGAGTCCCTCTTGAATACTTAGAAAAAAAAATAAACATTAAATAACATAACAGAAATGGGGTCGTTATAGATTGTTTTCAAGTTCTTGGGTTGTTTGTTGATAGTTGTGGATTTTTGAGCGGTCTCTCGAGTTTTCTTTATAAGATGTCTTGATTTAGAAATGGTTAGAGGGATCTTACGGAATATGTTGGTGTTGTATAAGAGATCCTAACCGAGACGGATTTCGAGGACAAAATCCAGTTTAAGTGTGGGAGAGTTGTAACATCCTGTTTAGTGAAGTTTCTTATTTAAGGATTGTGGTTAATAAATTGGTCAATTAAAGGCCTTGGGCTTCAACGGAATTGGGTTTAGACCCTACTCGATGTTGAAAATATAGGTTAAAAGATTCAAGCCCTCGGTTCGTGTTTTAGAGTCAAAGGGTAAAATGGGAAAAATGATGTTTTGGACTTCTTTCATGAAATAAGGATTTTAGTTCAGTATATTTTAAGTTAAAAGTAATTAGATATGATTGAGGGGATATTAAATACCTTTCCATGCATATAAAGAATTGTAACGCTCGTAGATCAGGGTTAGTCAATTTAGAGACGTTAAGCGTCAAAAATAATTTTTTGATGGAAGATTATTTTGAAGGAATAAAATTAAATAAGTTGTAGTATATGTTATAAGAATTCCGTACATATAAAGAACGCCAAAATCCGAGTTATAACGAAGAAGTTATGACCTGTCGAAGTTTCGCGACAAAACCGACACGACGCTGAATGACGTAAAAAGTGAATTTACATTAGAGTGATATTTAGCCTTATCGATCTAAATGAAACTTTTAGAGTTCGTTAAACCATGAGCGTGCATAAAAAGAACGTCTGAATCTGACTTCGTATGAGGAAGTTATGATTTTTCTAAGTTTTGACTTAGCGGTATGCAGCCCGAATACTTGATTTGAGATCGACCGGTTTTCAGCCGAAACAATCTAAACGAGAATCGTAGATCTTGTTGATAGTAGTGCAACGGTAAAAAGACAGACGAAAACAAACGTCGGATGAAGAAGTTATGAATTTATAACAGAGTTTTCCTGTCCCGGCCTACTAAGATAATATAATAAAAATAAAGTCAAAATTAGCCAACTGAGTCTAAACAAAAGTTGTAGATCGTAGTCTCACCTACGTGAGGATATAAATAACATCGAAAACGGAGCTCATATGAGGAAGATATGAATTTTTGAAGTTTATTAAATAATTAAAGTATTTAATTTAAATATAAATTCCGATATTATCCAAAGGGGGGGGGAGTCACCGGCCTTATCCGGGTTACGCCCAACGTACCTAAGATTACGCCCAACGTAATCGAAGGTTCCAGCCCCTATATAAAGGGTGCGAGGCTTCCTTATTCCTTTGCTCATTTTCTCTCCACTCTCTCCCGTTTTACCTCGTTTTTCGTGCAAGAAATATCCTGAAGCCCCGGTATCATTCCCAAGACCCGAAGCAAGTCCCGAAACCTGAAGATCCCGAGAAAATTAGTTTTCGAGTCGAAGCTCTACCCGCGTGAAGCCCGGTTTGGAAGGAAACATCCC
Source organism: Lactuca saligna (assembly GCF_052625555.1). Classification (NCBI taxonomy): domain Eukaryota; kingdom Viridiplantae; phylum Streptophyta; class Magnoliopsida; order Asterales; family Asteraceae; genus Lactuca; species Lactuca saligna. The sequence continues at coordinate 301,062,370 of NC_136421.1, forward strand.
GGTTTCGGCGCAGAAGATTATTTCAAGAGCCGTAGTGATGTCCGATCATATTCTAATCAAGTGTGTGTGTGGTTACTTTCTTCTAACACATAAATACACAGTATTTGTTATGAAATACGTGCTATGTGTTTATATATTATTGTTTATTTGAGATTAACGTGCAATGGATGTTGTATATAGTTTTTAAATGAGTTAAACTGTATATGTATTTTATATCTACAAATATGTTGGGTAGAACATGGGTAGATGGGATAGTTGGTGTGTGATAAAAGGATGAGTATGAATTAGACTAAGAGGTTAGTTTTAGATCTGGGAATATGGATCAGGTAAAGAGATAAAACTTCTTATTAGTCCGGGAGTATGGATTAAGACTAAGTTAATTGTCTCTAGTCCGGGAGTATGGATTGGGCATGGTTATTGATCCAGGAGTATGGATCAGATTAGGATTAAGGTATAGTTAATTGTCCATATTCCGGGAGTATGGATTGGGTACAATTATTGATCCGTGAGTATGAATCAGATCAGGAGGTAGTTTTGGATCCATGAGTATGGATCAGGTGAAAAGGTTAGTTTTAGATATGTGTATATGGATCAGGTGAAGAGGATAGTTTTAGATCCGTGAGTAGGGATCAGGTAAAGAGGAAAATTTTAGATACGAGAGTTTAGATCGTGTCATTGTGAGGATCGATGGGGTGGGATAAGAGTGGCCTTTATATGGTCAAATCGTAGAAGTTTGAATGTTCTATTTATATAACTATATGATATAAAATTGTGAGATGAAAACCCTATATGCTCACCAGGCTCCCAAGCCTGACCCACTCAGTTTTCTTTGTATCACAAGTATTAATACGAAGACATATTTCACTGAGAGATTAGAGGAAATGTAAATCATTAGTGTAAATAAATGTAAGTTCTATTTATGCTTATGTGTCTGTATCAGAACATGACATCCCGAGATTTTGTTATATAATGAAAATACATTTCTTTAAAGGAATGCTTTGATAAATTCTTATCATATGTTTTTTTTGGGAACCAATTCCGCAACTGTTTTCTTTAAAAGATTACTCTGATTTTAAAAACAAAGCATAAACGAATTGGTCTTTTCTGGCTGTGAAATTTGGGATGTCACAGTAGGTAATAGAGCATTAGTTTAAGCGAGCTAGGAATTTGTGGGAAATTTCTAGACTTAAACTTAGAATGCTAAGTAATGATTGTAAGGAGTGTGTCTAAAATATGTTAGGTAGTACACCTAAATTGACTCAAGCAGTAGTTTATTTTAGGAATGATGCCTAAAATGCTTTTATGTGCTAAATGTTTTGTGTGATAGCTATATTGATGCTATTATTTGTTCGGATCTATGGTTGCCGACCGGATCTGGAAACCTTATGTGTTTAGGATTCTAAGAGTATGACTACGATATTAGAACTAGCATGTAAACGTTTCGGAGTGATAAGGATGAATTAATTATCTATCGTGATTAAGGATCTGAATTCACCATATTCGGTGTGTAGATAAAAAACGGTAAGAACTAGAAGTGGAGTTAGAAATGCAAACGAAGACATGAATCAACCACCTGTGATTGAGCAAGCACCTATTGTAGCAACAACACCAGAGCCAATGATGATGGCTGGAGTGCAAGCGATGATGCAGATGATGTTGGATCACCAAATGGAGGAGACAAGGCGATTACTCCAACAGAATCGTGAGGAACTGTCACTTCAAGTGGAAGAGGCCGAAGTGAATGGAGGGCAGTCGGAGGGAGGCAACTACAGTGGGACTGTTGGACAAGCAGAACCCCCAGTGGTAGAAAGGAATGAACCGGAAAGGGAAATAAACAGGGATGGGCGTACGTATAAGAATTTCTTGTGTTCCAAACCGCCAAGTCTTTCTGGGAGCCCAAAGCCTGTAGAGATTATGGACTGGATCTCCGAAATGGATATGGTGTTTGAAAGCTGTGACTGTAGCAACAAACAGAAGACTGTCTCTGTAGTTAGACAACTGAAGACTGGAGTCTTGAGCTGGTGGAAGTTATTGGCAGATACGATGCCCCGAGGGGAAGCACTAATGATGTCTTGGGAATCATTCTTGGAGTAGTTAAAGATGTAGTATTGCTCAGAGATAGATTTGATTGATCTGAACAATGAATTCCAGAACCTGAAGAAAGGTAAATTGAGCATTGATGATTATGCTACTGGATTTACCGAAAATATGAAGTTATTTCCATACTTAGTGCCAACTGAACTCTCAAAAATTAAGAGGTTCGCAAATGGCCTGCCTGCCAACTTTGGCCCAACGGTCAATATGGCAACTACTTTGAAGACAACAGTCCGAACAACTAAAAATGTGGAGACCCAGTTAAAGGAAAGGGGTATGAAGAGAATCGAGGTGGGCAAGAAAAGAAAGATTGAAGGATCTTCAAGGTCCGATGAGAAGAGAAAATTTTCGAAGTTTGATTCGAAGAAGCTCGAAGAAGGAGCACAATGGTGTGACAATTGCAAAAGGAAGCACATTGGGGAATGCTCTAAAGAAATGACATGCTTCAAATGCGGGAAGACTGGTCATTACGTCAACAAATTCCCAAACAAAAGAGAAGTCTGATTTAAGTGTGGCGAAGAAGGGCACTTCAAGCAAAATTACCCAAGAAGAGAAGAGGCTATAAGGCCAAATGCACCACCAAAGCCAAGAGCATTCCACATGATCCTTGACGAAGCAGAAAACAATGCGAGGGTTCAAGGATGAAGACTTCATATCAATATATAAAGTTTGTATCAGGAAGTGTAGCCTACTAGAGGTGTAGTATAGGGTGAACTTGAACCTTTGTGTAATCGTTTCAAGAAATGATATAAACCCTAGTTTTTCTATCCGATGTGTTGAATGATTATGTGATTTTCTTATATGGTGACTTGGTCGACTGCGGGACAATACTTGGGATGAGTATGAGTAGGTGTGAAAGGTAGTAGATGCATATACTACCAGAAGTACAGGACTCGCACTTGGATCAGGTAAAGTCACAAGGTTACCAAGGAGTTAGTAATTGATTCCGTTTTATTCGGATATATCATTACCCTTGTTTCGATAATGACTAGTAGGATGATTGTTATTCCGACCCAAGTGGTCATATCGAATTGAGTACGACTACGATGAGTTTGTTATGTGGTTCAGAGAACCAAGTTCGAAGTAACATCTGGCGTAAGTTAGAAGATTAAAGTCAGTACGATCATGGGTATCACGCTCGTTGTTAATAAAGTTTGTAGCTAGAAATGCTACATGCTGAAATGTGATTATATCACATTAGAATATGAAGGAAGATATATTCCATTATGGAATTTAACTTTAAAAAGATCGAGTCTAAGCGTCGCATCGTGTGATGAGAGGTTAGTAGAGCATGACCCCTCGGTCTATTATGATAATCGAAGGAAGAAACTTATCTCAAGTTTGTTAAAGAAGGAGTCTCAAATAAAGATCGAGATCGCAATGTGAAGATCATGATTGGAAGTCTAACATGAGATAGAGAGCGGGTCCAAGATCGGGCACCGCCTACAGTCAGGAAGTCTTAGAGTTAGATACTCGTTCGAAGGAACATGAAAGTTACGGTTATTACTAGGGATGAAGAGATAACGTATGGAGTCATCATGTGAGTCATATTTCGTTGATCATTCCGGGAAGTAATCATTCTAAGGGGGAGATAATTGTAACGCCCGTAGATCAGGGCTAGTCAATTTAGAGACGTTAAGCGTCAAAAATGACTTTTTGATGGAAGATTATTTTCAAGGGATAATCTTAACTAAGTTGTAGTATATGTTACAAGAATTTTGTACATATAAAGAACGCCAAAATCTTAACAAAGTTGTAGTATATGACCTATCGAAGTTTCGCGACAAAACCGACACGAGGCTGAATGATGTAAAAAGTGAATTTACATTAGAGTGATATTTAGCCTTATCGATCTAAACGAAACTTTTAGAGTTCGTTAAACCATGAGCGTGCATAAAAAGAACGTCCGAATCTGACTTCGTATGAGGAAGTTATGATTTTTCTAAGTTTTGACTTAGCGGTATGCAGCCCGAATACTCGATTTGAGATCGACCGGTTTTCAGCCGAAACAATCTAAACGAGAATCGTAGATCTTGTTGATAGTAGTGCAACGGTAAAAAGACAGACGAAAACAAACGTCGGGTGAAGAAGTTATGAATTTATAACGGAGCTTTCCTATCCCGACCTACTAAAATAATATAATAAAAATAAATTCAAAATTAGCCGACGGAGTCTAAATGAAAGTTGTAGATTGTAGTCTCACCTACGCGGGGATATAAAGAACGTTGAAAACGGAGATCGTATGAAGAAGATATTAATTTTTGAAGTTTATTAAATAATTAAAGTATTTAATTTAAATATAAATTACGATATTATCCAAAGGGGGGAGTCATCGGCCTTATCCGGGTTACGCCCAGCGTACCTAAGATTACGCCTAGCATAATCGAAGGTTCCAGCTCCTATATAAAGGGTGCGAGGCTTCCTTATTCCTTTGCTCATTTTCTCTCCTCTCTCTACCGTTTTACCTCATTTTTCGTGCAAGAAATATCCCGAAGCCCCGGTATCATTCCCGAGACCCGAAGCAAGTCCCGAAGCCCGAAGATCCCGAGAAAAATAGTTTTAGAGCCGAAGCTCTACCCGTATGAAGCCCGGTTTTGAAGGAAACATCCCGGGTTTGTCGGAGAAGATTATTTCAAGAGTCGTAGCGCTGTCCGATCATATTCTAATAAAGTGTGTGTGTGTGTGGTTACTTTCTTCTAACACATAAATATGAAGTATCTGTTATGAAATACGTGCTATGTGTTTATATATTATTGTTTATTTGAGATGAGTGTGGAATGGATGTTTTATATAGTATTTAAATGAGTTAAATTGTATATGTATTTTATATCTACAAATATGTTGGGTAGAACATGGGTAGATGGGATAGTTGGTGTGTGATAAAAGGATGAGTATGAATTAGACTAAGAGGTTAGTTTTAGATCCGGGAGTATGGATCAGGTAAAGAGATAAAACTTGTTATTAGTCCAGGAGTATGGATTAAGACTAAGTTAATTGTCTCTAGTCCGGAAGTATGGATTGGGCACGGTTATTGATCCGGGAGTATGGATTAGATTAGGATTAAGGTATAGTTAATTGTCCATATTCCGGGAGTATGAATCAGATTAGGAGGTAGTTTTGGATCCGTGAGTATGGATCAGGTGAAAAGGTTAGTTTTAGATCCGTGTGTATGGATCGGGTGAAGAGGATAGTTTTAGATCCGTGAATAGGGATCAGGTAAAGAGGAAAATTTTAGAAACGAGTTTAGATCGTGTCGTTGTGAGGATAGATGGGGTGGGATAAGAGTGGCCATTATAAGGTTAAATCGAAGAAGTCTGAATGTTCTATTTATATAAATATATCATATAAAATTGTGGGATGAAAACCATATATGCTCAACAGGCTCCCAAGCCTGACCCACTCAGTTTTCTTTGTATCAGATATATTAATACGAAGACATATTTCACTGAGAGATTAAAGGAGATGTAAATCATTAGTGTAAATAAATGTAAGTTCTATTTATGCTTATGTGTCTGTATCGGAACATGGCATCCCGAGATTTTGTTATATAATGAAAATACATTTCTTTAAGGGAATGCTTTGATAAATTCTTATCATATTTTTGTTTTCGGAACCAATTCTGCAACTATTTTCTTTAAAAGATTACTCTGATTTTAAAAACAAAGCATAAACAAATCGGTCTTTTCTGGCCGTGAAATGGGGCATGTCACAAGAATGCCAAAATCGGAGTTGAAACAAAGAAGTTATAGGCATTTGAAGTTGAAATGAAATTTTGGTGATTTTGATTTACGTTGGGCGTACACGTTGTGTGCGCTTGGCGTAGATCAATAAAGATGGTCGGGGACCTTATTGAGTACGTCGAGCATACATAAGGAGTACGTCGGACATACATAAGGAGTACGCAGGGCGTACTCGTGCTGATCCCAAAATCTTAAATTTTAGGGTTGAGACTCTATTTAAACTCCTTATGTCCCCAGAGGCTTCTTCATGTTCAAGCTCCACTCTCCCTAAAGCATTCATTTCTAAATCCTAGCTACTTTGTGAAGATCTTGAGCATTTTGAGTGGGATTTTGTGTGTCTCGTGAAGAACAAATCCACTATGGAAGCATTGTTGAGCTTGGAGCATGAAGATCCAAAAATCCTATCCCATTTTCAAGTCCCAGAAGGTATAAAGTCTTAACCTTTATGATTCCTTGGTATAGATATAGTCTACCTTAGAGTCTTTAAAGCTTTTGGTCCCATGGGTTTGGTTCTTATGAGTAAAAGCCACTTCAGATCTTGTGATTGTCACATTTTATCTTTTATAAGGGTTTGAAGTCATAAAAATAGGATCTTAATGGTTTCTTTTCACCCATGCATGGGTTTGGAGTCATTGGGATATGATTAGAAACTAAGGTTTTGATTTGGACTCCATTAAGCCATATAAAGTCATAAAATCAGGAAGTTTATGACTTTAGACGTCCATAAGAGTAAGATCTGAGAGTTATTCATTTTGTCTTCATAAATAAGGACTTAATGGGGAAGTTTACGAGGTAGGGGATTACGCAAGGCGTAACTCTTGAGTATGCAACGTGTAGTGGGAGTGCCCATACTCTTTTCTGTGAGAGCTTAGTATGCAGGGGGTACGCCTGGTGTAATCCTAGAGTTGGACTTGGGCAATTTTGGGCTTTAGGCTATGATTAGTTGGGATTAGCTTAGAACGGGTAGAATGGTTTTACCTTAGTAAGAGTGTATAAAATGTACTTTTGATCATAGGTTATTACTTTAGTCATTAATTTGGGTTGTTTTGGATGTGTTAAATGTGAGGAACTTTTGTAGCAATGACGATTATAAGATTCGGTTATCTTTAGATTAAACTAAGTCTCTTCTTTGTATTTGTAAGTTGAAGGCATCAATACCGACCCACTGGATTGTGTATGTAGGATGGTATTTGTCTTTGTGACTCTTGTATGTTTCTATGATCAGGGTTTAAATAACCCCCATGGCTAGGCACCAGGGTTGGGCCCATAACTATATGATGGGTTGAAAGAAAGCCTAATGATGGGGCCTGGGGTTGGGCCTATTATTGTATGATTGGTTGGAATATACCCCAGAGCTAGGCCTAATGATATGTATGGTGTGTGGCATTTTGGGGAACTCACTAAGCTTTGTGCTTACAATTTATGTTTAAAGTGTTTTCAAGTATTTCTGGTTCCAAAAGGAAGGGCTCGACTTGATCGCACACCATCCCTTGGAGATTTATTCTGCACTGAATGTTTATGAATCACTATAATTTTTTGAGAAAACTATTATTCCGATTGTATCTAAGTTAATGAATGAATAGTTTGAGTTATTTTAAAAATGAAAATTTTATCGGTATTTTTGGGACACTTCAATTATTATTATCCACCAGATACAAATGTACATGATTTGAAACTTACCGAATAATCTCTTTTAAAATACTTCACATCATCCTCATCAGTAATGTGTATAATATATTTCAATGTAGGGCGTTGAAAAAATACATTGTAGTAGATATGTCTTTTTTGAAAGATGAGTAGTATCTCGTTTTAATTTCAACTTGACAATAAATGTTTTGTTTGTATAAATTTTGTTTAACTTAATTTGTTTTGTGTAGGTTTTGTGAATGTGTTGGATGTTGAGGGTGTGTTGTGAAAAAGATGGAAGCACTAGACTTGCTCATGCTGATATCTATGTTGATATCTGATGGACTGAATTGTAAAGTTTAGTTTCTTAATCCAACACGGGATCCTAAGTGACTCACAAGCTAATCAATTTCATGTGACATATGGTGAGTTTAAGGTTGTTTCATTTTAAGAAACAACTTATATTTAGATATCACACACTTTTCTATCGTTCTTCACTCTACATCAAACCCTAGCAACCATTGTTAATTTGTTATATTTCTTGTATTTTTGAGTTTTAAATCCAGTAAACTAACTTAGTTTACATCGATTAGGTTGGAATATCTTAGTTTAGGTGGGAGTTGAGTGATTTTGTAGAAAGGTTTAATTTGTATTTGTATCAAAATTTGGTTCTAACTTTTAAGCAATAAAAGAACTAATTTAGTCATCTTGTATAGGCTTGGAAATCGTGTTGAGTTTGGGTTAGTGGGTCGCGGGTTGGCGGATGAAAATACATCAACCCAAACACGACCCATTTAAATATACATGTCATGGGTTGGCGGGTTTGGAACATAAACCTATATACGACTCGTCAACCCACTTATTTATACGAGTTCATAGGTTGGGAGGTTTGTGGGTAAGATTTGGGTTCGTGGGTCAGATTCTATAAATAAAATAGATAATTAAACATGAATAAGATCTGGATGTAAAAGAAAATTAAGAGTATTCATGGAAACGCATTAAAACTAAAACGTTAATACAAACATAGATAAAATCAAGTGCTACTGTAATAGCCACATTAATACAAATATAAATAGAAACATTAATCCTACATTCCTATGAATAATACTGAATGCATTTTAAAAAAATATATAATTTTTTTATTAAAATTCTAAATGGGTTGGCGGGTCAACCCGTATGTTTTTTTTTTTTTGACAAATCCATATATCTCGTTTAATAAACAGGTCGGCGGGTTGAAAAACTCAACCTAAACTCGTTTATTTCATGTAGTGTCCCGAGTCGTGTTGAGAGTTGTCAGGTCTAATCTTGTATGTGATATTGCATATTATGTTAGTCTTTCAAATTCGCCGTATGTTTAACCAATTTGTATAAATCCCAAAATTTATATCAAAGAGAATTTCTCCACCAAAGTTTTTAACAAATGGTCTAACACACACACACATATATATATGTATGTATGTATATATATATATATATATATATATATATATATATATATATATATATATATATATATATAGAGAGAGAGAGAGAGAGATGTAAGTTCACTTGAGAAAATAAAAAATATTGAGAATGGGGGAATCATTCTCAGCCAATCATTTAATTAGCATATTGGCATAAAATACACGGCGGCAAATTTATAAATATGATATATTAACCTTCAATCACATATACCATTTCTTCTGGATCGTTTATCTGTTCTTCATCAACACCATCTGTTATTCATTCATCTCGATTGTTCCTCTGTGTTCTTCATCAACATCATATGTTCTTCATCAACATCATACATTCTACTACTTGTTCGCTATCAAAATCAAATGTTCTTCATAAAAAAAGACATCGACACTTCATAAAATCATCAAAATCTTCGTTTATTCATCAAAATGTTGTGATTCGTCATTAAAAACATTTATTTGTACTATTAAGTGTAACTTGTGATTCAATCTTGTCCAATTTCGTTGACATCAAGCAAAATCGTTAAAATAATCCTCATTTATCGATGTCACATCATTTAGTGATCACCAATCATCGAAACTTCATCAAAGCAGCCTTCACCAATATCAAACAACAGGTAGCAATCGAAAGTTCATCAACATAACCATATATTTGAAGATTTTTTTAAAAATCGTTTTTCATACATTTTTTTTCATAATTTTTTATATAAACCTATTGATTATTAATCGATTTTGATAGGATTTGATTTGTTTTGTAATTATTGGCTTCAATTCTGAATTTTTTTACCATAGTTATATAAGTTAATTTATTTGCACGTCAACATTTCGATGATATGCATAAACTACATATATCACGTAATATTCACAAGTGAATATGCCTTTATACGGGAATCAATGTATATCTTTTAGAAACACAGAGCAAGTATGTAATTGAGATGTGAATAATATATAAAAAAATATATTCACATGCGAATACATGTAATATTTACAAATGAATACAGGTAATATTCATAAATGAATACATATAATACGTCATTTTAAGGTCCTATGCAAGTTTGTAATTCATATGTGAATAACATATAAGAATTATATCCGTATGTAAACATATGTAATATTCACAAATGAATATATATATATGTAATAATTAAATGTGAATATATATATATATATATATATATATATATATATATATATATATATATATATATATATATATATATATATATATATATTATTCACAAATGAATAAAACTATCAATAAACCGATGACTATAAAATATATAAAATTAAAGATAAAAAAATATTTGATAAGAATATATATTTATTCACATACTACTAATCCTTTTAGGTTAATAAAATAATTATATATATATATATATATATATATATATATATATATATATATATATATATATGTTAATGTTATATTCATTTGTGAATAAATGATAACTTTTTTTTTCAGAAAATTATAAAAATAGAAAAATGTCATTTTGAGGCCCTAAACAGTCCCGAATGACCAAAAAACACCGTACGTCACGACGAAGCTGTGAGTTTTGTAAATCGCACAATTTTACATCAAATATGCGAATTTCGTCCAATTCCGAGACTAAACTTCATTGCGGCAAACTGTTTTTATGATATCACTAAATTTTCATTACTACTACTGATGACATCATCATTATTCATATATGAATAAAGGTTAGAAATCATTACGATATATTTACTGACGATGTTACTAACTTCAATCCCATTAATAAAAACATCGTTATTGTAATCTGTTATTTTTATTTATGTGAATAAACTATACATGTTGATTTATTTATTTTGTGAATACAATCTTTATATATAAAAAGAAATAATACACTATAATAATTGGTTTGTGCATAGTTTTTTTGTATAATGTAACAATATTATTTTACATGTAAAATCAACATTATACTAAGATAAACAACATTGTATTGGTTAATGAATATCATTTGTCTTTGAATTTAATACGATCAAAATGAACAATATATTAAATTGTAAAACATTTACATGTAAATATGAAATATATTGTCTTCATCAATGATATCTTCTCAATTACGTTAACCAATCGTCAACCACCGAGATATGAACCAACCATTGATTGAAATGTTATTCTTTTATTGAGTTGTAACGATGTCTGCAAAACATGTGAATACACATAAAAATTTAAAAATATACTTTTAGTTCATAATGATAACGATTTATCATATTCTAATTATCACATGGTATATTCACATATGAATGTATAATCATATGTGAATATTATATGATATATGTTGTTTATATTGTATATTTACATGTGATATTACATGGTATATTCACAAATGAATATTACATAGTATATTCACATATGAATATTATATGGTAGATTTACTTGTGAATATTACACATTCTAATCACATCTAAATATTGCATGGTATATATTCATTCATGAATATTACACAGGATATTCACATATGAATAATATATAATATATACACTTGTGAATATGATACATGATATTCATATTTAAATATTAAACGATGCATTCACTTGTGAATATTACATAGTATTTTCACTTGTAAGTATTAAATGATATATTCACTTATTAATATTAGATGATATATTCATATGTGAATATTACACAGTTTATTCACATATGAATATTACACAAGATATTAACATATGCATATTACAAGATATATTCACAAATATATATAACTTTTATATGTTATTCACATATGAATAACATATAAAATTATATATTTATTTTGTGTTTTAATAATCATATACATATTAAGGTGCGAAAACATATTCATATGTGAATATAACGTGGTAATTTAGTTTATGCATTTCATCAAACAGTTGGAGTGCATACAAGTAAGCTTTCTTAAAAATGCTAAAACCATGATACTTTGACTATTTTAAAACTTACAAAATAGTAGATTGATAGAGAATTATATGAAATTTTTCAAAAAAAAAAAAATGATTTGATGTTTTTCTAACCTTAATTTCGAAGTTTTGTTTGATGATCGATGTTGAATGAATGATATGAAGTGAAACTGTTGTTGATTATCGATGATATTGATCTAATGACATTGGGAGTAAAATTAATCGTAGATGTTGAAGATATTCTCGTATTCAAGCATAGTTGAAGATTGGATTGAAAGAAACCAAAAAAGATTTTTTTTTTTTTTTGGTCTACTGTTGAATGATGTTGATGAACGTGTTTTTGATGAAGATGGATGATTGATTAACACTAGATGATGTTGATCGATAATTTAATTGAAGAAATCTGGATGATCGTTGAACGTTGGAGAAGAAATTTGGATGATGAACGATCGAGTAGTAATGAATTTGAATTGTTATCAAATTATCCACAGTTACATATCTGTGATTGAAGGATATCATATCATATTTACAAGTTTGTCACCGTATATTTTAAGTTAAAATTCTAATTAAATGATTAGCTGAGAATGATTCCCCAATTCTCAACCTTTTTTTTTCTCAATTGAACCCTCCTCTCTCTCTCTCTCTCTCTCTCTCTATATATATATATATATATATATATATATATATATATATATATATATATATATATATATAGGAGTAGGATCAAATGAGAACACCTAAAAGGTTGAGAATGCGAGAACAGATCTGAACCATTTAAATACTTAAATCTAAGGTCATTATTGAAAAGGGGATTTATGAAAAATTCTTAAATTGTTGGCATTAAAATGTAACTTTTAAATGGTCAGAAGGACATAACAGGAATTTCAACTTTACCTGTATCCTATAATTTCTCACCCACTCACATATTTCCTTTAATCTTCTCGTGTATATATTTCCACCTCTCTCTTTTTAGGGTTTCATAAAACTCAGGCCATCATCGATCTGGGCATCACCTACAATCCACCACGAAGATATGTTCCCCATCTCCATCTTACACCGCAACTATCATCATCGTACACAGCTCCAATCAAGAGTGATGGCCGAAGATGATTGTGACAATTGGCAATGACGAAGATGACTGTGACAATTGGCAATGGCGAAGATGACTGTGACAATTGGAGATGGTGAAGCAGCGATGTTTGAGGAATATTGCGGTGGTACTCGGTTGGCCCAACGAGCAGACCACAACCAGTAAACCACAATACTGGTGTTCGTGTCATTCTACAGGTATGCTACCATTGATTTGTAGGTTGATCCTTTCTCACCTGAAGTCGGGTAGATTTAGTGGATGGAAAGGGACACATTGTTCACAGGTATGCTCTTTGAAATTTTATTATCCAAATACAAATATCTTAACACATGGCTACCCAGATTTGGTATTTAATCGAAAATCATGGATCACTCTAAAAAATTGTACATTTTTGTTTAGAAATTGTCAATGGTCTTTAATTTGTTGAATGAATGGGAACCAATGGGGCCAAGAGGGTCTGTTCGTGAAGAAGGGATGAACTGTGCACATAAGGTGCTCGATAAAATGTCTATGAGAGCATTTTCGACTAGAATGATGGAAGGGATCTCGATGGCACAGTTGCTTCGATTGTTAATGATTATCTTCTCTTTTATTTTTATTTTGACTGTAAATCAATGAAGTTTAATCAACTACATTTCTTTACTCGTATTTCTTTCTATTCATATATGAATCTAGCTTTGGAATTAAGTTTTATGAACCACAAGATCTTATCGTGAAAACGTCTACTCAAAACCACAAGGTTTCTGCTATTTTGGTGTTCGGAGACTCCACTTCTGATCCTGGAAACAACAACTACATTCCGACCCATTTCAGGGGCAATTTCACATCTTACGGGAGAGATTTTGCAAACCAAAAAGCGACAACGAGGTGTACCAATGGAAAGAAACACAATCCTAATTTTCGAATTTTTTGGTAATAATTTCTTGAAGGGGGTGCGTGAATAGTTGTATTTATTTATGAATAGCAGGTGTATTCATTTATGAATAACATTGTAGTTATGTGTGAATGGTTGTATTCATTTATTAATAGCACGTGTATTCATTTATGATAGAATATGTATTAATTTATAAATAACAGTGTATTCATTTGTGAATTTCAATGTATTTATGTGTGAATGATTGTATTTATTTATGAATATTAATGTATTCATGTGAATGAGTGTATTTATTTATGATTAGAGGTATTCATTTTATGAAAAAATGATAATTTTTACACTTTTTTTTATTTTCAATTTATGAAAAATGCATTGAATTATTTATAATTTGATGTGTTTTCATTTATGATTGAAAGTGTATTGATTTGCGATTGGATTTCTGTTCATTTTTATTTTTGAAAAACAAAAACGTGAAATAGTAGAAAATAATAATTTTTTAAGATTTTCTTTTCAGATTAAAAAAAAAAAGGAAATATTAACTTTTTTAGGTGATTTTTTTTGAAACGGTCATAAATAATTTTTGGGAAAATCATAAAAAATATTTATATATATTTTATTAACTAAAATGAAATATTAATTTTGTTAGGTAATTAAAATCATTATCCCTAGATTTTATGAAATTAACAATTAATATTTATATAACGTTACTAATATACCCATATAAAATGATTGGTCCATAACTGTTCTTGTATTCTCAACTTTTTAGGTTTTCTCATTTGATCTTCTCCATATATATATATATATATATATATATATATATATATATATATATATATATATATATATATATATATATATATATATATATATATATATATATATATATATATATATATATATATGGAGAAGATCAAATGAGAAAACCTAAAAAGTTGAGAATACAAGAACAGTTATGGACCAATATATATATATATATATATATATATATATATATATATATATATATATATATATATATATATATATATATATATATATATATATATATATATATATATATATATATATATATATATATATATATATATATATATATATATATATATATATCAATTCTCCAATTTCTAACTGCGATGAACCACCGTAATAAATAATAATAAAATAATCACATATAATATTTAAACTCATATTATCTTAACAATAACAAAAAGGATAAGCTGAAAAAATTAGTGAAATCATAAAAAATATATATACAAAAAGTTTGCTCCAAAAAATAGACAGTTAACGGAAAGTCTTTGGTTTCAAAACAATTTCTTATATGCTCTGCATTATACGGATTTTGGTACAAGATTAGATTCCATAGTATTGTATATGATTTTCGCAGTCAACGTGGCAAAAATAACATTTTTTTTTTCAGAAAATACGGTATTTTACATATTCGTAGATGCCGTAAATTTTAACAGGTACTAAAATGACGTCATTATAGGCATAAAAATGTGCAAGCCACCAATATTTTCACAAATAACAACCTATTAAAAATATGATTATTTCGGATATTTTCTAATTTGTTGTAAAGAAAACCTTAAAAGAATAGCGATTATGATAATTATCTCTATATATAATTTATTGTAACATAATATATTTAGTTATCAATTTGTCATCTTATATTAACAATATAACGTGATATAAATATTTGATGATTAACATTCTTTTCACACCCAAACCAACATGGCTCAAATAATTGCGACTATTAGATTTGATAGTTCCGAAATTCAAATTTAGTCCAAACTTTAGTGATGTGACTTTATTGGATACTCAAATGAAATATTTTACACTTAGATGCCTTGAAAAATGTTTGGTGACAATTTTTGTCCATATGCACATTAAAAGACTCCAAATGGTACAAAGCTTTTACCACCACATGGCAATCCATGGCATACCATCAAAGGCACTGGATGCCTTTATTGGCCTATTTGCTTTGCCTACCCTATAAATGGGGTAAATGCTTAAATTGTGATTCCAATCGATATTTTCCTATATTCGTGTCATGGCTTGATTGAGTTGGAGGAAAAAAACGAACATATTTGCTTACGGAATCAGTGTTTGATAACTCGAACAAACGATAAGTCTAACATACAAAATATCTATGATGGCTTGTCATGTTCTTGGGTAAGCTCATGTTATATGATAATATTAGCATAACAAGTGAGCGAGAACGCAAACTTAAAAGTTTGATCATATTGCACATGTCAAGAGAAAACCTTAAAAGTTGTGATTGACAATGAAATACTGTTAGAAAATTAAGGGACGAATTACACATTTCGGAAAGTGTTTGATAAACATGATCACACAGTTAGCTAAAGTATGAGTTCCTGACAGCACTCTCAAAGGTCCAGAGGTCATAAAGGAAACAACAGAGAAGATCGTTCAGATTTGTGAACGATTGAAAGCCTATAGAGACCGACAGAAAAGCTACGCAGACAAGAGAATGAAACCTTTGGAATTCCAGGTCGGTAACCGTGTTTTTTTGAAGGTCTCACCCTGGAAGGGCTTGATACACTTCGGAAAGCATGGAAAGCTAAATCCAAGATACATAGGGCCTTTCGATATTTTCGCTAGAATCGGACCCGTAGCTTAAAAACTCAAACTACCTCACGAACTTAGTAACATACACCCTACTTTCCACGTTTCGAACTTGAAAAAGTGCCTATTCGACGAGACTCTACTTATCCTACTCGACAAGATCGAGATCAACGAGAGCCTCACCTTCGTGGAAGAACCAGTAGAGATCATGGACCGACAGGTCAAGCGAACGAAGCAAAGCTATATCCTGATAGTGAAGGTTCATTGGAATGCCAAGCGGGGACCTAAATTCACTTGGGAGCACGAGGATCAAATAAAACTGAAATATCCTCATCTTTTCACTTAATATATCTATATTTTCTTCAACTCTAATTTCGGGACGAAATTCTCTCTAATGGGGGGATGATGTGACAACCCAACATTTCTATCATGTAAAGCCATTCAATTCAATCAAAAGACAAACTTGTTTATGCTATCTTTTAGCATTGTTAAGGGTTTGTTTGAGTGTTCTAAGCCTAGTACATTCAAGGATTGAGTGTTAGGATGTGTTAACTAAAGTTCATTGTGTTGCATTCAAGTTGGAAACCCCATCACAAGGAGTTTACGGCCACAAACTAGAGTTTACGGCCATAAACTCTTGGCCGCCGTAAACTCTTCTTTTTAAGTATGAAGATCCTTCAATTTTCTTCTTTTCTCATAACTTCCAACCAAGAACTCTCATTTCTATCTCAAATATCATCAAGAACACTTCCATTTCACTTCAAATTTGTAAGTGATTCTTTCATTATTAGTTGATATCCTTCTTGATCTAGTAAAACCCTATGATTTCATCTGTGGATTCATCTCTTTTGGGTTCGATCTTCAAATCATCAAGAACACCAAGAACACACACTAGTTATTTGGGTCGTAATCACCCCTTCAATCTTCCAAAACGTAAGTATCCTTTCCATATACTAGTTATCTATTAGAATATCTTGAATTACAAACAATAATCCATCATTTTAGCATGAACATCAAGAGTTTACAACTATAAACCCTTCTTGGGGCTGTAAACCTTTCTTAGTTCATGAGGTGGTCGTGAACCCTTCAAGTCATAGCTAAAAACCTTAGCTTGTTCATATATGGACGTAAAATCCTTGGCCGTGAACACCCCTTGGTCGTAAACACACACTTGTGTGGCCGTGAACACTCTTTATACAATCATATGTGATTGTAACACTTCATTCCAAGTGTTTCCTAGTCCCTAAGGTCGTGCCATTACATGATTAGTTGTTCTATACACTAATTATATACATATATATGTGTCATTATATGCTTAATAGGACCCGTTTGTACTCGAGACTTCACTTGACACTTAGCATCCCATATCGATCTTACATTCGAATCACTCACTAAAGGTGAGTTCATACCCATAAACTTATATTTTAAATGATTTTAAATGCTTCTAGGGGGGATACAAATAGAAAACATTATAGTTATACTATCAACCACATGTGATTTATAACTATCAAACAAGAGGATTTCTTCTACTTAAAACTGTGTTATCAAACAAACTTTTTCAAAACATTTTATAAACTGACATCAAGTCACCAATAACCATTCAAATGGTTAAAACTCTTTTATATGTTAAACTCTTTATCAAACTCTTTTAAGTTTTTATATTATCAAAATCATGTCTATATATATATATATATATATATATATATATATATATATATATATAAGGTTGAAAAGGCTTAGGACTAATAACTCGCTTTATTTCCTGTTCCTTGTTTGGTTGTGGACTTAGGGTATCGGTGGTTTGTCCGAGTGTCGTTTGAACGTTAGTCACATATTATGTATATGTATGTAGATACAAAAGTTCTTCCAATCAGTTCAATACCTTTGGGTAGCAAAGGTGTACATACATGATCAGTCATTCAAACAAACATTACTAGTAAACTATAATATGTATAGTTTAGAAGATTACTACTCACTATTTCTAGAACAATGAAACTTACAAGATTTGGTTCATACATGATTCAATTCAAACATACTATAACGAGAAACAGAAAGACCATACTATAAACTAGAACATAGAGAATATACTATACACTAGAACAAAGAGAACATACTATACACCATAACATAAGGAACATACTACACTAATACAAGAACAATATAACATTAATGTGAGCCACTACTTCATGGCATGGCAATATACTGTTGTGTCACGTTTTGTAACCAGAGTCTCCTGGAGGGAGAGCGTGAATTTGTGTATAAATCTATACGAGATCGACCATCCTACACCTTGCTGCTAGCTACAGTGAGACTTGCAGGTCTATGGGTGACGAATGTCACACCATTTTGACGTCTTTGATCGTCATGTTTTACTAGTCAATCGAGTATGGTTATAATCTCATCACGTTTTACCTTAATTAAACAATTGGTTTATGGTAGTTAGTACATTTGTAGTTACTATATACAATACTACTATACATCGTCATTTTCCCATTACATTCATATTGTGATCTTCTCACATAAAAGGTAATGTAAACTATTTTCTGGTAATGATAGTCTTGTTTGGGAAAAACACTCAGTTTTACAAAAGAACAAACATATAGAACATTCGGGTTTTGGTAGAAGAGTATATTTCATTATAAGTAGAAAATATAGGATTTTCTAGGAGATTCAAACATTTACATCAAACACTTACAAACATTTACATCAAACACTTTCATCAACTTATACGAACATTTGACGCTAAAATACTTATGAACTCACCAGCTTAAATGTTGATCTACTCTTTCAAAATAACCTGTATTCTCAAGTCACCAGTAGGCAGGTAGATTAGACCATGTTTTGAGAAGACGGAGCACATTCGAGACTCGTCTTTTATTTTGATTCATATTTTGGTGTCTTTCAAACTATACATAGAACACACTTGTATTAAATTATATTATTAATGCAATGGATGATGTTGTTGCTTGTTTACTATTGTGCATTGTTATGATACTATACATGACGTCCTCTGCCCCCGAACGTTCCCTTCGTTCCGGTTTGGGGGTGTGACAAGAATCATCGCTATTCTTTGCTTCTTGTTCTCAAACAAACATTGACGGTGACAACACCACATCCTTTACCCCCTCCTTTAAAGATCACCACCAATTCCTTGAAATGTTTCCACCAATCAACATCGATTTAAGGAAAAAAAGAAAAGAACACATCTGCAACACCAAATCTTGAAAGACGAGATGATGAAATCGATTTAAAGAAATTAACATATGGGGTGTGGATTGTACATCGATGGAAAAACGATCCATTACCCTATCTTTGAAAAAACCAGAGGTGGCTAGGGTTTGGTGTAGCGATAGACCAGTCTGGTTTTTCGGCACACATGTAACACCAACCAAGACGAATTCCATGTCCTCTTTCTTAGACGGCTTTGGTGACGGATATACACTCCGAAAACCACCTAAAACCCTAGTTGTCGTATGCTTTCTTCTCCACTTTCTCACCAGCTCTCCTCCTCATTCTTTTTTCTCTTCCGATCAATGTTAACCCACCGTTGATCTACACTATGACAACTACCTAAAGCCATCGACGAGTTATAGGTCTCCTCTTTCCCTTTCATCGATTTTGTGTGTTTGTATGTTTTTTTGTTTTAAATTTTCTCGATTAGTAACGTAGTGAAAGGTTAAGGAAGGTTCTTCGAAGGGTGGCCGGTGACTGTATGTGTGTGTGTGTGTTTGTCTGTTTTTCTCCGATCGGTAACTGTGGAAGGTGGATGGGTTGGGGGAAAGTGAAGGGATGAGGGCCTTTTTATTATTTTTTAATTTAAAATGCTAATATTGATAATAAATTAATTATAAAACTAAAATACAAGGGTATAATGGTCATTTAAAATTTGGCAAGGACTAAGTTCACAACAAAATTATCTTTCAGGGATGAAATGTGCAATGTTAAATCAAAATGGACGGTCCAAGTTAATTTTTAAAAATATAGTCTAAACACATTTTCAGACGTATGCACGAAGGACGATTAGTGTAATTTACCCAAAAACAAAATAGGATATAGTGGATGGGTTGAAATGAAATATTTTTTCTATTCAAAATTAACAATTGAGCGAAAGCGAACCAGCAAGTCGAAGTCATGGGAGGCGGCTGGAGTAGACGGACCCACAACTTATTTCATATCTGAATAAATGGGGGTAAAATGTGGGGCCCTTAAATTCAGGCCCTTTTTAGCAAAACATTAATTTTATTTAAACGTCTCTTACTTTACTGATATTTTAATTTTCCTCAAATTTGGCTTTTGCTCATAGCCGCCGGGTAGCACTAAAAATCGTGTAAAACGACTTCTCGTTTGTTAATATCTGTATTTAGAGTTTTATACCTTTTACGTTTATTATAGAGGTGGGAAAATGAGTTAATAGGTTTAATCGGAGGAGCAAGAGCACCAAGATTTTTACTATGCGATTATATATATATATATATATATATATATATATATATATATATATATATATATAGGGTTAGGTTCATGTGAGATCAATTGATTTTGTGAGACAGAGAGACCAAATCTTGACCACTCATATTAAATAATCACAGGTTGATATTAATTCAGATTAAACCATAAAATAGGCGGTGACAATTTTGTAAATTAATGGAACTTTGGGATTAGATCAAGACACTGAAGGGCATGAATGGAATTTTCCATTCTTTTTCGTTCAACACACAAAAACACCCGGTACGAATACTAAAACCCATTTGATCCAAATCTCGATCATCATTCTGCTTCCAAATCTCAATCATTGTTTCAGACTCCTTATTCTCATTATATCTGAAATTCATCTTCCGATTCTTACAAGAAAACCACTCGATAATTAACTAGAACATTAAAAACCTTTTGATTTTGAATTTGATATCGAATCAAACGGCTCATTCTACAGATTCTGATTCTGATTTTGTATCAACAGATGTTCCAAGTAAGTATAATACTATAAACCTCTTGTTCTTCCTCAATAAACCTATATGTTCTTATTATAGAAAGTTTTTTCACTTTAAATCATTGTGTGTCTTCAATAAATGTCTAATAATCGAGATAGTTCACTAGCGATTTATATGTTGAATTCAGGATGTAATGGAATATAGCATTATAAAGCATACAATCTAAACCTAAATCTCAGTCTGTGATTTATATAGAGTCTATGTATCTAAATGTTAACTCTAAAGAGTGTTCTAATTATTCCCCATTTCATTTGATCTAAATATTCTTAATCAAAATCAGCAAAGATGTTATGTTATTATAACTAATTGTTCATCAATTAATTAGATTTAGATCCATAAATTGTCTAATACTATAGATTTTAGTAACACAAATCTCTTATTATGATTCTAGTATAGTGTTTAGCCAAAAAAATTCTTTGTATTCTAGTGAATTTTATGTTGATTAATAAATAGAAATTTGTTGTTATGTATTTATACAACTGTGACCAGATTATATATCATAAACTAATATGAATTCTAATGGAATATGTTGTTATTGATGCAGCTAAAAATGTGCAAACAAATGCAACTGTAAGAAAAACAGGGAAAGAAATTTATATCGATATAGGTATAAATTGTGATTACTTTTAGATTACATATTATAATTGCTTTTAGTAACCTCTAAAAGCTTTTAATAAATATTCTAATTGTTTTTATTTGATAATTTTCTTGATACAGATTCATCGAGTCAAGATAGGGTTAAAATAAGGTATGAACACACTTTCTTTCAAATAATTCATAAAAAAAAAAAAAATGTTTGGATTTATTTTTCTAAGTTAGTTATTCTGAATATTCTAATTTTGTTTTATCATATATTCTAATTGATTTTAATTGTTAAATTTCATGATAAAAGATTTGCAAATTCTAATTCAAAAAAAAAAAAGTAGATCATATGTTGATTGATAAATAGAAAACTGTTATGTATTTATAGAACTATGACCAGATTATATATCATAAATTAATATGAATTCTAATGGAATTTGTTGTTATTGATGCAGCTAAAAGAGTGCAAACAAATAGAACTGTAAGAAAAACAAGGAAAGAAATTTATATCGATATAGGTATAAATTGTGATTACTTTTAGATTAAATATTATAATTGCTTTTATTAACCTCTAAATGCTTTTAATAAATATTCTAATCGTTTTTATTTGGTAATTTTCTTTATACAGATTCAGCGAGTCAAGATAATGTTAAAAAATGTATGAACACACTTTCTTTCAAATAATTCATAAAAAAAAAGCAAATGTTTGGATTTATTTTTTTAAGTTATTTATTATGAATATTCTAATTTTGTTTACCATATATTCTAATTGATTTTAATTGTTAAATTTCATGATAAAGATTTGCGAATTGTAAATCAAAAGAAAAAGAAGGCAAATGAAGGAAAATCAAAGAAAAAAAATTAAAAAAAAAAACGTTGTTACTTCTGAAAGCGATTCTGATTCTTCTTCTGATTCATCCTCACAGCGTAGAAAAAGAATTAAAAAAGGTATCAACAATCATTCTTTAAAACACTTAACAAAATAAATTTTTTGGATTTATTTTTTTCGGTTGATTATTATGAACATTCAAATTGATTAAAATAAATATTCTAATTTATTTCAATTTTTAAATTTCTTCATACAGCTAAAAATACAAAAAAAGAAGAAAAGACTTGAAAAGAAAAAAAAAAGACACTATGTTTCAGATTCTTCATCTTCACAGTCAGAGATATCAGAGTCAGAGAAGAAATGTAATTCTTAAAAAAAAAATAACAGTATTCTTAAACAGTGAGTGTGATCATTTCTTTAATTCTTCATCTTCCTGTCATCTTTGACCGTGGGTGGTTTAGGATCGATTACATAACACGAAGAGTCGATGATGGAGATGATGAAGGTGGTGGTCGGCAGCCAAGATGATGATGATTGTGGATGATGGTTTTTAGAGAAAAATGTATACATCCCGCCGCCCTCATCCTTTAGTCTTAGAAGACCTCATGCCACCACTATCTTTTCTCAAAAATTGGAGAGACCATCAAATCCAAAATTGAGAAGGTATTTGATAGGAGATCCGTGACTAGTGATCTAATCTCAGATGAACGTATAGTAAAAGCTTTTAGTATATGGACTCCCGCATTTACACCTGAAAATCATCCTGTAGTCGTCGAGGTTAGGAAATCGTACATTAAGACTCATTATAAAGAGTATTATAATTTCAGTTGGATAAACATTAAACATCACGACTTTGTAAAAACTAGTTTGCTTTTCACCAACAGGTCCTATTAGAAAGCACTGAAGACAAAGATATAACAATGCATTCATTGTCGAATCTTATCTACGTTTCACGAGAGAAGAATAAGTCTATGCATCATAATTTTAAGGGATGCGATGCAACAATTGAACCTCCATCGTATCTTCTCAGAACTTGGAGAGGTGAAGGAAAAGGTCGTTTCCCCACCATATAATCCTTCACATATGGTGAAGAGCTAAACTCTACTCATCCTGGTAACAAGGTTCCTCCAAATCTATTTAGGTTTAATATTCAATCAGATCGAAAGTGCTTGGTATTCTTTTCTTAAATAAGAAATTAATCTTGTCAAGTGCTTGATATTCTTTACTATTTGTGTCAAGCTCTTTGCTTCCAAGTACCACTCGGAATGTAGCAAAGTTGAACAACAATGGTGGATAGAAATTAAGAGACAATTTCATGACAATTGAGATTCACCACACCAAAATATCAAAATATAACAACATGAAACAAGAATGAGAATGAAGATTTTTATATGAATGATATTGTATTCTTATAGAATGATTTTTTTTTCAATAATGACTCACTATAAAGCTTGTATTCTAATAGAATGTGGAAAAATTCAAAAAATAACATTGTATATTTATAAAATGTGACAGTAAAAATTGTTTTTTTGTTTATTTTTTGATCTTAGATTCTTCAATAATGTTGATAATTGATATTCTTCTTTAAGAATGTTCTAATTCTTCAACTCATGGTTCAAAATTTTGTTATTCTTCAAATTGTTCATTCAATTAGAATATGTATTCCATCAAAAATTTTATTCAATCAGAATATGTATTCTATTATAATATGTATTTTAAACTCTTAGTCCACATTCATCCTACATCCACACAATACTTATCATCCACATTATAACCTAGCTATATATATATATATATATATATATATATATATATATATATATATATATATATATGTGTGTGTGTGTGTGTGTGTGTGTGTGCGTGCGTGTGTGTGTGTGTGTGTGGAATTTAGAACATCGAAATGCACAAATTAAGAGGTTATAAATGGAATGTATTTTAGTCGTAAATGAAAAGGATTCAGTCAGATAATATGACGTGATTAGTGTATATCCTTGATAATATCCATATACATACGTGTTTCCATCCCACTATAAAAAAATTCACAAACACTTTTATCTTGACAAAAGCCTCGACATATATATATACATATATATATATATATATATATATATATATATATATATATATATATATATATATATATATATATATATATATATATACTAATTGTGAAACTCGTATATTATACGGGTTTATTTAAACATAATATTATATATATATATATATATATATATATATATATATATATATATATATATATATATATATATATATATATATTAGTTGTGAAACCCGTATATTATACGATTTAATTTAAACATAATGTTAAATAGGAGCGATTAAATGAGAAGTTTATTTGAATTTGAAATATGAAATAAGTGAAAATTATGAAAAAAAAACATGCAAAAAATAAATTAATTAAAATTATGTGTTTAATTGTTAGACTCGTGTACTAAACGAGTTATCATAATAAAATGTTAAATACAAAGGTTTAAAGTGTAAATTTATTTGAAATTTAAATTGGAATTTTAAATTTCAAATTTAAAATTAATAGTTATTATAGTAGGTTTAATTTATGGAAACTAAATTAATGATATATTGGAAATGAATAATGAAGTAATTGACAAGTGGAATTATATATATATATATATATATATATATATATGTATATATATATATATATATATATATATATATATATATATATATATATATATATATAGGTAGAGGTTCATTTGAGGTCACCTATATTTTGTGAGATATGAGAACCAAATCTTAGCCTTTGATCAAATTTGATCTTGTGGCTCATAAAAAAAGGATTAACACTAGTTAATCTAGCTGATTAGTTAATTAGAGGTAGATTAGTCACCAGGTTAAATTTAAGATGATCAGGTTAGCTTAATTTTCACGTCATCCAGAAATCATCTCACCTGTTCCGGTTTTCTACCAATTTATTCAATGAAACAACATTCCTTGTTCTTTAATTCAATTTGATCGATATTCTATCTCCAATATTATATTCTT
This sequence comes from Lactuca saligna, assembly GCF_052625555.1. Classification (NCBI taxonomy): domain Eukaryota; kingdom Viridiplantae; phylum Streptophyta; class Magnoliopsida; order Asterales; family Asteraceae; genus Lactuca; species Lactuca saligna. The sequence goes on from NC_136421.1 coordinate 301,088,152, forward strand.
TCAACCGATAATCGATTTGATTTGGACATTGATCGAACGATGCTAAATCATAGCTTTTAAATCACGATTTTTGTGTTTTTCGAGTTCATGTTCTTGATTCTTCTACATCTACAATTGATAAGTTGAGTGATTTTGGTCAATTTTAACTTTGTGATCATCGATTTCAGTAGAGGTTCAAGTGTTCAATGATTTCTGCTAATCTTCATCTTCAACAATTGTTTACGATCTTTCAAGCTGTGAATTTTACTCAACATCATAAAATCGTCAATTGATCAAGGTTTGAGTTTTCATCGATTTCACTGTTAGTTGCATATAACGTATTCAATTTTTAACCTAGTTCATGAACTGAATCATCAAGGTATTATCAATTTCTCCAATTTTATATTTGTATGATTTGTGATTTTAGCAATCAAACATCATCTGTTGTTGAGACATCCAATTCAACAATCAAGGATCATTTTTTGTTGAATTTGTTTGAGCTAGAAAACAATTTAATCTATAATATGTTATTTGACAATGCATCATCTATTTCATTGTTTGTTTTTTAACTTTCATTCAGTCATTATGTTTTTCAGCAATATGTCATTTGTTTTCTTTTGATTAAGATCATCTATTTGCTTTTCATTAACATCATCTTAGTGATAAGTTCATGAGACTGCATGTTATTCTTATAGAATATTGTACATACATTGATATATCAATAATGATAATAGTTATGGATGATTTGGATATGCATGACATCGAAAATAATCATCTCGATGAAGAAAATCATCAGTTCAATTCTAATGATTCAAAGATTCTTCATAATGAGGAAAATCAATCGGAAACACAAGGTAATCATTGCTTTCATTGTTAGTTGCATATAACATATTCAATTTTTAATGTAGTAATAGTTATGTATGATTTAGATATGAATGACATCGGAAATGATCATTACGATGAAGAAAATCATCAATTCAGCTTTGGTGATTCAGAGATTCTGCATAATGATGGAAATCAATCGGAAATCCAAGGTAATTCTGTTACTGATATCGGTTATTCTTTATAGAATGATGTTGGTGATAAGTTCATGTTACTGCATATTATGCTTATAGAATAATGCACATATAACATTGTGGTTTTTTATGATTACAGTCATATGAATGCAAATTATTCTGATAATATGTTAACATGGTGGTATATTCTTTTTTGTAGTTCAAAGTGACAATCTTGCAGCACAATATGGCTCTTGCAAACAATTCATTGGAGCTGATGGTTCTTTATTTTGGATTCCAGAGGTTGAAGCTAGTTGGATACCTACTGTGGGTTCAATTTTTAAAGATATCAAAGATGCTATTAAGTGGTATAAATGATATGCATTAAGATCTGGTTTTGATATTAGAAAATCAACAGAGAGGAAAAAGAGTGGAATCACAACTTCGAAATATTTTATATGCAATAGAGGGTGATTGCCAGACACTTCTACCTTAGACACAATTAGTGATGATCATAACAAGCAATTGAGAAATAGTAATTGTAAATGTACAAATTGCAAAGCTTTGTTGCATTTAAAGTTATACCACATTCTTCAGAAGTTTACATGTGGCGCTTTGAACAACAACGCAACCACAAATTGATCAATCAAGATTGTATGCATCTTTCAAGAGCTAAACGTCAGTTGGATGTTGTTGATCAATCTTTTATACATAAGTTATCGAGTGCAAAGGTGGGGGCAACTACAACATATAGGCTAATGTGTGTTATAAAAGGAGGATGTGAATTTGTTGATGGACTAGAGATAGAATGGAAAATTTTTACAAGGGATATAAATTGTCACATCGGGGGCACTAATGCAAATTTGTTGATTACAAAGCTTCATAATCGTAAAGAAAATGTTACAAATTTTACATACGAATACAGATGTGACAAGAAGTAGTTAAATGCTCTCTTTTGGGCTGATGACACTTCAAAAAAAAAAACTTTGAGTTATTTGGGGAACTTGTTTTGTTTGACGCAACATATCGTACAAACATGTATTTATTCTAGAATTATAAACATTTTTAGTTATATATTCTAATGGTATTTTTTGTGTTTTTTAGGTATTGTATGGTATTTGTACCTTTTACTAGCATTGATAATCACAAAAGGTGCGTCACTTTTGGAGCTGGTTTGTTGTGTAGAGAAGATACGAATTCCTATATTTGGTTACGTCGGTCATTCTTGAAGTGTTTTGTAAAAGCACCAATCATGGTCGTGACCGATCAAGATCCAGTAATGAAAAAAGCTATTGAGATAGTATTGCCATACAAAAAACATAGATTTTGTATGTGACATATCACAAGTAAACTTCCATTGAAGGTACTAACATTATTGTTATATTCTTATAAGTATAAATATGACATTATTTTCAATATAAATATGACATTATTGTTTTTTTCTTATCAGAATATTAAATGGCATATTTTTTGTAATTAGAATAATATATTAAATGAAACGCCTTTTTATAGTGTATTATATTCTTATTCAGAATATTAAATGAAATATTTTTTGTAATTAGGATAATAGATTAAAAGAAATGCCTTTTTATACTATATTATATTCTAACAGAATAATATATGAATTGTTTTTGAAGGTAAGCTGGGAAACAATGAATGAATCGGATTTTAAGGCGGACTTCAATAGTATAGTATGGGACTCCAAAATTGTTGTGAATGATTTTGAAATGAGATGGGATGCATTAATGGTAAAATATAAGTTGCAAGACAATAAATGGATGAAAGATATGTTTGATTTGAGAAGCAGTTGGATTCCATCCTATTTTAAAGATGTACCGATGCCAGGTCTAATGAGAACAACTTCTCGGTCAGAAAGTGAGAATTCAACATTCAATAGGGTATCACATCATGGTTATACGTTAAACAATTTCATGAATGCTTTTGAGTCTGTTATGGAAAGGCAAAGGAATAATCAGATCAAATTTGATTTTGATACATCTACTATAATTCCAATCATCAAAACACCTCTTGAAGATATGGAGAAACATGCATCTATGGTATACACCAGGACTATTTTTCTCATGGTGCAGAGGGAGATTCTTCATTCACTTGTTTCTTGTTCACAGAAGAGTGTTACTTCAGGCGTTGTTTCTGACATATGCATTGTCAAACATAAAAGGACAAATATATCAAAGAAGAAAGTAGTAGTTGAGAAAAAAGAAAAAGTTGACATCGATTCTGAATGGAATTGTAACACAAGTGAAGGTGATTTTGAGGTAATGTTGACATTTTAAAATATACTTAATGTTATAATAATTTTGAAAAAATATTCTAATTTTTCTTTTTTGAATATACTTATTATCCTAATACTTTTGAAACAGGTTGAATTCAACAGAGAAGATCTAACGGTGAAATGTTCATGCATGCTTTTTGAGCGGTTTGGAATTTTTTGTAGACACATCTTCTGTATTCTAAAGATTTATGACATACAAAAGATTCCGTCAAGATACATTCTTAAGAGATGGAGAAGAGATATTATCCCCACCACAGTTTTGAAAAAGACGTTTAGATATGGTGATTCGTCTGGAAATGTTGAGAAGGTTGCATACAAAGCTTTTTCCATGCTTGATCAATGCTTGTCTTCATTAAGTAATGATGATAAGAAGTTAGAAGAGTTCATGCAGAAGCTAGAAGTTTTTATGAGTGATATTGGTGAACAAGGTTCAGACAGATTACCGATTACAAAAGAAGCTCATATTGATAAACTTTACGGAGCTACTACGAATCCTGAAGTTGTTGATGTTGAAAATCCACCTATGGTGAAGAATAAAGGTTCTGGTATAGGAAAACGTTTAAAAAGTGCATTGGAGAAGGCTACTATTCAAGGTAACAAGCAATCAAGATCATGCAAAACATGTGGGGTTAAAGGGCATAATTCAAGGAAATGTTTGACATTGTTGAATAACTCCAAGGTACAAAGTGCATAGTTGTGTCTAGAAATATATTTCGATTTTTTTCGTATTTCAATAAAGTTCAATAATACCATATAGATAAAAGTTTGAATTTTTTAGTTTGGACTTTTTTTAGTTGTTTTGGTTTGTGATGATGTATGAGACATTTGGTTTGTGATGATGTATGAGACATTTGGTTTGTGATGATGTGTTATACATTTGAGAACATATTGATTCTTCTAATATTTTCAATCTTTAATTTTTTGAAGTATATACGAATGATTGCAGTATAATGCTTTGTTATCAAAATATTATAATACAAGATTATGCATGTAAGAATATTATATAGGTATATGCAACATCTAATATTATTTTAATAAAATATTAATGCCATTATACATTATTCTATTAGAATATTCTACCATGGTCATTAAGAAGTGATCATAATACCTACTATACATTAAGCATTAATCACCTAATAAACCATATCAAGTTTCTTACATAATACTAGGCATCATTTTTTTTTTGTCTAATTTGTTCAAAATAATATAGATATTAGAAAAGGAATTGCTGTTAAGTCACCATAACCACATTTATAAAATTCCAAACTTCTATCAAATTCTATTTACTACCCATTTCCAATTCATCCATTCTATTAATACCTTCCTCTAATATCTTTTTTCTAGTCGCATGATCAAAATTTCCAAATTCGACTGCCTCTTTGATAACTCTCTCCTTGTGGTTGTTGATTTCATGTGTAGCAATCTTAACAGAATATAAGGCACGTAAGTTTACAAATTGTACATCTTGCACATCACTGCCTTTTTCCATTTCCACATTCCACTTTCCTTGCTTTTCTCCACAATATTTTTCAATATGGCTCATTAAAAGTGCTCCATTCTCTGTTGTCAACTTCTTTGTGTTCCAGTAAATTTTCACCATCTTCATTGCTGTTGATCGCAAACCTTTGATTTTATTGACGATAAATGTAGCTTTCTCCGGATATCGTATAAAGTACAATTTCTGCAATGTATATTAACAAAATTACATTATTCAGTCTATTATATTGTAACTTTAATACATTTAATAAAAGTAAATGAAAACTTACTAATGATGTAGGTGTCATTCCATAAGTTTCTTCTAACGATTTTGTTTGTATGCTGTGTATAATATGAACTTATGGATGTGTTAGGTTGAAAAAACAACATACATCTGATCACCATTATGTATTGGCAAAACCACCTGCAATTCCAACAAATTGATCAAAAAGTTAACATAATCCCTATCCTTTAATAATGTAATATTTTAATTAATAAAATATTCTTACGAGCTTAAGATCATTGAAATCTACATTTGCCTTGAAATTAGATTGAAACTTATCAACACGAGTCTCAAAAGTTAAAAAACGCTCGTCAAAAGATCTAGTTTCATCTAACAACTCAGAACTCTGTAAACATAGAAAAACAGAAATATTAGAATATCTTGTTACAATTTACAACTAAAATATAAAAGTTCCAATTGTAAAAGAATTTACCATAATTTTGGTATTGAAAAACAGGCGGTATGGTTTACTTTTTGATTTTTGTTCCTCATAATTTAGAACAGCAGCCCAAGAATCAATCACACGATGATGTATAACATGTTCAGGCCGCATGCTCTCAAAATCCTGTTTATGCATAATCTCTCCCATATTTGTTTCAAAAAGTACCTCCCTTAATTTTAAACATGAACAAAAAATATGTCATCAACATTAGAATAAATATACACATGTATTATACCAAGAGTTAGTGACTTACATTCTATTTTTATCTTGTGCACATCTTATTAGAACCTGAATCAAAAGAACATTATGCAAATCGATTCTATCAAATAACTTCACAACTTTATCCATATATGGTGATTTGTAAGAACTTATATCATTCTCCCATGTGTCACCATTTTGAGATTCAACCCTTTCATGTGATCCCTTTTTTTTGTTTTCATTGTTTTGATTATCAACACTTGAAAAAATAGGATCTGAAAATAACTTAATGAACTTCACTTTCAATTCATTTGTTATATTGACATCTGGGAACTTTGATATACAATCAAAAACAATTCCATACATGTCCTCCTTTCTTGATGAAACTTTATTGAACATCTTATCAAAGTTATCTTTATACTCCTAAAAAATAATAAAACAATAGAATTATGAGCATGTAATATTTTATCATCTCAGAATATCTAGAATATTTACTATGAACCATAAGCATGTGATATAAGAATATCCAGATTTTTATAAAATCATAGTTTAACCTAATATAAAAAGAAACGATATTTTATATTTTAGTTAAAGTTACCTCAACAGTGTCATAAAGATTGTCTTTCAATGGATTTTCAGAATAAATAATATTAGAAAAAAGATAATAACATCATAAAAATAGAATTCAAATTAACACTTCAGAATATTCAGTTAGAATAACATGTATATGAATATGTCTACTATGTTTTAGAATTCAATGAATGTTGAGACGTCAATAGAATTAATAACAGAAGTCAAAGTCAAACAACAACTTTGACGACTTTAGAAAATCTAGCAAAATTGTATACTTACAGTAAATACACTTTAGTTGTTGTATGTAATAGAAAAACACTTACATTTATTTCAAAATTCTATTCTAATTAATTGTAATACTTACACTAGGTATAAGTCAACTGTTTCTAAAAATCTCTGAAACCAGCCATTTTTGAAACAGGGGTAAAATCATCAATAGTTTGCATAAGGGCGAACACGATAAAATTGATTATATGGAAACTTTCTTCCAAACTTTAAATTATCATGACTTAAGTACCTAATCGCTTAATTAAGTCCAAACTGTTAGTGATTAGGGTTAGGCAAAAACCCATTAGGGTTTAACTAACATGTTATTAGTCAACACAAAATCTCGAATTAAAACGAACAATGTAAAATGCTTCTGCTAACTCTAATTGTATATGCATAATCAATAATAAAAAATATGAATTTTACCTATATATGACATTCTTGCTATTAGAATAACATTAATACACAAGATATTATAGTACAAATACAATAATTGATGATATATCTTTTTTTTTTCTTTGGCTTTTGCTGTTGTATCGGCTGATTCATCAATAAGCTTCAATGATTTTCTACTTTGAATTAGTCGTTCGGCTATTGAAGTGTTTTCATGAGTTTTATCCATATACAACCTTCTTGCTGTTTATTGTCGTTTTCATAATCAAATTAGAAAATAATAATTGAATTATCATATCCAAATATCTAGAGTAACATTTAAAAATATTCTATTAGAATAAGATTAATAGAACATAGAAAAACATTAATAGAATATAGAATATTTTATTGTAATACATAGAATAACATAAACAAATAAGATAAATATTTTATTAGAATACATAGAATACAAAATATATCATTTATTCTTTTATATTCTATTATAATACATAGAATAGTTTATTAAAGTATATAGAATAACAGAAACAAATTAGATTAATAATTAAAAATATTTTGTTAGAATAAAATTAATTGAATATAGAAAAACAATAATAGAATATATAATATTTTATTATAATACATAGAATAACAGAAATAATTAGATAAATATTTTATTAGAATAGAATAACTGATGATGTACCTTTTTTTTTGTTTTTCTTTTGATGTTGTAATTGTTAATTGATTGATCGACTTCGATGATTTTCTTTTTTGAATCAATTGTTTGCCTCTTGAAGTTTCAACTTCACTATTTCTATCCAGTGTCATCATTTTTATTTTTGATTTTGTCATTCTTGTTATAATATTAGTTGCATGAAAATAATTAATGTTAAATACACTTTAACTGGAATCTGTAATTGAAAAACACTTACATTTATTTCAAAATTATATTCTAACTCATCATAATACCTACACACAAAGAAAACAGCATATAAAGATACACATAATAAATTTAAAGAAAATTTTCCAATATGCCCCTACACTGTTTCTTTATGAGATTAAAATTACTCGAATTTTCTATAAACACAGTTACATACATACACATTAAAAACATAAGCAAATTGATGAATATGTCCCTGTACATAATATTTTTTCCATCCACTTACCCGAGTGATGCTTGACTTAACCATGCATAAAGTTTATACAATGATTAAAGTTTTGTGTAAAAGAATAGTTAGAAGTTGAATCACATAGTAAGATGTCAAAAGTGAAATGATAACTCTCTAGTTTATAAGAAAATGCAGAAAACACGTATAATAACTTGATTGTTAATTACACAATTTTGTTTTTGTTTATGTGATGAAATCTATACTAATTCAGATCAAGTTCTGAATTATTAGAGGATATAATATGCAATTGTTTAATGGAAAAACTTTATTATTCTTATTCAGACCAAGACCACCAGGACCAATACCATCAGAAAGTTTATTTTCATATCTGCCTTAAAATCACTTGTGTCTATTTCCTTTTTCACATACACACAAAATCTCAAAAGTAATAAATAAATGTGTTTGGTTGGAATCAAAACCAAATGCCCCTGCAAATAGATGAAAGGCTAAAGCTTTATTTATCATTAATCTAAAGAATCCCACATAAGAATGTATTAAATGTAAATATAAGTAGGGTCATATTTTTGTTATAAATACATACTCAAACAACACAAAAACGCTCATATTCTCAGTTGTGAAGCCTTTGTCTCATTGTCTGTGCTGAGTATTTCACTAAGAAACAAGAGTCCGATGCCCTAATTATTAGTATGTAGATATGTAGACTGGAGGAACAATAGAAGGTCAATTCTCGAAGCTATATCGTCATTTTCAAATGGACTCATGGATATAAAATGATAATTAACAGAACTATTGAAATACCTGGAATTTCTTGAGAAGTTCTGGTAATAATGGCATTTAGGTGATCTGATGGTGTAGATTCTGAAGCACGTGTTTATGTAGCCATTTTCGTTGATAAGAAATACTCGATAAGAATAGAATTAAGTAAGTTTAGGGTTTTATCGATGTTATCAAGTGAAAATCGGATTCACAACATCGAAAAATGAAATTGATAAAGGGAGAAATCAAAGATGATGAGTTCAAGAGCACAACAAGTTAGGGTTTTGATGGAGTGTTTAAAACCGAAAATGATAAGAAGTTTTGGAAGAGGGTTTTGAGAATACAGATGAAGAAATTGAGTTTTTTTATTTTAATGTTCTTCCATCGTGTATAAGTAGTAATCTCAAAGTTATTACATTTTTCCCTTCTTCGTCCCTGGAAAATAAGTCCTAGTATTTTTAGTCCCTTTTAATATAAAAACTTACACTTTGGTTCAAATATCATTTTAATTGTAAAATAAAATTACTTAATTACAAATATTCTAAAACAAATATTTTCATTTATTCTAAAATTTTACTTCTACTAATAGAGACAAAGTATTTTTTTTCTAAAGTATGATGTCCTAAAATATACTAAAATTTTATTATCGTAATTTTTTATTATTGTAACATGATACTAAATCTAATTTCATTTATTCTTTTTATTAAAATATTGTAAAACAAAATTACATATTATATTAAAACGTTTTATTATTAAGTATTTTAATGAAACCAGAATAATTAGAATAATTTACATAAAACAAATTAGAATAAGCTTAATATAATATTAACAATATGTGTTTTAATCATTTATCATTTTACCAAATAATTTTTTAATCAAATAAATAGGCATCATCAAACAAAAAGTTTAAACACTATATATCATTTACTATTAAGTAATAAATATTTTATCAAGATACCAACTAACTGGTTTAAGCATATCATTTACCAAAATATCAATGGTTTAAGCATATCCTCAAACATAAGCATTTGAAAAAAATAGAAAATAAATTGTCTGTATTTAATAAGCCAATATAAGAAATGTTCAAACTTTCTTCATTTCGAGATTGTCTCTTGCTTCACTGCCTTCTTTCACCAACATACACCTAGTTTTCTTATCAAGTTTGAAAATTCCAATGCTTCTGCAACATTCAATTTTCTCTGCTTGTTGATTTGATGGTTTGCTAGCTTAGCAACATAAAATGTACGCAACTTTGCAATCTTCTTAGATGTCCTAACACTTTCTTCTCCCAGTTCCACATCCCATTTTTCTTCTTTCTCACCCATGTACTTTTACATATGCCTCATCAAAATAATACCATCATCATTTGTCTTAATTTTTGTTTGCGATGTCATTTTCATTTTCTTTGGCTTCATAGATTTAAACAAAGAAACCTTATCCCGCCGATTGTTGTCCAAAAACTTTGAAAAGTACATTTGCTGCAATGCATATTAATAAAATACAATTATTTTTCTAAAATGATAATTATATTAAGTAAATAAATTTTATAAGAATATAAATATTATATTTTATATTCTAATCAAAATTTATTTACTAATAGAGAGTGGTTTTTTAAAATAAACAATTATGATTAAAATAATTTTTTTAGATTTATGCAAGAAACATTTACCACAAGTTTAGGAATCTCTCCATAGACATCTTCTACTTTTTTGGTGTATCTTATGTTATCAATGATTATATGTTCTGGATTTGTAAGGTTGAAAAGAAGACAATAAAAATGACCACGGTTGTGTATTGGAAAAAACACATGTAGTTCAAACATAAATACAAATGAATTTTTATAAATTTTAATATGAATATGTTATATTGTAATCAAAAATATATACCAGATTAATAGAATTGAAATCCACTTTTCTTTTGATGTCATATAAGTAATTGTTTAGAGCCTCATCAAAAAGTCGGAATCTTTCAACAAAAGGTATTGAAGAATCCAATAATGTTTCTGTCTATACATATAGAACAATAGAAATATTATAACACATTGTTATAAATTATAATTAGAATATAGAAAATAAATTTAAAAATTAAGTACCATAATTTGAGTGTTGAAGAAGACATGTGGTGGTGATTTTTTGTTTCTCAGGTTTTCTTCTTCAAAATTAAGAACAACAGTCCAACAATCAATAACGAAAGGATGTATCTTATGATTTGGACGCATACCCTCAAAATGCACCCTATCCATTATGTCTCCAGACTCGGTTTCAAACCGCATTTCCCTTCAAACAAAAATATTGCATTGTAGTTAAAATATTCCAATAAGAATATTACACAATTATGAATTTACTTACATTGGATCTTTGTGTGCAACGCATCTAAACATTATTTCCGCCATTATCTCTTGCTCAGTACTAACTTTTTCATTTAAGTCAATTACCCTATTCACAAAAGGTGATCTAAAAATATCCGGATTAGTCACCTTCCTTTTCCTTCCTTCATTCACATTCTGACCCTTTTTCCCTTTCTCATATAAAATATGCTCTTCATTCCCTTCTAATTCTCCATCTTCATCATTACCCTCATAATTATCACCAGTTTCTGCATCGTTCATTAGTTGGGTTATTTGAAGATCAAAGGAAGGAAATTCTGAATTTTCAAATGTTAGCTTTTTGGGAACAGGAGATCTATTTATGATTGGCATTCTATCATTCTAACAGAATAAAATCGAAAAATATATTTACTAGTTTATGGTTGGCATTCTATTATTCTGACAGAATAAAATCGGATTTTTAAATTTTAATTAATTTAAAATATTCAGATTTTTAAAACTAAAGTGATTATATGATACATGTTATCCTAAAAATCCGAAAATTTCCTTTTTTTAATATAGGTTGATTGACTAAAATGCCCTTATGTTGAAATTTGTGTGATTATATGATACATGTTATCCTATTCTAATATCATAGACGATCAGATCATGACCTTTGATTCTATTCCATCCGGTGGTCCAGATCTATGCATTCTGACACACAATAGTTAGTAAAAACAAAATAACCTAAGTGTGTGTGTGTGTGTGTGTGTGTGTATATATATATATATAACCTAAGTGTGTGTGTGTGTGTGTATATATATATATACATATATAATATTCTAGTGCAATACAATCAATAACTTTATATGGTATTAGAGCAAAAACTTGCTTTAACAAGCCTCGGTCCTCCTCTTTAACTCTAATCTTGCAGCCCTACATGGCACCATTGAACATGATCATCCAACTCACAACCACCTGTCATTTATCAGTCAACCTTAGTGCCACAAACATCCTGGTGTGGCGCAAACAAGTTCAATAAACAGTTATTGTGTAACAGCCCAAAAACTTAGGTAAATTATTTTATTTAATAACTATAAATAATATCCATATTTGTTTCCCACAAATTCCATTGCGTAGTACATTGTTCAAAAGATCAGAGTATTCAAAACAACTAGTGCGGAATACTGAAGAGTGCACGCTGCACCATCAAGTCGGGCCCTTGCCCTTAGAGCTAGAAGTACCTGAAACACCCAATAAACTATAAACAAACGCCTAGTGAGTTTCCCAAAATACACAACACATACAATCACATAAAAATCATGCAATAGAAAGACATACATGAATTGCTATGGACTACATCCATGGTCTTTACTTGGAATGACATGGGCTCCCACATAGTCTGATAACCAAGTGCTATGGGATCCCCCATGGTCTTTACCTAGAATACCATGGGCTCCCCCATGGTCTCTACCTAGAATGCCATGGGCTCCCCCATGGTCTGATAACCAAGTTCCATGGGCTCCCCCATGGTCTTCACATAAAACAATCCATACCACAAAGCATACAATTGCATATCAACTAATTACTACATATTATGTAATGGGCCAACATTGGTGCCTTCGACCCATGGGTATGATGAGAAGACTCACCTCAGTCAGCTGAACACAATAGTTGTTCATGTAACCGCCCGAAACCTCACACTGAACAATAGTACAAATAACCCTAAATTAGAACTATAACTCAACCTAGTCAAAGAGTCCAAAACCTAAACCTAAACCTAAGTCCTTACACGGTGGCCCAAAAGTTCTTCCTTAACTAATGGGCCTAAGATCCAAGATAAAAACTATTAATGGGCCACATGGCCCAACCAAAACAACTATGGCCCAAAACAAAATAATCATACCACTAACTCAAAATGGAACCAGGCCCAAAACTAAATAAGGCCCAAAGAGCTTACAAGCCCACACGACGCCCAAACCCATATGGGGTGCGTATGCCTAACGTACCACTCCAATATGCTTAGCGTACAGAGCCACTTGGTTGTACGTGCAACGTACACAGTATTATGCCCGATGTACAAGTAGAATATGCACCATGACCATTAAGTGCTTAATACTTGGGATTTCAACATTAAACTTCAGATCTGAGTCCATTAAGATGTCCTAGGTAATAAAGTTGGGAACTTTATGACCTTACATGCCATATGGGTCCCCAATACTTCATTCTCCCCATTAAGACCTCAAACTCTTGCATGGTATCAAAACAACCTTCAAGATGGAACCTTTATTGTAACAACATAAATTTTCGACCAATTTTTTTTTTAAATTTCAAACACATCATTTCAATAAATAAACCATAAAGTGCCACAATGTCAATTCATCAAAACTCATGTCCAAAATAAAACTATATATAAAACTCCAGGATCCTCTAAATCATAAAACAATCTCCTGTGTGTGTGTGTACAATCCAGTCGGCACATTCCTGTGATTCTAAGAAGTACCTAAAACACATAACACATAGCATGGTAAGCACAAAGCTTAGTGAGTTCCCCAAAATACCATACACAGCTCGTTAGACACTTGAGGCCATAACTCAATAAGACCCTCCGGTCAATGTGTCTCAGTGAGACCCTCCGGTCCCAATTAGATAAGCTCAACATAATAATACTCGACATAAATCACAAAGAAATAAGGCAGGATATCATAATGCACATAATATATCTCAATTACACAAACTACCACTCATGGTAAAGTATAGAGAGAAGACTCACCTCGTAAGTAAGCTAAGTGAATGAATACTTCTTGCACACGAACCACCAAATGTAGCCTCCGCTTAATCATATAAGATAATTAAATCTAATTAACTCTTTAAATTACACATTTACTAAGTTATCTCTCTCTCTCTCTCTCTCTCTCTCTCTCTTGAAGTGGGAAAAAGACCATTTCACCCCTCCATGGTTTCCCAAAGACATGGTTAACCAAACCCTAAGTCAACAGAATTCGAACTCGAGTAAACAGTCCCTGTTGACCTTACTCATCGTGTGCACCTTTGGGACTTGACGAGTCTGATCACCATCCTCAGAATCACTCAAAAGTCCAGCTCAACTCACTAGGTTGACCTGTCAACTCATCAAGTTGTTGCACGACCAGAACCATCGGGACAACCCTATCCGAATCGTCGAGTTGGGTCCTTGACTCGGCAAGTCCATTTAGATTCTTATCTCATTCAGTCAATTCCAAGGCAGAGAACCTTCCCAAACTCTAGATCTACACTCCTAATGCTCATCTATCACGTAAAGTCACATGCTTTACGTTCATGCATAGAGTTTAGAGCTTAAAATGCCATAACATACCTCAAAAAGGGTTTTCACTCAATATCACTATTATGGTTGGATAAAGCAGACACTTTTGGACTCTAGGGACCTCACATGGTTCAGATCTGAAGTCCAACCCTCTCAATGAACATAAAACACTCAAGGTCCTCATATTTGGGTGGAGAAACCCTATATTCTCAAAATATTGAGATCTATTCAAAATAATGAGAAAGGTGCAAGCTTTATACCTTTTCGAGAAGCTCTGAGGTGAAACAACCTCGAATCTAGCAGAACCTTCTTCTCCCTTGGCTTGTAACTCTTCTGTTCTCTTTATAAGATGCACCAAACACTCAAAACTAGCTAAACACTCTTTCTCTAAGCTCAATGGCTGTTTAGGATTTTCTCTCAGGGAAGTGTAGCCGCAAATGAGGATACAAGTGCCTTTAAATAGGCCGCAAACCTAGGGATTTAGGGTTTCTCATCCTAACACCTACTCGGCGAGTCGACTCTCGGACTCGTCGAGTAGGTCATTAATCCCACGTGGCACATCGCGACTCTACTCGACGAGTTGGAGCACCGACTCGTCGAGTAGCTCAAAAGATAAACAAATAAATAAATAACAAATAATATACTTGGAAGTCCGAATGTTACAATTCTCCCCCACTAGAATCAGAGTTCGCCCTCAAAGTCATGATCTGAAAATAACTCCGGATTCTACTCTCGCATATCGGACTCCGGCTCCTACGTCAACTCGGACCCTCTCTGATGTTGCCACTGAACCTAAACTAGGGGTAACTCTTTACTCTTCATACCCTTCACCTTTCGATCCATGATCACAATCAGTCTCTCTATGTAATTCAGGCTCACATCCTCCTGAATGTCCTCTAGTGGTACCAATGTCGTCTCATCGGCTTCACACTTCCTCAACTGATGCGAGCCTAAATTACATCCTTAAAGGATATGCTACCCTAGCCACTTTGACTCAACTCCACATGTAGCTCCAAATGATACGCTACCGTACCCACTCTGGCGGTCACCCTGAAAGGACCAATGTATCGGGGCCCCAACTTTCCCTGTTTCCTGAATCGGATCACCCCTTTCCAAGGGGATACCTTTAGAAGTACAAAATTTCCGACCTGGAACTCCAGCTCGTATCGTCACCTATCTGAATAACTCTTCTGGCAACTCCGGGCCATCAGTAACCTCTATCTGACCTACTGAATATGCTCAGTCATCTTCAGCACTATCTCAATGCCACCCATCACTCGTTGCCCCACCTCTCCCCAACAAATGGGAGTTCGATACTTTCTCCCATAAAGAAGCTCAAAGGGGGCATACCAATACTCGAATGATAGTTGTTGTAAGAAAACTCAGCCAAGGGCAAATAAGTGTCCCAACTTCCTCTGAAATCCATAACACATGCATGAAGCATGTCCTCATGCGTCTGAATCGTCTGCTCACTCTACCAGTCTGTTTGTGGATGGTACGCGGTACTGAAATGTAACCGGGTAACCAACTCCTCATCAAAACTTCTTCCAGAATCTGGAAGTAAAATGCACGTCTCGATCTGACACTATTGAGGTTGGCACTCCATACCGAGCTACCACCTCGAGTACATAAATCTCGGCCAATCTCTCTGGAAAATAGCTTTCACTGATGAGGAGGGAGTGAGCGCTCTTCGTCAGCCGGTCCACAATTACCCAAATTGCGTCAACTCCACGTGCAGTCCTCGGCAACTTGGTGATTAAGTCCATGGAAATTTGTTCCCATTTCCATTGTGGAATCTACAGTGGATGAAATGGATCATGAGGACGCTGGTGCTCGGCCTTAAACTGACGACAAGTCAAGCACCTCTCGACTACTCAAGCCATGTCCCTCTTCATATAGGGCCACCAATAATCTCTCTTCAGGTCCAAGTACATCTTAGTGGCTCCTGGATGGATCGAGAATCTCAATCTATGCGCTTCCTCCATCAGAATATGGCGAGATACGCCAGTATAGGGCACCCAAATCCGCCCTCGAAAAGTCATAAGCCCTCGACTATCTGATAAAAACCCGGACACCTGCCCAATCACCCGCTCTCTTTTTCGGTTCTCCGGTCTCATGGCCTCCACCTGGGCCTCTCGAATGGTATCTAAGACTGGATTCATCACTATCATTCTCATACACACATCTCGGATCAAAGCACTCTCTGCTCTACGGCTCAGGGCATCAGCTACTGTTGGGTTTTGGTATAATACAACATCATATGGTGCACATACAACCCTAAATACCTTGGATCTATGTTTTCACTAATTATACATGCAAATGGTTTCCAAGGCATTAAACCTATAACTAGCATGCATTTGACATAAACCATATAATATACTAGTTAGGGAAACATACCTTTTATGTGGCTTGAAGTCTTGATGTATTTGGCCTTAAGAGCTTAGCACCAATAGTATGAAATGCCTCAAATGGAATCACAACACACCTAGGACAAAGGTGGCTCTTGAGAGAGAATTCCATGCACCAAAACACCTCTATATTTCTCTAAGAAAAGAAGTGGTGATTTTGGCTATGGAGTAACCTATTTATATGTAGGATTCCAAGGGTCATGGGTATAACCCATAATCCATACCCATGGGTTTTATGATCCATGGTTCATGTGGCCCAACTCTTTATGTATCCATACATAAACTTGGTCCAACATGGATCATAAGCCCAACACATATAAATATAACTAATTTTCATAATTAGTCCCCATAGATTTAATTAGTCTCTTTTGATCACTAAATTAATTCCAAATTAATTCTTGATCGATACTAATTAAAACATATGATTTCATATTAATATATTATAACTTATAATATACTAATAAACCATAAATAACCTTCTCTCAAAAGTCCATCCTAACAAATTGTCCTGATGATATGCAACCCAAATGGACCATGCTACTCTCGGGTCAAGTACATACCAATAATAGTTATGGGCTTAGACATCTAATCCAACAGTCTCCCACTTGGATAAGTCTAAAACTCTTATTGCAAGTACGACTTCATAACCCGACTAGCAATCGTAGCTCTTAAAGCCACTGTCGAACTCTGAATAAATCAATGACGCGTCCATTAGATAAGGGATCATATATTAGTCCATTCTAAATATCATATGGACTGAGACATGGATTATAATCATTCTCTCTGTCCATTTGTTGTTTCCCGATTTCCGATTTATGACGACTGACTAATTGAACAAATCAAATCAGTCCTGGCCCGGCCGAGCACTTCCATTTGTCATCATCAAATCATCGAGGGGCCCATAGATATCGCTTTTATCCCGAAGGTAAAAGGAATGGATAAACTTTGTCTCATATGGCTTGTTCTACTACTTGTTGAATCATACACAAAGGCACGTTTTATAGCACCGAGTTACGAAATGCGTTTTCGTGCAATCAATGCACAACCAACTCATAGTAACAACTCATATCTCTAGGTTTGAAGAATATAAGATATTATCGTCTCATGATCACTCGTGATAAAATCCATGAAGTGATTCCAATGAGCGCGGGTTGAATCCAATACTCAGAACTTATGAGCACTCATGAGTGTTGTAGCCCTTTGTCCAATATCTTAGACCTCTACAAGCCAACCCATGACAGTCTTGATTCATATCTACTTCCAACATATGACCGAATGTGGATGGTTTGAATAACGTAGTCATTCCGGAAGAATAACCTAGTTTATTCTGGAAGTCAAAACATGCAAAATGAAACACAAGAATAATTGAATCCAATATGGTATCAAAACCTATGAACATAAATAAAACACCTTTTATTTATCACCATATGATTACACATTATTCATTGTATACTGTTTCAGCTATCAACTTTATTCTTGAATTTAAAACAATAGTTGTCCCATGCTCCAAGCATGTACATTATGTTTTCTAAACACTAGTCATGCCATACACCAAGTATGCATACTATGTTTGTCTATGATCTTTACTTTGTGAAATAGATCAATTGAACATAACTCCAATGATCCTCTTTTCACAGTCCCAAATCTTTACTGCAAATGCAAGAATTCCAAATTCATGTCTTTTACTGAAATCTGTTAGATTCTAAACTTATATGCATTGATCCTCTAGTAATGATTATGCATAAAGTCAGAAAGACTTGACAAAAAATATTACAGAGCATTCCAAAGGAGAGCAGCTCCTTAGAAACATCCTTCTTGCATTAACTTTCCTAATCTTACACAGATAGAATAATTTCTAACTTTGAAACATTTCCAGATTCCATTTTGACTATCACTTCTGAACAAGAGTTGCCTCCTTACAGATTATGTCAATATTGTCCGTCCAGAATTATCACTATACTTCCAACTGTCCTTGAGCAACCAATCTTTGGAAAACCTTAGATTTTCCTTGACAATTGTTTAATCCTTTTAGTCATATCCAATTCTAGACCTTTTCCCTTCTTAATGCCCCAGGCATTTGGAAAATTTTAGAATGGATGAATATAGCACATGTAATCGATCCTATATTCGAAGCATATGGGACACGATTCATGATGTCTCACATAAAGACTACACCAGTCTTTTGCTATACTATATGCATTTCAATTTGCCAAGTTCTCATAATTCAGATTATGAAAAAGGGATGCCGTAATCATAACCGAATTTTAGAACGCCAATAATGGACTCATATACAGAATTTCCTTATGTTGAGCCATTCCAACATGAAATTCATATATATATCCTTGACTAAATACGATTAAAACCTCAATCTAAGCTTTTAGATTTGAGATGAAGTATAATTTCCTCTCCCTTAATTATAGCAAAACAACTTTTCCTAATTGAAACCTTTTGTTTTCTATAATTAACATTGCTAACTTGCAATACTTATCATAATTATCATGCTCCCACTAACATGATGATTATTAACATAACACTTATGCTCCCACTAGCTTTGACATGTACCCAGAAATCAACTGAACTTCTAGAATTCAATACTTTATTGACTTTCTTACCAAAGTTCAGATTTCTGATACTAGATTGCCTTGATAAGACTTTATCAATATCATACACCTATCTTAGATAGCTCACATGTGTGTCTAAACAATTATGAAGAGGGATGCCGTAATCATAATGTTTAGACCTTTTGTCATTCCCACAATTGCTATCTACTCAAAATCTACTTAGTGAAAGAGTTTCCTTACCATCATTTTCATGAAGCGAAGAGCAACCTTATGACACTTAGATTTAATGGTGTATGTGTTCTTATCCATGTGAATTGTCAAAACCATATTCACAAGACAAGGATAATGACAAATCCAAAGTCATATGGACTAAACTCAATCTTAACTTCTTGCCACCTAGCAGCTCAAGGGCCTGCCATTGCTTCCAAGTTGTTTTGCAACACATTGAGAACTCTAAGAACTCATATGCAAAGCAAACTTTAACTGGAATGGGCACAGAATATGTCAACATGATAGGTTATAAACCTCAAGTCGTGTGCTAGTGAAGAACTTCAGGTTCTATTCTTGATTAGTTCTTGAGACTTTCAAGACCTTTAAGACTCCCATTGTCCTCTTGACCTATAAGACTCCCTTGTCAAACATCCAAGAGACAGTGTGGATTCTAACCAAGACAAACACTTCACACAATTGGCCTAAGTTGGTCTTTGTTTTATCCAAAACATCACAACTTACCAATTTCAAATGTACAAGAGTAGAAAACTTTTACTCTTACATTTGAAAAGTGTTTTAAACCTTCTTTGAGACATGTCACTCAAGTTACAATCTTGGAGTATGACTCTAAGAATTGTTTTTGGAACGAAGTATGAATCATCTTCTTGATTTAACCACTTCAACAATTCATAGTTCCTCTTCTTAGCTATAAGAAAGCACTTAGAGGATGAATTGTGATAAGGTCTCTAAATCATTAAGATGATCATAAAAACTTATACGAAAGTACTCTCCCATCTTTTCAGATTTGAGAAACTTCTATCCTTCTGCCTAATTTGATTCTTCTTATTCGCTCTGCCTTACATTGAGACCTTTTTCCAATGTCTCAGAATTACACTTAAGCTGGTAAGTATAACCATATTTACTGAACTTTAGTAAATTATGACAAATAATCTTATTGATCTTTTGTGGTGGACTTGACCAATGCATAAGAATGTGTACTCGACCCCTTAGTCCTTTACTTGACTCACACATCCATGTGAACAAGTAATTAGTCTTAATTTTCCAATACTTGAAAGTTCTCATTCATCATGCTATACAACTTACATGATTCCAAATTCCGGTCCAATTGAGACTTGGGTGATGAAAATCTTTCCTTATTTGGTAAATTTAGACATTACCACAAATGAAGGAATCAATTTCATATTTCCACTCTTGCTATTAATGGTATCATATAAGCAACAATTTTTCCTCAAATGCCATTGTAAGGATATTTTAAAATAAATAAAATCAAAAATTTTCTTTTATTTTGAAACTATGCGGAAAAACTTATCCTTACAATCCATATGAAAACTTGTTGTTATCTATTCCTAAGCAATACCGCATAACTCTTAAGAAGTAGCTCAAGAATCCGATCTTCAATGTACGCGATAGAAATCCATCTATGCGATCAGATTCAGCGTATTCTTTCTTTAAGTTTCTTCACTTTTCTTTGATTCTTAAAACATTACCATGTGACCCAGTCACATCATGTATCAGGAATCTCAGAATAGAAACTTAACAGAGTTAGATAGTGGACTTTACCTGAAGTAGAGTCAAACTTGTTGACTTTAACCTCCTTAGGTAAATTTGGCAGCTTCGCAACCAATGCCCCTTCCTTTGGAAATATAAACATATGGACCCTTTGATAATGGTACACGGGACTATCACAGACTTAGCTTTTCTCTTTACCATTTGGTCAACCGAGTTGACTATGGCCGATCCCTTTCCATTGGGAAGAGAATGCTTTTTTGGATTTCCTATGTCCCTATTGTCAATGTCCATCTAGTTTTAAGGAAGTTGATCTTAACAAATAGGTAAGATCATTAAGGGTCATGTCATAGTCTGTTTCATAGGTGTCCCAAAGGAACTCACTATGTGACTTAGAAAGTGATTGAACCACCAACTTTCTCAAGACTTTGACACCCAACTCTCCCGGCTTGTCAATATGTGACTACATCTCCAAGATGTGACCACACCTAGACCTTGCCTTGCCAATAGGGCTTGAGTGATCTTAAACTTTTCAAGAACTTGTGGGTTAGGGAGAATAATTAGAGGAGGTGCAAGAAGTATGATTTCCAAGGGACATCATCTTCATTAGGAAAGCTTGTTTCAAGAGATTTGGGAAGATCATAAATGTCTAAACTAGACATCTTTTGGGAGATATTCAAGATAGTTGATTTAAAGTCCTTAATATGACACCCAATATGAAATATTAAGGCTAGGACCCAACAAACTATTTTATAACTTAGAAGAGGGATGCCGTAATCCAAGCTATAAAATATTTGAAGGTAGGTGAATGACGATTCACCAATTTCCACCAAGATAAACGAAATATATTATTAGGTTTTAATTGGTTTTTGAAACTCCTAGGTCTTTGAGATTCATTGAACTGTTCAATGGCATGTTTCAATCTCGAGTGTGCCCTTCAGGTTTTGTGACTGGGATGCCGAGGATCACAAAACAAGGTGTGAAGTAACCATGCAAATTACTTGGTACCCTTAATTGTTTACCCCTCAATCGATGTGCCGGTTAACCACACACGCTCCATCGATCCTATGATAAACATTAAGTTACCCTTTGCCTACCTTGTTAAATACGAGTTAGTGTGCCGGTTAACCACACACGCTCCACTAACCGACTTAAACAAAGTGCAAAGTGTAATTTCATGGATTAGCACCTTATTCACATTTTCCTAAGTAACTAAGATTGGGTATTTATAAAAGGTTTAGTTACTTAGTATTTATCATTAATACTTTTAATGAAGGGAGAATTATAGTCCTTGTCCTACCCGTTCGGCTAACGACCCTCCACCAGTCAAGGAAGCGGTGGGTGAGAGTGGACACCCATTAAACTACCATTTTATAGGCTGTAACCTTATACCCCCCTTATAGACCGGCTTCGTGAATGAGGCCTACTAACGGTAAGACTGACTTTACTCTTATACATATATATAAATATTATTAACTTATAATATTATAAAGTATAAGGGTTGAATTTTAACTTTTAAAATTCTAAGGTCTAGTTTGGAATTAAAGTATACATGGGGGGTAACTTTACAAATTCCAAAACTTGAGGACAAGTTTTGAAACCTTTCAAAACTCTTGGATTTTTCATAACTTATGAGTTTAATTAAGGTTTAATGAAAAAAAAAATCAAGTTCCATAACTTGTCTCAAGTTATGGAAGACATTAAATCATTTAATGATGACATTAAAAATAGAGACTCTTCTATTTTCATAACCTATGAGTCTTAATGACACTTTAAAAAGAAAAACTCTTCATTTTCCATAACTTGAGGACAAGTTATGGAGTTCATAAAAAACCATTAAGATCAAATATTCCAATTAACACAATAATTAAATAATTTTTCTATGATCTAGATTAAACTCATAAGTAAAGATAATTCATATCAACAATTTTCAAGAAATTAGATAATCATATAAACTAATACAAATCTTGAAACTTTGATAATTATCCTTTGAAGACTCTTGGACTTCATAACCTAAAGAGTTAATAAATGAGACATTTCACATCCATAACTTATGGAAGTTTCAAATCTCTTAAGATCATAACTTTAAAAAAAAACTTTTGAGTTCCAAAATTTTATGACAAAATTTGTAACTCCTTAAAACCACTTAGATCAAACTTTTAAAACAAATAAAATAATCATATCATTCTATCTTTTAATAAATTGATCTAATTCAACTCTTGTAGTAAAGTGACTCAAATTTTACAAATTATTAGTTTTTCATAAAATCAAGTAATTATCATAAAATTTGACAAACTTCATGTTTTTTTTTTTTTTTTTTCCATCAACTTGAAAAAAAAAATACATTTGCATCAAATATAGTAGAAAACAACCCATGGCTCTGATACCACTGTTGGGTTTTGGTATAATACAACATCCTATGGTGCACATACAACCCTAAATACCTTGGATCTATGTTTTCACTAATTATACATGCAAATGGTTTCCAAGGCATTAAACCTATAACTAGCATGCATTTGACATAAACCATATAATATACTAGTTAGGGAAACATACCTTTTATGTGGCTTGAAGTCTTGATGTATTTGGCCTTAAGAGCTTAGCACCAATAGTATGAAATGCCTCAAATGGAATTACAACACACCTAGGACAAAGGTGGCTCTTGAGAGAGAATTCCATGCACCAAAACACCTCTATATTTCTCTAAGAAAAGAAGTGGTGATTTTGGCTATGGAGTAACCTATTTATATGTAGGATTCCAAGGGTCATGGGTATAACCCATAATCCATACCCATGGGTTTTATGATCCATGGTTCATGTGGCCCAACTCTTTATGTATCCATACATAAACTTGGTCCAACATGGATCATAAGCCCAACACATATAAATATAACTAATTTTCATAATTAGTCCCCATAGATTTAATTAGTCTCTTTTGATCACTAAATTAATTCCAAATTAATTCTTGATCGATGCTAATTAAAACATATGATTTCATATTAATATATTATAACTTATAATATATTAATAAACCATAAATAACCTTCTCTCAAAAGTCCATCCTAACAAATTGTCCTGATGATATGCAACCCAAATGGACCATGCTACTCTCGGGTCAAGTACATACCAATAATAGTTATGGGCTTAGACATCTAATCCAACAGCTACCACATTAGCCTTGCTCGGATGGTACAAGATCTCACAGTCATAATCTTTCATCACATCCAACCACCTCCTCTGTCTCATATTTAGGTTGGGCTGATCCATAAGATACTTCAGGCTCTTGTGGTCAGTGTATATGGTACACCTAACACCATAAAAATAGTGAAGCCAAATCTTAAGGGCAAACACTACCACCCCTAACTCCAAATCATGTGTGCAATACCTCGTCTCGTGAGGCATTAGCTGCCTCGATGCAAACACAATCACGTGACCCTTCTGCATCAACACTACACCCATCCATGAGATAGACGCATCAAGATAGACCACAAAGTCCTCCACTCCCTCCATAAGGGCTAACACCGAAGCTTCGCACAACCTCTGGCGAAGGGTCTCGAAAGATGCCTGCTGCTCAGACCCTCAAAAAAAGTAATGACCTTCCAGATTAACTTGGTGAGAGGAACCGCAATCTTGGAGAAATCCCTGATAAATCTGCGATAGTAGCCGGTCAATCCCAGAAAACTTCTGATCTTGGATGGGGATCTCGGCACCTCCTATCGCATAACCGCCTCAATTTTGGCCGGATCGACCAATATCGCGTTCTGATTAACGAGATGTCCCAGAAATTGGACCTCTTGTAACCAGAAATCACACTTGGAGAATTTGGCATACAACCTCTCGGACCTTAAAAACCTAAGAACCTCTCGCAGATGCTCCTCATGTTGCTCCCTGGATCTCGAATATACTAAGATATCATCGAGGCAAATGATCACCGACTAGTCCAACATAGGCCTCCACACCCAGTTCATGAGATCCATGAATGCCACCGGTGTGTTGGTGAGTCCAAAAGGCATTACCACGAACTCGTAATGCCCATAACGAGTTCTAAAGGCCATCTTCTGAATATCCTCCACGTACACTCTCATCTGGTGATATCCGGATCTTAAAACAATAATGGAAAACCAATATGCCCCATGCAGCTGATCGAATAGATCATCAATCCTCGGTAGCGGATAACGGTTATTGACCGTCAACATGTTCAAATCCCGGTAATCAATGCACATCTGGTGTGAACCATACTTTTTCTTGACAAAAAGGATCAACGCTCCCCATGGCGAGCTACTCGGTAGAATAAATCCCTTCCCCAGTAGCTCCTAAAGCTACGGGGATAACTCCTACATCTCCGGCGGCGTAAGGCGATAAGGTGCATTGGCGATAAGCGTCGTCCCCGGAACCAAATCAATTCGAAACTCCACTTGCCTCTCGGGAGGCATACCCGGTAACTCCTCGGGGGAAAAATCAAGGAGCTCGCATACTATTGGAACCTCGAATATATAACTCGGCCTCTCTGACACAGTCCGTGAATCCGTCACGTACGCCAGGAATCCCATACAACCCTACTGTAAACTTTGCCTTGCCCTGGCGGCAGAGTAGAAGCTGACCCAGATCTAGTACCCTCGCTATACACTATAAGCACTCCCCCACTAGGTTCTCGTATAGTCACCAACTGGAACTCGAAGTCAATCACTGCTCCAAAGCGGCTCAACCAATCCATGCCCACGATGATGCAGACATTGGCCATCGCAATCGGTACCAGGTCAATCGGAAACTCGACCCTAAAAATCTCCAACACACAACTTCGGAATATCTCGGTGGCAAAAACCGCATGCTCATCTACTATAGAAATGCTCATAGGTCGACTCAATGCCTCACGTCGGATACCGATGTGACGACTAAAGGCTATAGATACGAAGGATCGAGTCGCACCCGAGTCAAGTAACACTAAAGTAGGTACATAACTCATAAGAAATGTACCTAAATATAGCACATGATAATCACAAAAATAGAATCTCGGAATAAATAAATAAATCAGGAAATACATACCAGCCATGACATCAGGTGCTGTGTGGACCTCCTCCGTTATCAGTAGCACACAATGCAGCAGGAGTGGAGCCTTGGGCTGATCCCTGAACAAGCTGAGGACACTCGGCCTTCCAATGGCTGGTCTGATTGCAGTGGAAACAGACTGCAAAACCCTTGGGGAAATCCTTCGCTATATACCCCTCTTTGCCACATTTGTAGCAAATCCCGACCCGGCAAGACCCTCATGATTCTTTCCATACTTGCCACAAGTGCGGCCCTTCTGGCCTCCTGATCTCGAATCAGCGGGCTTAGCCCGCTTGGCTGCCGGCTGTAACTGCGCCGGCCGGTGGTCTCTCCCCTGAGACTTCGTGTCCTCCCTTGCCTAAATATCCAGTTCGATCTTCCTCCTCCTGGTATTTTCTTGGAGCTCAGCCAATGTCCGCTAAGATGAGTTCGCCACGAACTCTCGAGTATCCCTATTCTGAATGCTCAAGTACCGGCTCATACGTGCCTGCTCAGTCGCCACATGCTCAGGGAAAAAACAACGTCCACGTAATCACAGTCACCGACTCTATCTTCTGTATAAGGGACAGAAACTCCTGGGTCAATCGTTCCTTCTCCACCGGGGTAACATACTCATCTCGGAACATCACAACAAACCTCTCCCAAGTCACCGCAACATGCTCTGTAGGAGTAAAACTGGTCGTCACAAAATTCCACCAGTCCTTCGCTCCCAAGCGAAGCTGGGTCAATGTGAACCGCACCCTCAAATGATTTGGGCATGAAAAAGTGTAGAAAGATCCCTCAATACCAGAGATCCATCTCATCGCAAAAATCGGATCCTGAGTCTCATCAAACTCTGGTGCCTTTGTGTTGTTGAAATCCCAGTACAGCAACGAGTCACCTCCCTGTGGTCTGGCAGCAACAAAAGTTGTGGTGGCTGCAACAGCAACCGCCTCAGAAACTGCAACATATCTCTCATCAAACGTCTTGATCAAAGTGGTCTTAATAGACCCAAACATCTCTGGAATAGCCTCTCGTATGGCTGCGACCACCTCGTCGTGAATCATCCTGCGAATCTCATCATCACTCACTCCACTGGTCCCTAGGGTGTGGCGTGTACCTACCAAGATGTCTCTGAAACACAACACAAAATAATCAGAGACTCGCTCGAGCATACTCACACTCAACTACTCACCCTTACTTGCTCCTTAGCATCCTAAGGATTCTTACTTGGGTTGCCTGTAGTTCGGGTGATTTCAGTATTACGGGTCCAATACTACCTTCCACACCCCTCCTATAGTTACCCCAAGTCCTCCTCCTATGATTCTAATCCACCAATACTCTATATCTCACAAATCATAGTCTACCTTCTCAGTAGGCCCCCTTTAAGTTCATCTAAGTATCTCTTCCTAGATTATTTCCCGACTCAGAACTCGGCACATACTCAAGAAAATAACAGATAACATTGATCACAATATCTCCTAGGCTAAGGCATAACAAATCAGGCAACTATAGCTCTAGAATATGAATTACCTAGCCTATCCTCTAGCATGCAATCATAGTAAAATATCTCAAAAACATATTATAACACAAAGTATGGGTATTTTGGGAAATCACCTTTCGGGCTCTGGCTGATTGTACACACCACTTCAACTTGTTCTAAAAACTCGTTCTCGTTTAGGGAAAATTATTTTCTTTTGAAAATTCTTCTCAAATCCTCAATTTGAGTCCAAACACACTAGGTGGTGCATCAGAATCCCTCAAACCAAGGCTCTGATACCAACTTGTAACAACGTAAATTTTCGACCAATTTTTTTTTAATTTCAAACACATTCATTTCAATAAAAAAAACCATAAAGTGCCACAATGTCAATTCATCAAAAGTCATTTCCAAAAGAAAACTGTATATAAAACTCTAGGATCCTCTAAATCATAAAATAGTTTTCGGTGTGCGTGTAGATTCAAGCCTGCGCCTTCCCGTGATCCTGAGAAGTACCTGAAACACATAACACTTAACACGGTAAGCAGAAAGCTTAGTGAGTTCCAAAAAATACCACACACAGCTCGTTATACACTCGAGGCCATAACTTAGTAAGATCCTCCAGTCAATGTGTCTCAATGGGACCCTCCGGTCCCAGCTCGATAAGCTCAACATAATAATACTCGGCATAATCACAAAGAAATAAGGCAGGATATCACAATGCACATAATATATCTCAGTTACACAAACTACCACTCATGGTAAAGTATAGTGAAAAGACTCACCTCGTAAACTATGTGAATGAATACTTCTTACACACGAACCACCAAATCTAGCCTCCTCCTAATCATATAAGATAATTATATATAATTAACTCTTTAAATAACACATTTACTAAGTTTTATATATATATATATATATATATATATATATATATATATATATCTTGAAGTGGGAAAAAGACCATTTTACCCCTCCATGGTTGACCAAACCCTAAGTCAACAAAACTCGAACTCGAGTAAACAGTCCATGTTGACCCTACTCGTCGAGTGCACCTTTGGGACTCGACGAGTCTGTTCACTATCCTCAGAATCACTCAAAAGTCCGGCTCAACTCACTGAGCTGACTTGTCAACTCGTTGAGTTGCTGCACGATCAGAATCATCAGGACAACCCTATCCGACTCGTCGAGTCGGCTCCTTGACTCAGCGAGTCCATTTAGACTCTTATCTCATTCAGTCGATTCCAAGGTAGAGAACCTTCCCAAACTCTAGATCTACACTCCTAATACTCATCTATCACATAAAGTCATAGGCTTTACGTTCATGCATGGCATTTAGAGATTAAAATGCCAAAACATACCTCAAAAAGGTTTTTTTCACTCAAGATCACTCTTATGGTTGGATAAAGCAAGAACTTTTGGACTCTAGGGTCCTTACATGGTTCAGATCTGAAGTCCAACCCTCTCAATGAACATAAAACACTCAAGGTCCTTATATTTGGGTGGAGAAACCCTAGATTCTCAAAATCATGAGGTCTATTCAAAATAATGATAAAGGTGCAAGCTTTATACCTTTTCGAGAAGCTCTGAAGTGAAACAACCTCAGATCTAGCAGAACCTTCTTGTCATTTTGCTTGGAATTCTTCCCTTCTCTTCACAAGATGCACCAAACACTCAAAATTAGCTAAACACTATTTCTCTAAGCTCAATGGCCATTTAGGGTTTTCTCTCAGGGAAGTGTAGTCACAATTGAGGCTATAAGTTTCTTTAAATAGGCCCCAAACCTGGGGATTTAAGGTTTCTCATCCCAACGCCTACTCGGCGAGTCGGCTCTCGGACTCATCAAGTAGGTCATTAATCATACGTGGCACATCGTGACTCTACTCGACGAGTTGGAGCACCGACTCATCGTGTAGCTCAAAAGATAAATAAATAGATAAATAAATAAATAGCAAATAATATACCTGCAAGTCTGGATGTTACATTTATGCATCTAGCATGCTCAAAGAGTTTAGATTTAACTATCCTAATCTCTGGAGTTGCTCAACTCACAAGAGAGGGTCCAAGTACCAAAAAGGGACTTCATAACAAAACCCTAGCTCAAACTAACAACAGAGATGACAAGGTTATGACTTCATACCTCTAGGAGTTCCTCAAGATGAACTAGATGCAGGATCTAGAAGCTCAATGACATCCAAGACTTGATCACCACCTTCTCCTTCTTGAATGCTCTCTAAAATGGCCACCAAGACACTCTTTAAGCTCAACAATGACATTCACAAGAAAATATGAGGTGAAGGGACGAAATGAGGCTATGGAGGCTGATTAGGGTTTGTTCCAAATGATATAAGGTTGCTTAAATAGAGTGCAAGGCAAAGATTTAGGGTTTTATACTTACTCCACGTACACCTTGCGTACATGCTCGTATGGCCAGCGTACGAGACCCAACCACCCAATGCCCTCACACAGGTACGCTAAGTGTACACAGATGTACGACCAGCGTACGGACAAGACCATTTCTCAAAAAATTGAAATACTTGAGGGGGAGTAATGGAATATTTGGATTAGAGTGATACAACTCTCCCCCACTTAAACTAGACTTTGTACTCGAAATTCGCAGTCATAAATAGATCCGGGTAATGCTCTCGTGTATCTTCCTCCGCCTCCTAAGTCCATTCGGAGCCCTTCCAGTGCTTCCATTTCTCCTTCACTAGCTTCACCAACTTGTTACGAAGCGCTTTATTTTTTCTATCCAAGACGGCGATGGGCTTCTCTACATAATTCAGGCTCCTATCTACCTGAATGTCGTCCAAAGAAATAACTGCAGCCTCATCCGCAACACACTTCTAGAGCTGAGACACATGAAAGGTGTTGTGGATCTAACTAACCTCATCCAGAAGATCCAACCAATAAACAACCCTACCAACTCGGGCAGAAATCCTGAAGGGACCAATGAATCGGGGCCCCAACTTTCCCCTCTTTCGAAGCCAAATGACACCTTTCCACGGTGACACCTTAAGCAACACAAAATCTCACACCCGAAACTCGAATCTGATTGGCACCAATCAATATAGTTCTTTTGACAGCTCTGCGCAACCCTCGGTCTATCGCGCACCAGCTGAATCAACTTTGTGGTCTTAAGCACCACTTCGGTGGTTCCCATGACTCAATGTCCAACCACCCCCACACCTCCGATCATACAACATCTCAAATGGGGGTCGGTCAACACTAGCAAGATAACTATTGTTGTATGAGAACTCTGTTAGTGGAAGGTAAGTATGCCAACTCCCTCCAAAATCCAATACACATGCCTAAAGTATATCCTCGAGCGTTTGGATCGTCTACTTACTCTAACCATCGGTCTAGGGGTGATAAGCAATGTTGAAAAGCAACTAAGTACCCAAATCCTCATGAAACTTTGTCTAGAGTCTGGAGGTGAAATGAACATTGCGGTCCGAGACCACAGATACTAGCACCCCCATGCCTGACCACCGCCTCCGACACATAAATATCTGCTAATTTTTCGATGGGGATACTCTCAAAAATCGGAATAAATTACACACTCTTAGTCACCTGTCCACAATAACCCAAATGGAGCCACACTCTGAGTCGTCCTAGGTAATTTCATGATAAAAGCCATGGTGATGTCTTCCCATTTCCACATGGGAATAGGTAGCGGCTGAACCTTTCCGTGAGGCCTCTGATGTTTGGATTTGACCTTCCTGCAGGTCAAACACTACTCAAGAAACCACACAACCTCTCGCTTCATGCAGGGCCACCAATAGCTCAATCTCAGGTCTCAGTACATCTTTGTGGCCCCCGGATGAATAGAAAACTTGGACTTATGCATCTACTCCAAGATCCTTTGCCTTACTCCCCCAAATGGCAGAACCCAAACTCTGCCACACTGAGTCAATAACCCCCGACTGTCTCAAACAAACAATGAAATCTGCCCCCGAATCCGCTCAATCTTCGAGTTCTCCTTTTCCAATCCCACCACCTATGTCTCCTTGATCATATCCAATAAAGGTGAAATCACTATCATCCTCAAGCAGGCATCTCGTATCAGACCACTCGCCGTCTTACGGCTCAAAGTATCGGCCACGACATTGGCCATCCCGGGATGATACAAAATCTCGCAGTCATAATCTTTTACCACATCTAACCATCTCGTATGTCTCATATTCAGATTTTGCTGATCCATCAAATATTTCAAACTCCTGTGATCGGTGAAAATGGTGCATCAGACTCCATATAAATAATGCCTCCGAATTCTGAAAGAAAAAACCACTGCCCCCAATTCCAAATCATGAGTGGGGTAATTCGCCTCATGAGGATTCAGCTGCCTCGAGACATAAGCAATCACATGCCCCCTCTACATCAGAGCAACTCATAAACCCGAAATAGAAGCGTCATAATACATTACAAAATCATCCAATCCCTTGGGTAGGGCTAGAATTGGGTCCTCGCATAATTTCTGCCTCAAGGTATTGAAAGTCGATTGTTGATTTGGACCCTACCAAAAGCTCACACACTTCTTGGTCAAACGGGTCAAAGGTACGACAATCTTGGAGAAATCCTGGATGAATCTCCGATAGCACCCTGCTAACCCCAAGAAACTCCAGATCTCTGATGCGTTCTTCGGAACCTCCCAATGCATTACTACCTCAATCTTGGCCGAATATACCAAAATACCCTCTTGGTTGATGATGTGCCTTAGAAACTCAAAAAGATGCGATTTTTAAGAATATAAAGTCAAAAAAAAATTGAGATCTCTAAGTATTTTTTAAAGCATTTTTATGATTTTTACAGTTTTTTTTTTTTCCATATAACCCTTCTCTCTCTTTCTATATATATATATATATATATATATATATATATATATATATATATATATATATATATATATATATATATATATATATGTGTGTGTGTGTGTGTGTGTGTTCAGGTTCATTTTAGACCATGCGAATTTTGTGAGACCATGAGACGTAATCTAAAAATAATTTTAAAATGCAAAATAAAAGGAAAAATCCTAAAATTCTACTTTTAATTATTATTTTCGTCATTTTAATTACCTAAAAAAATAAATAAAAATTACCGCTTTTTTTAAATACGTGAAATATTTTAATAGAAAATTACAATGTAAATATTCTAATTATATTTTTAGAATGTTAGAATATTCTACTATTTTACTAGATTTTTCAGATATGTGAAATATTATAATAATTCTACTAAAATATTCTTATATTCTATTAGAATATATAGATAGTTTTTTTTGGAAAATACAAATGACAAAAATAATATTTAAAAAAATTCGAAATTTTCAATTATTATGCATTTTAAAAATATGTTATTTTATCTTAAAATGAGTAGTTAGGATTGCGTTTCACGGTCTCACAAAATTGGACCGTCTCAAATGAAATTAACAATATATATATATATATATATATATATATATATATATATATATATATATATATATATATATATATATATATATATATATATATATATATATTCAGGTTCATTTGAAATCATTCTTATTTTGTGAAACCGTGATACCAAATCTAAAAATAATTTTAAAATGCAAAATAAATGGAAAAATCCAAAAAAAAAAAAATTTAAATATTATTTTCGGAACTTGAATTAACTAAAAAATAAAAATAAAAATCCCGTTTTTTTTTTTTTTTAAAAAATACGTTAAATAATCTAATAGAATATTACACTGATATATTTTAAAAAATAATTTTAAAATGCAAAATAAATAGAAAAATCTAAAAATTCTTGTTTTAAATATTATTTTTGGAACTTGAATTAACTAAAAAAAAATTTTAAAAAATTAAAAAGTTAAAAAAAAATCCTGTTTTTTTTAAAAAATACGTGAAATATTCTAGTAGAATATTACATTGTACATATTCTAAAAAATAATTTTAAAATGCAAAATAAATGGAAAAATCCAAAAATTCTTTTTTTAAATATTATTTTCGGAACTTGAATTAACTTAAAAAAATAATAAAATAATAAAAAAAATGCGTCTCACGGTCTCACAAAACTAGGCCGACTAACATGAACTTGACCATATATATATATATATATATATATATATATATATATATATATATATATATATATATATATATATATATATATATATATATATATATATATATTCAGGTTAATTTGAGACCATTCTAATTATGTGAGACCGTGAGACCAAATCTAAAAATAATTTTAAAATGCAAAATAAATAGAAAAATCCAAAAATTCTTTTTTAAAATATTATTTTCGGAATTTGATTTAAATAAAGAAAATAAAAAATAAAAAATCCCGTTTTTTTGAAAAATACGCGAAATATTGTAATAGAATATTATACTGACATATTCAAAAAAATAATTTTAAAATACAAAATAAATTGAAAAATCTAAAAATTCTTTTTTTAAATATTATTTTCGGAACTTGAATTAACTAAAAAAATTTAAAAAAAAATCCGTTTTATTTTAAATACATGAAATATTCTAATAGAATATTACACTTTACATATTAAAAAAAGTTTTAAAATGTAAAAATAAATGAAAAATTCAAAAATTATACCGTCTCACATGAACTTAACCCTATATATATATATATATATATATATATATATATATATATATATATATATATATATATATATATATATATATATATATATATATATAACATGTGGAACACTATATTTTCACGTGATCAAGATATCATATACTTTCCAAAGATCCAGGCTTGGTTTGGAAGCAAACCAATTTAACAAACCTATCTCAATGGACCCGCGATGTTTATTATATATATATATATATATATATATATATATATATATATATATATATATATATATATATATATATATATATATATATATATATATATATATATATATATATATATATATATATGTTCAGGTTCATTTGAGACCATACTAATTTTGTGAAACCGTGAGACCAATTTTAAAAATAATTTTAAAATGCAAAATAAATGGAAAAATCCAAAAAAAAAAATTTAAAATATTATTTTCGGAACTTGAATTAACTAAAAAAAAAATAAAAATATATAAAAAAATTCCGTTTTTTTTTTTTTTTTGAAAAATACGTGAAATATTCTAAATAGAATATTACACTGACATATTCTAAAAAATAATTTTAAAATGCAAAATAAATGGAAAAATCTAAAAATTCTTTTTTTAAATATTATTTTCGGAACTTGAATTAACTAAAAAAAATTTAAAAAAAATTTAAAAAATTCTATTTTTTTTTTGAAAAATACGTGAAATATTCTAAATAGAATATTACACTGTACATATTCTAAAAATAATTTTAAAATGCAAAATAAATGGAAAAATTAAAAAATTCTTTTTTTAAATATTATTTTTGGAACATGAATTAACTAAAAAAAATAATAAAAAAATGCGTCTCACGGTCTCACAAAATTAGGCCGTCTCACATGAACCTAACCCTATATATATATATATATATATATATATATATATATATATATATATATATATATATATATATATATATATATATATATATATATATATATATATATATATATATATTGGAAAAATGAATATATCTTTAAGGGTATATAAGGATAGATACCTAACTCACCATAACGCATCGTTTTGTTTGATATATTTATTATAATGTTCTTAAACTTCAACTCTAACTTGATTTACTTTCAAAAATTTCGAAATTTCACTATTATCTTTGTCTTACGTCACAAAATGAAATAATATTGTGAGTTTGGGTACCTAAGCTTATATACATTTAAGAGTATATTCTCTTTTCCATATATATATATATATATATATATATATATATATATATATATATATATATATATATATATATATATATATATATAGTAGATAATAACCCGTGTTAAACGCGGGGGAAAATATTAAAAAATTTACCAATATATATATATATATATATATATATATATATATATATATATATATATATATATATTGCATAATAATTATAAAAGATGGTTTATGGCTATTGTTATTATTGAAAGGTGAAGAAGAAACATTGAAATCGATAAATAACTATAAACGTTGTGGGACCTCTTTATAGACAACGTTTTTTTATATTAGTTGAACGAATTTCCTCATCGAATATGCGTACCTTCAAACTGTAACACCGTAAATTTTCAAAATAATTTTCGCATTTTATAAAGAACATAATTCATTTATTATTCATAAAAAAAACATCATTGTTTGAACTCATTTCAAAACATATACCAATCCCAAGATCTCATAGCATAAAAAATCTCGTGTGTGTACTGATCAAGTCGGCACCTTCCTGCGATCATCACTGATACCTGAAACACATAACACAACAACTGTAAGCATAAATGCTTAGTGAGTTCCCCAAGATACTACTTACGCACATACGCCTTTCTAGGCCCTGTCCTTCCGGTCCATGTGTCTCAGGGGACTTCCGTCCCAACTCGGTAAACCTTCCGGTCCTACCTACATCAACCTGACGGTCCACGTCACAACGGCTTCCGGCCCATAACATATATGCCTTCCGGCCCATAACATAATGCCTTCCGGCCCATATCAAGCATATCATACATACCACATATAAACGATTAACTTATCATATACAATGCATATAACTCATAACATATCCGACCTTCCGGTCACACAATAATACCCTTCCGGGTACAGTATAGTGAGAAAACTCACCTGGCACTAAGAATCAACCTCCAATCATGCTGCTTGCCAAACACCGACCTCTAAATCTATGTCAAATCCGACAATTAACCCAATTAGGAACTAAGTCCAATTTCTCAATTACCAGGTCTAAAGATAGACCATCTACCAGTCCATTACGGTCCTAACCCATTGGGCTCACCAAGGCCCAATAATAATTGAGTTTTCCCCAAGGCCCAACCTCATCCTACATGACCAGCCCAACATGAGGCCCAAGACATCAATTTAATTCTTTGATCACAGGCTCCACTAAGCAGGCCTACGGATTCCGGCCCATCACTTAAAGCCCAAAAGATCACCTAGTCCAAAAGCCCACAGAGGGGTTACGCGGG
Organism: Lactuca saligna; assembly: GCF_052625555.1. Taxonomy (NCBI): domain Eukaryota; kingdom Viridiplantae; phylum Streptophyta; class Magnoliopsida; order Asterales; family Asteraceae; genus Lactuca; species Lactuca saligna. The sequence continues at coordinate 301,124,826 of NC_136421.1, forward strand.
GCGTAACTCTCTTGGTACGCTCAACGTACTCAAGCATGCACAATCTGATCGGGGACCTCAACCCAGTATGTCACACCCCCAAAACCGTTGAACGGCGGAAACGTTCTGGGGTGGAGGACGTCATGTACAATATCACAACAATGTAAAGTAGTAAACAAGCAACAACATCATCCATTGCATTAATAATATAATTTCATACAAGTGTGTTCTATCAAGTTATATAAACAACAAAAATATACATCAAAAATAAAAGAGGAGTCTTGAAAACGCTCCTTCTTCTCAAAATTCGGCACCTGTACCTGTCTACTGGTGACCTGAGAATACAAGTTATTTTGAAAGCGAGTATCAGCTTTAAAGTTGGTGAGATCACAAGTATATTAGTGTCATTGTTTGTATGAAAGCATTTGCAAGATGTATTGTGTGTGTTTGTAAAGGTTTTGTGTTTGTTTGATCTACTCTAGAAAACCCTATGTTTCCTACTAAAAGTAGCCTTCTACCAAGGCATCTAGTGTCTGTGTATGTATCTCTTGTAAAAGTGTGTATATTCCTAATTCCAACTATCATTAACCAAAAATATAGTTTCTACATTACCGTGCATCGTGTGAATATCACCAAGTAAAATGTAAAGGGAAAATGTTTTAGTACTATAACGTAGTTTTAAGTAAACTACTGCTATACTAATTACCTTAAGCCAATTGTATATTTTAAGGTAAAATGTGATCGGCCTATATCTTGCTACTGACTCAATAGTAAAGTGATAATGTAAGATGTCACAAAAATAACGTTTGGCACCCGTAGACTTGCAAGTCCCACTGTAGCGAGCAGCAAGGTGTAGGATAGTTAATCCAGTATAGATCTATACACAAACTCATACACTCCCCAATTAAGGAGATTCTGATACAAAAACAGTCAAGGCAGGTAGTGCCATGCCCTGCTTAATGGCTCACATAACTGTGTTTATGTATATATGATGTATATGTGTGTTAGCTGTATTGTGCGTTCTTTCTCTATCTAGCATGTATGTTTGTTTCTCGTCATAGTGTCTATTGTTTGTTTCTCCTCACTCTGTTTCATGTTTGATTCTCATCATAGTATGTATTGACTCATGTATGAACTAACTCATTGTATGTTTCATTGTTCTAGTAATAGTATCTTCCTAAACTACCCCTATGGTAGCTTACTAGTAAAGTATGAACATGTTTGTATGCCCTTGCTACCCAAGAGCATGGAATTGAATGAAAGAAATAACCTTGTATATCTATATACATATAGATAATATATAACTAGGATTCAAACGACCTTCGGACAACTAACCTTGATACCCTAAGACCACATCAAACAAGAACAGGAAGCAGGGTAGACTAGTAGTCCTAAGTCCTTTCAATCCTACTTATATAACTATATTTATACAGATACACAGAATATAAGTTTAAAAGAGTTTAAGTAAAAGTATTTGACCATTTAAGGAGTTTGTAAGACAATTTGAGGTAAAACAGTTTGATAAGTAGTTTGGAAAGTAAGTAAACCATTTGCTTGGTAGTCATTAATCACATGTGATTGATATAATAACTATAATTGTTCCACTTGTAATCCCCCCCCCCCCCCCATAAAAGCATTTAAAAACATCTCAAAGGTTATTTTAGGGGTATGAACTCACCTGTAGTGAGTGGTTCTAATGACAATGCTGGATTTGTTGCTAATTTTCAAGTGGTGACTTGAGTACACACGCGAATCCTATTTAGCATATATTGGCACATATATGAATATAATTAGTGTTATGAACAACTAATTAACGAATTGGTACCACCTTAGGGACTAGTAAACACTTCTTTTGAAGTGTTACAACCATAAATGATTGTACGAAGGGTTAAAAGGCTATACAAGAGAGTGTATCGCCAAAATACACACTATATGTGTGTGTGTGTGCGGCCATGTGTGCTGCCAGCACATGTGTGCGGCCAGGTGTGCTGCCAGAAGTGTGTGCTGCCAGAAAACATGGTGTTCTTGGTGTTCTTGGTGAAAGATGTTACCTTTCCGGATGATACTTGAGAGGATTTTCGAGTCTTAGCTTTATAGAAGTGTAAGAAATGATCAAAATGACCAAGGATAGTGCTTATAGAAGGGTGTGTGCGGTTGTAGGTGTGTGTGGTTGGCCTGTGTGCGGCTGGCTGGCCGCACACACTAGTGTGCGGCCGCACACACCAGTTTTTGGTGTGTTTGGCTCGCTTTTCCAATGTTTCAACCAAACTAACCCATCCTCCGACACGTATCTCAGTTATACTAAGCTTTAAGCACTCTTTTAGACCCAAAACTTCATTATAAAATAGCAAAATGAAGCTATCGACTTTAAGCCTTTGCATGGCTGGTGAGGTCATAACACATAAAAACTCTTACTTTCATAACCCAAAATGCTCATAACTCATGCATGGGTAGATTCACAGGATCAATATCTCATTTTTATGGTTCTTCATCATTAGATACACTTAAAAGGACGACTATTAAGCTTTGGAGTGTATAAACACATAAAGTCTCAAGCTTGGGACCAAAAACCCTAAAATGCACAAAACAGAAAGAGAGGGAAAGTTTGGAGCTTTATACCTTCAAATGGTGCTCTAGCCCCAAGGAAGCTCAGATCCACAGCTTGCTCTTCGACTTCACACCCTTTCATGCTTCTTCTTGACTCTCCAAAGTCCACAAGAACACAACAAGCTCATCATGGCCACCACCAACTTCAAGGACGGATATTAGGGTTTGAGAGGGTCTAACAACTGAGGAAGGTGGCCAAAAATGACACCATCTCTTTCTTTATATAGGGAAACTTCATTTAATTAGGGTTTTCCCTTATGCCTAGACGCCCAGCGGAACCCTTGGTACGCCCAGCGTACTAGGTGGCTCAGCTTAAGAAAAGCGTGCGTATGTATGCTAAGCGTACGCATTATGTACGCCCAACATACTTGGTTGCCAACTTCTTGACTTTAAGGACTTAACTTGTCAACCCTCCAAACTTTCATAGCTTCAAAGATAAAACTTTGTTTCCACCATCCTCATACATATCGAAAAGTAATGAGATCCCTTACCTTTCAAGCAACTCGCCTCAATCTGAGACCTTCTCGCGCCCGACTCGTGACCCACCAACACAAATCACGAACAATCTGAAACAGGATGTTACAATTCTCCCCCACTTGAATTAGATTTCACCCTCGAAATCGCCCCGTATCCATATATAAATTTATACTGCCTCGGAACGGTACCACCGAATGAATCTCATACCATACCAAAATCTTCTTCCATGGACAACTGAACCCACACAGAACCCCTAAAAATCAAACTAATCCAACCATTCCGACGCTGACACGCTCAAACCCAAAATCTGGAAACACTAGTGGCCTGACCCGCCGCCAGACCGCCCACTCAAACAATCACCATGATATCCGCCCTCGAATGCCAAACCGCGATAACTCACTGCTCCTCTGATCCACCATCGCGACTGGTCCTTCGACACAATTCAGACTCGCATCCACTTGGATATTGTCCAGTGTAACCATTGCTGACTCATCGGCTATACCCTTCCTCAGATGACACATGGAAGGTATCATGAATCAGATCCAACTCCGCAGGTAGCTCCAAACGATATGCTACCCTACCTACCCTCGCGATCACTCTAAAGTCTAAATAGCCCGATATATCGGGGCCCCTACTTACCCTTCTTCCTTAATCGAATCACTCTTTTCCAAGGAGATACCTTTAGGAGTGTAAAATCACCGACCTGGAATTCAAGCTCAGATCGTCTCCTATCCGCATAACTCTTCTGGCGACTATGAACGATCAACAATCTCTTTCTGACCTACTGAATCTGCTCTGATGTCTGAAGCACTATCTCTGTACTACCCATCAATCGTTACCCTACCTCTCCCCTAAAGAAAAGAGTGGTCCGACACTTCCTTTTGCACAACAGCTCAAAGGGTGGCATACCGATGCTCGAGTGATGGCTGTTGTTGTAAGAGAACTCAGTCAAGTGCAAAAACATGTCCCAGCTCCTCATGAAATCTCTTCCAGAACCTGGAAGAGAAGCGCACATCTCGATCTGAAGCAATCGGATCCAACACTCCATGCCACGATACCCGTTCTCTCTCGAACAATTCCGCTAGCCTCTCAGCAGAAAACTCTCCCAAACTTCACTCTCGTATCAGCTCTCTTTGCCCAGTGATACATAATACACAAGGTCCTCTTTACTCCAACCGGATATTATACTCCCGATAGAATCGTATCATGTTCCCCATGGCATTTCCTGTATCCGCAGACCGACCCTACCCCGGTCTAAGATATCGGGTGATAGCAATAATCCTTCCTCTTAGCACGGGACTCGTCTCAGAATTCTAGAATCTCACTTCGTGTACCCACACACCATTAATGCCAACTCAACTCAAGAGTTCGATTCGTACCAACGTTGGAACCTCATATCCCAATGAAATGTTTATCCCATGACTCAACCTGCACCCAACGCAGATACCACCTTTCTAATTCCCTTATGATGCGACAATCACCACTCAACTCAAATATAGTGATTCCCGTCAAGGGTAGAGACCCCACTCTCGCCCCTGTTTCAACCACCAGACTCCCAAAAACTCAATACTAGAACTACTCAAGCCCAAGATCCTCATGTATTGTGCTCTAATAAAAGAGTATTCCCTCATAACCACCTCTTACTGACTAGAGAATACTACGGCTCCTCGTAGCATCACAACATCCTCTGGCTAGTGAGTACCACGGTCCCCCGTAGCATCACCACACCCTCCTCTGAATAATGAGTACTACAGCTCCCCGTAGCATCATAACGTCCCCTCTTCTAAATTATCCCTCTTGATGACACTACCCGAAGGCTCTCACTGCAGTCATAGATACTCGATACACCACCAGCCGTCACAACTCAAGACTTCTTAAAATTATTTCGGAAAACAAGGCATTATACTCAGATCCCTCGAACCACCATTACAATACATTCCAAAGTCCCGCCTCAACCACTGACTTCGATTTTCAGCATCCCGCAGGTACAACAATACATTCTCTCCGAATCTCGTAAATAATCCTTCATTTTACCCAACGTGTAACCTCGGTGTATTCAAACACTCCATTAGAACACGAAGGAATCGATAACGTTTCAGAACGCATTGATAACCATCCGAAGTTCTTTCCTTTATTGCTCAAAACCCATACAAGAATACACATACCGACCCGGGAGTTGGCCGCCCGATTATCTCCCAAATACCTTAAAAGGGCATATAACAATCCATACACTGAACCATAAGTCCTCAGTTGTCAATACCCTCCCTACGAGCTTACCACCTTTAACATCCCTCACCACCATCAGATTCCTGACCAATGGCCACTTGCCGTGGAGACACACGTCCATACTCATAACGTACCTCATGTCTAATCTCACTCTGCACTTTGCCTTGTCCAATAATAACCCTGGTCTCATGATTCCAAACCGCAGGTTTCTATATCCAGATTTCTAACCGCCCTTGAGCAAATCTCTGGTACCCTCCATAAAGTCCGGTTCTCCCCCACTTAGGGTTCGAACCAACACCAATTGACGCACTAACAACTATCCCATAGACAGTTTCTACCAGAACATCACACCTACTCTTGGAGGGCGCTACACGATGCCCCATGATCTCCCTACATAGGGATCAAGCAACCCCAAAATTCCATAAATCTCTGATGAAGTCCCCAAGAACTTCTCGTCACGACTGCCTCTAGTTCCTCCAAAATCTCATACCATCCACTACTGAACATCTTAGTTGTCCAGTAATAATCCAAACTATCAAACTGGAAATTCTGAATCATCATACTCCTCATCCTCGCATTCTCGACCAACGTGTGAATCATCACAAGAGCAGGGTCACCACTCACATACTCAATTCCTAACATAGACATAAGGGTCATCGCCCCGATATACTCTTCTGGGTCACCCATTTCTACAGTTAGCATACGTCCTACTATACTCAAGTAAGGTGCATCCTGGTCCCTGCCCATCTCAGTCCCACTAACAACCTGCTCATGATATACCATTTCTTGCGGCAAACACACTGCCAAAAACTCTGGTGGAAGATCGCCATCAATGACAACCCGCAGGGTTTACTCCTAACCCCAAAAACCGAAGTCTCATACCTCTTATGCTTCCCTACAGGAAGCGAGAATAGCACCACTCAGATCATAGAAAGTGTCCCCTTTCTCTCGGCTGCTTGCTCCTCTCAAGCCGTAACCATCTCTACTCATCTTTGAGTCTTGCGACTACATCTGACATCTTGCCAAAAATATTTGAAATGCTCTCGGCCTCCCTCTCAAGGGATGCCTCTTCCGGCTCAATCATGGCCCTCAGGCTTTTAACCTCATCGCGCGCAATCTCCGCATATTCAACCATGTCCGGATAACCGGAGAACCACAAGCGTCATTCACTACGGACCATTGTACCCAGACCATGACGTCTATTCTCAATCTGCTTCGATGCATGGTATTCAAACCATGACACTACTCCTTGATCTCTCGTCCCTGCTTGTTTCCCTAGTACCCTAAGGATTCTTACTTGGACTGCTTACTGATCCGGTGTCTTCGGTAGTACGGGCCCTATACTACTGCTCACACCGCATCAGTATTCACCCCAAGTCCTCCTCCTAGGATCCCAGATCACAAGCACTCTGATCTCGCTATGCATAGTCTCATCTCCCGTAGACCTTTCGTAAGCTCCTCACTGCTACGTACTCACTCTCAAGTATCTCATAGTAGCAGAAATCTCCTAGGCTAAGGCATCACAAATCAGGCCACTCTAGTCCTAATATGATTACCTAGCCTACTTTATCATGCATCTTATATCATATCATAACTCATAACACATAATGTAAGAGTATTTTGGGGATTCACCGTTCGGGTGCTGGCTGACCGTACACACCTTCCACTCTGTTTGCTTCCAAAACCTCTTTTTCTTTTTAGAAAATTTTAGTTTCATTTGAAAATTTCTCAAATTCCTCCTTTTGAGTTCAAATACGCTCGAAGGTGCATCCGAATCCCTCAAACCAAGGCTCTGATACCAACTTGTAACACCGTAAATTTTCAAAATAATTTTTGCATTTTATAAAAGAACATAATTCATTTATCATTCATAAAAAAAACATCATTGTTTGAACTCATTTCAAAACATATACCAATCCCAAGATCTCATAGCATAAAAAATTTCGTGTGTGTACTGATCAAGCCGGCGCCTTCCCGCGATCATCACTGATACCTGAAGCACATAACACAACAACTGTAAGCATAAATGCTTAGTGAGTTCCCCAAGATACTACTTACGCACATACGCCTTTCCAGGCCCTGACCTTCCGGTCCATGTGTCTCAGGGGACTTCTATCCCGACTCGGTAAACCTTCCGGTCCTACCTACGTCAACCTTACGATCCACATCACAACGCCTTCCGGCCCATAACATAATGCCTTCCGGCCCATAAAATAATGCCTTCCGGCCCATATCAAGCATATCATACATAGCACATATAAACGATTAACTTATCATATACAATGCATATAACTCATAACATATCCAACCTTCCGGTCACACAATAATACCCTTCCGGGTACAGTATAGTGAGAAAACACACCTGGCACTAAGAATCAACCTCCAATCATGCTGCTTGCCAAACACCGACCTCTAACTCTGTGTCAAATCCGACAATTAACCCAATTAGGAACTAAGTCCAATTTCTCAATTACCAAGTCTAAAGATAGACCATCTACCAGTCCATTACGGTCCTAACCCATTGGGCCCACCAAGGCCCAATAATAATTGAGTTTTCCCCAAGGCCCAACCTCATCCTACATGAGACCCAAGACATCAATTTAATTCTCTAATCACAGGCTCCACTAAGCAGGCCCAAGGATTCCGGCCCATCACTTAAAGCCCAAAAGATCACCTAGTCCAAAAGCCCACAGAAGGGTTACGCGGGGCGTACCTCTCTTGGTACGCTCAGCATACTCAAGCATGCACAATCTGATCGGGGACCTCAGCCCAGTACGCGGGGCGTACTAGGATTACGCTGGGCATACTCTCAGTTTTGCTTAATTACATTTCTGGGTCTTAAACCGTTAAGACCTTGACTTATCTCTTAGATTTGGACTTCCTAACATCTCTTACTCCATAAAGTTATCGACTTTAAGCCTTTGCATGGCTGGTGAGATCACAAAACATAAAAACTCTTACTTTCATAACCCAAAATGCTCATAACTCATGCATGGGTAGATTCACACGATCAAGATCTCATTTTTATGGTTCTTGATCATTAGATACACTTAAAAGGACGGCTATTAAGCTTTGGAGTGTATCAACTCATAAAGTCTCAAGCTTGGGACCAAAAACCCTAAAATGCACAAAACAGAAAAAGAGGGAAAGTTTGGAGCTTTATACCTACAAATGGTGCTCTAGCCCCAAGGAAGCTCAGATCCATAGCTTGCTCTTCGACTTCACACCCTTTCATGCTTCTTCTTGACTCTCCAAAGTCCACAAGAACACAACAAGCTAATCATGGCCACCACCAACTTCAAGGAGGGATATTAGGGTTTGAGAGGGTCTAACAACTGAGGAAGGTGGCCAAAAATGAGACCATCTCTTTCTTTATATAGGGACACTTCATTTAATTAGGGTTTTCCTCCGTGCCTAGTACGCCCAGCGTACTAGGTGGCTCAACTTAAGAAAAACGTGCGTATGTACGCTAAGCGTACGCATTATGTACGCCCAGCGTACTTGGTTGCCAACTTCTTGACTTTAAGGACTTAACTTGTCAACCCTCCAAACTTTCATAGCTTCAAAGATAAAACATTGTTTCCACCATCCTCATACATATCGAAAAGTAATGATATCCCTTACCTTTCAAGCAACTCGCCTCCATCTGAGACCTTCTCGCGCCCGACTCATGACCTACCAACACAAATCACGAACAATCTGAAACAGGATGTTACACAAACCTTTTTTGCTTGTTACACGAGAAACAACTACATATAACTGACTATGGATGAAGACAGGTCTACGCAAGTATAATCCACTATAACATAGCAACATCCTATCTACTAGAATAGCAATATAACAATTCGCTACAAGATTACAATATCCTATATAGCACGATACCGATCTAACAGATCACTATAGAATAGTAACATTCTATATATCAAGGTACCGATCTAACGTATCACTACAAAATAGTGACATCCTATATAACAAGGTACCGATCTAACAGATCACTAGAACATAGAAACATACTAAGTATCAACAAACCAAGGGATGCATGATTGTATATATTTAGAGGTAAGATAGCCACTTAGACAGGTGGTCCTACTTTAGAACCACAACCAAACAAGGAACAGGTAAGACAGCCTAGACCAAGAGTCCTTATCCTATCCTACATGATTGTATATAGTCGCTAAAGTATCCTTCTACTAATAGATAACCAAAACTAGTGGGCCGAAATTCGTGCCTTCGACCCACGGTACAATGAGGGGAAACTCACTTGAATCAAAGAACTCTGAATACTACGATGTGACCCGTTTTCAGTACTACTTGCTCCTTCAAATCTACTGCCACCAGAACCAGATAAAATCTCAATCATGCCCAAAATCCTCAAGTTTGAGCCAAAGTCATACTTGGAGCTACGGGACTTCCTTCTCGTGCTAGGGAGTTACTCTAGTCTTTGGGGGGAAGCTAGAGAGAGAGAGAGAGAGAAAAAAAAAAAAAAGAGATGGTGAAAGGTGTGAGAAATGTGCTTGCCCCGCACTTCTATTTATAGGCTGTTAAACAGCCCAACTCGTCGGGTCCATGTCAGATGTCGTCATCTGGTGGCTAGCCTTGGGGAGGAAGCAACGGCCAGGATTTCGCCACAT